>NC_134547.1:29686418-29986418 GCF_050624435.1 Tenrec ecaudatus
ATTTTTGTTCTTTGATGCCTCTGACACCTCATGATCACACAGGTTGGTGTGCTTCTTCCATGTGGGCTTTCTTGCTTCTGAGCTAGATGGCCGCTTGTTTACCTTCAAGCCTTTAAGACCCCAAAGGTATATCTTTTGATAGCCAGGCACCATCAGCTTCCTTCACCACATTTGCTTATGCACCCATTTGTCTTCAACGATCATATCTGGGAGGTGAGCACACAATAGGATTTTTTGTTCTTTGGTGCCTGATAACTGATCCCTTTGGCACCTTGTAATCACACAGGCTGCTGTGCTTCTTCCATGTGGGCTTTGTTGCTGCTGAGCTAGATGGCCACTTGTCTTTAAGATGCTAGATGCTGTATCTTTTGGTAGCTGGGCTCCATTAGCTTTCTTCACCACACTTGCTTATTCACCTGCTTTGTCTTCAGCTATCATATCGGGAAGGTGAGCATCATGGAATGCCAGTTTAATAGAGCAAAGTGTTCTTGCACTGAGGGAGTACTTGAGTGGAGGCCCAATGTCCATTTGTAACCTTAATACTAAACCTATAAATGTATGCACATAAATCTACTTCCCTATCCTTATATAAAAATATATTTACATATGTGCATGCCTTTATCCAGACCTCTATAAATGCTCTTTGCCTCCTAGCTCTTTCCTCTATTTCCCTTTACTTTCCTCCCACTATCATGCTCAGCTTTCATTTGGGTTTCAGTAATTCCTCTCGGTTACATTTCCCTACCAGGCCACAGAGACAGTTTTCAAATGGAATCCATTCCTTGAGAGTTTGGGGGACCACTGAGGGATTCAAATCCATGTCAGTGGTTGGTATGTGCCTGACTCAGAGCTAAAACAGTTTTCCTAGCGTCCTTCGGTGGGGAGCATTTGTCTTTATCTGGAAATGGAGTCCTCTGGACTCCCAGCTCTGTGGGAGAAAGAGCTCCTATTTGACCCCATCTGGGTTCCTCTGTCCATTTCCTAGCAGTGCCCAGTTATTTAAAACCATGTTCCCACTACTCTTGCCCCATTTGGGGCTCCAGTGTCAGCAGCATGGCTTCAGACATTGCATGGAGCCCAACATTGGCATCTCTGGGTAGAAATTGCTGGAAACTGCTCTGTATTTGTTTACATTCTATTTCCTAGATGTGTCATTTCCCTCCCCACAGATCTCACAGGTTTTCCACATTGTTGATAAGCTAAGAAAGTGGGTGCAATCACAAACAACTGTCTGGGTGCAATCACTTTGGAAAGTAATTTCATAATATCTTTATAACAGTCATACCCACAACAAAGAAAAACAAAACTGAGGATTTTTATTGCTAGGTCTATGCTCGTTACACACGCATGCCCCAGTTTAAGCCTTACTTGTCACTTCCCTCTGTGCACCTGGCAGCTGCCGGGAGCCCCTCCCAGGCCCTCGCAGGTAGCTCGGGTTCTCCTCTAGGGCCTTCTCTGCAGCCTCCACGCCCTCTCTGCATTTCTAAACTCTACTTAGAATCTCTGCCAGGGTCCATTGTCCTGTTTTCTTCACACTCCTAAAGCGGCTTGATGTGAAAATGGAGAATGATATCACCTTTCCTCTTCACTTGTACTGTGAACATCTGCCCAGGTCACTGGCCGTCACCTCTGCAGTCTTCCAGTGTCAAGGTGCTCCAAATGTTGTCCCCTCTCCGTTCCTAAGGTCCTCTCACTCTGTCACTATATTTTCAGGGCAAGTGGCACAAATCTATACCTCTGTGGGATACAGAAAGATTTCTCCCAAGTTGTCTCCCCCAACTATATGCCAAACCTAGCTGCTTGCTAAATGACTATACACTTCCAGGTCAACGAAAGCAGGTCAGAGGCTATTCTCCCTGGGGTTGTCAGCCATCTAGAGCAATCAGACTGTATAGTCTGTCCCACCCTAAGTAGGGCCCACTCCCTTCTGATAAAGATAGTAGATTGTTTCCCTGAAGGAGAGCCCAGGGAGGTCAAGCCCACTTGAGGATGACCAAGGCTAGGCCGCCATATTGAGTCTAGGGCTCGCCCTTCTTGACACATGTATAGCTAGTCCCTCCCCTTCCTATTATGTGTATACCCCTAGCTCATCCCCTTCCTGTCACGATACTGTAGATCCCCTTCCTGTGACATGTATACCTATTGTACAACCCCTTCCTGGGACGTGTGGTTACCTGTAATCACACCCGTAAGTGTATATGGGGTTTGGCCAGAAACAGAGACTCCTCCTGCCCTCTTGCCTCACGTTGTGCGTGGGTCTGGCTGGTGAGACCATGGCCGCCCAGGAGGTGAGCAAGCTACCATGAAATGTGTCTTACTCTTTCATTTTACTCTCGCCTATCTCTCTTATTCTGTATGATTTTCCTGTAATCTTTATATCTTAGCTGTACAATTGTGTCTGCTGGCCTGTGATTTTTTTTAGGGGCTGGCTCCCCTGACACCCTTCAATGATTCCACAATAACTTTGGTGGGAATTGCAGGAGCTGTCTGCAGCTAGGAGGGTCTAGCTGCTACAGAATGGATACACACTGCCTCCTGGATCCTAACACCAGCCACTCACCCGAGTATTCCTGGCTGGCTCCTTGAGTAGCCCTGCCTCCCTCTGCCCAGGGATTGGCAATGCAGAGCTACCTTTGAGGCTATGCTGGCCAGACCTGGCCTCTGCCCTGAACTGTTAAGTGTAGTTGCCACCAACTGCCACCCACTGACCGCTTGGCACAGGTAGCCTGCCTTGCCCAGGAGGAGCATCAAGGAACAGTAAAGGGCTGCACAGGCACCAGGCAGCTGCTTCCCTGGGCCCAACCTGTGGTCCCACTTCTTCCTTGGCCCCGACAGCCCACTTGCAGGACACAAGTTGCCACTGCCTTGGCCTCAGGCCCCTGTGGGCACCCAGAACCTGCCAGACAGGGTCCCATTCCTGCTGGCTCCACTCCAGCTCTTCATTCCTCTTTGCTCAGCCCTGGGGGCTGGGGAGGTCACACCCCTTTCCTTCATGGGGATTGAAATATCTTGCAATTTAAGCATCCTGTCTCCATGCACATGGAGTTGATGGTCAGGGACATGCCAGACATGTATTGTTATCATGCAAAACAATGGGGGAAAATGGTTTACTATTGTCGTTAACAATAAATGTCAGCTAAGGAAGGTCAATACATGAGTAGGTGTGCTACGGAGGTGTTATATCTTATCCAGGTTATTGTCATGCCAATGACAGTCTTGAGCATTCTGGGAGGCAAGACGGATAGATGTGAGTCTTGGAGGACTTGTGGACAGCAAGTCCTTGTTGCGTGGGCTAGCTCTGGAGAACCAGCTGGTCATCTTTCAGAAAGGCAGTTGTCAGCACGCTGACTCCGCATTGCTAGCTCACGGCTTTGGTTTATGGGACAAAAATCTGATCCTCCTGCAGACAATGGCCTACCTCTCCTCCTGGCATCTGTCCATTCTGCTCTTGATTGTGAAATAAAGCCAGACGTCAGCCATCTTGCTCTTCTGCCACAGATCAGTATTCAACCCGATGCTTCCTGCAATGTCTGTTCTCAGCTTTTATATCAAAAAGCAAATATCAGATACTTTTTTGAGATGTGTGCTCTGTAATTAAATAGTCACTTGGAAAGTGCCTGTGGGGGAAATGTCAATGGTCCACCAGACAGTGTAATAAAGCTCATGCAATAAATCAGCCGCTTTGACTGTCGCTCTGATTTCTGTCTTGGTGAACACAGGAGTCATTTCAACAGCGACTCAGTTGAGTTCCGGCATGCCTGGTCCTAGAGGCACTGTTGGAACGTTAGTCTTGTGGCTCTTAAAAATAACTGCCTGCATCGCCACTCACAGCCCTGGTCCTGAAGGGGTCCTCCGCCCTGGTGGGAGGGTGGAGGGAGGGCAGGTGGGAGAGGGGGAATATATTACAAGGATCCACATGTGACCTCCTCCCTGCGAGACGGACAACAGACAAGGGGGTGAAGGGAGACGCCGGACAGGGCAAGATATGATGAAATAATAATTTATAAATTATCAAAGGCTCATGAGGGAGGGGCAGTGGGGAGGGGAAAAAAAGAGGACCTGATGCCAAGGGCTTAAGTGGAGAGCAAATGCTTTGAAAATGATGAGGGCAATGAATGTACAAATGTGCTTTACACAATTGATGTATGTATGGATTGTGATAAGAGTTGTATGAACCCCTAATAAAATGTTTTAAAAAAATGCCTGCAGGGCCGGTCCCATTCCCAGCCACTTGGACCCCCTCCCCAGAAGAATGCACTACAGAAGAAAGCACTGAAGCTGCAGCTCAGGGAGAGGGGCATGTCTGTTCAGAGTACACAGGAGCAAATGAACGGGGAGGTAGAGAGAAAGAGAGACTGGAACACACCCTGGCTCACAAAGCCCCAAGGACGATATTCCTGCTCAGAGCAGCCAATGCACAAAGAGGACCCATCTCTAACTTAACCACAGTACTACAGTGGACAACACGGGAGACACAGAGTGGGAAAAGTGCCCAAACTGACCCCACCACACCAGGGCAAAACACAAAGGGCATACAACAAAGCAGCAAGGGGAGCAAAGCAACGAAGACCCCGAGGAATCCCAAAAACAGACTTTGGGGACAGTGTGGCACACCATCAAACTTGACTGGGAAACATGCATAAATGTCAACAGACCTGAAAGTATTTATATGCTTTTATTTTGTTGTTGTTTTGATGTTTGTTATTTTTTTCGCATATCTATTTTGATAAGATAGGCAGGATAGACAACCTGAGGAGAAAATAACAGGACCGACTGTTCCGGGGGACATGGGAGAGGGAGACGGGGGAAAGGAAAAGGGAAGTCAACAAACCCAGGGACAAGGGAGCAAGTGATCTAAACTTGATGGGAAGGAGGACGCAGGATGCCTGGTGGGGCTTGATCAAGTGCAATGTAGTCAAGAGGAATTAGAGGCCAAACATGATGGTGGGACCAGAGGATAGTAAAAGGAAATAGAGGAAAGAACTAGGAGGCACGGGACATTTATAGAAGTCTAAATACAGGCATGTACATATGTTAAGTATTAAGGTAGCAGAGAGACATTGGGCCTCTACTCAAGTACTCCCTCAATGCAAGAACACTTTGTTCCAATAACCTGGCATTCTGTGATGCTCACCTTCCTAACATGATCACTGAAGACAAAATGGGTGCATAAGCAAATGTGGTGAAAAAAGCTGATGGTTCCCATCTATCAAAAGATATCGTATCTGGGGTTTTAAAGACTTGAGGATAAATAAGTGGCCATCTAACTGAGAAGCAAAAAGTCCACATGGGGCTACCTACACACCCTCACTCCAAACACTAACAACCTCACCCCACACATTAACACCAAACGAGGGGGGAGGGAGGGGAAGCCCACATGGAAGAAACACACCAGTTGGTGTGATTATGAGGTATCAATGGGATCAAGGTACCAGGCATCAGACTCAAAACAATCATATCAATGTGAACATGAGGGAGGGCAGGATGGAGACCCAAAGCCCATCTGTAGACAATTGGACATCCCTTCACAAAAGAGTCAACAAGGAAGAAACTAGCCAATCAGGATGCAGTATAGCACCAATTAAACATACAACTTTCCTCTAGTTCTTTAATGCTTCCTCACCTGATCATGATCCCAATTCTACCTTACAAATCCAGTTAGACCAGAGCATGTACACTGGTATAGATAAGAGCACAAAACACAGGGAATCCAAGACAGATAAACCCATCAGAGCCAATAATGAAAGTAGTGATACCAGGAGGGTTATTGAAAGGTGTGGGGAGAAGGGGAACCGATCACAATGATCGATGTATTAAACCCCACCCCCACACTCACATCAGGGGATGAACAACAGAAAAGTGGGTGAAGGGAGACAGTGGTCAGTGTGAGACATGGAAAAAATAATAATTTATAAATTATGAAGAGTTCGGGGAGGGAGGGGAAAAAAAGAGGACCTGATGCAAAGGGCTTAAGTGGAGAGCAAATGCTTTGAGAATGATTGGGGCAGGGAATGTACGGATGTGCTTCATACAATTGATGTACGTATATGTATGGATTGTGGTAAGAGTTGTATGAGCCCCTAATAAAATGTAAAAAAAAAAATCATCAAGAGTTCATGAGGGAGTATGGGAAAGGAAGGGAAAAATAAGAAGCTGATACCAAGTAGAAAGAAAGTGTTTCAAAAATGATGCTGGCAACATAATGTACAAATGTGCTTGACACAAGGGATGGATGGATGGATTGTGTAAGAGCCTCAAATAAAATGATTACTAAATAAAATAACTAAAAAAATCACAAAGGGAGAAACAGCAAACTCAATTTTAATCTTTGGAGACATGGATGGATGGATCCACAAGAACTAAAAGGTTTGGACGATGACAAAGTGGCAACAAAGTGGCCACGTGCAATCACATTCTTCTCCAGTACAGATGGGACCTTCGCTCAGATATACTACACACACACACACACACACACACACACACTTCACAAAGCAACACCTTCCTTCCTCTTCATCCCCACCCCTTTCTAGAAATGTGGCCTGCAACCACTACATTGATTTCACAACCCATTCCTTTTGCTGCATTTTGAAAATCAACCTTATAAACATTTAAATACCAAATTAACAGAAAAGAATTATGAATTGAATGTGATACTGCCTCAGAAAGGAAGGGCAGAGGGAAACAAACAGTTCATCTGCCAACAGTCTGGTGTCACATAACCAGCCGACCGTACATACAGTTCACTTACATCCCAAATCTCACTGTCCTACCCTGTGTTGCTAGGCGGCACCTGCCAGTCCCTAGCAGCTGGGACCTTGCCGTGGGGCTCCTTGACTTGGAAGTCTATCGGTCTCTCCAACCATGTCTGCCTGGCATTTCAAGAACCATGCACACTGGTTTCCTACACCCTGCTACCAACAAGAGGGGCTACCACCATCTTCCTGAATTACTAAGGTTTAAGAATAGAATTGAGAAAGTAGAAACTATTTCAAAGGTCAAAACACAAAGCATTGCTCTCTCCCAGGGTAAATTTGGCCGATAGCAGCCTTCTCTTCAGAAACAGAAAAGATATCCTTGAGGTGGAAAGGAAACTAGTAAAGCAGCATTTAAAGCAACATTCCTGTGATGAGCTCCACCCCCACGTTAACAAGCACAATCAAGACTTCGCCACATCCGCCACCGCCCATGACTCTTCATCTGTCTGTACTGCGTGCTCTTCCATAATCTGGCTTCTTGGTTTCCAACTTTCACGAACATGAAAGACACTTCTCATTTTATGATTTAAAAGAGTTTTATTTAGCATTTAATCTCCATAGATCTTGGTACAACAGATTATAACAGCTCTCTGTAAGATTTCCTCTACAGAAAGTTAAAAACAAAATCGATTGCCCAAGAAAGGAAACCACTCTCTTAAAGCCTTTTAAACGAACAGACAAGCACTCTCCTGCAGGCCCAAAGGGTGGCACGTATACAGCATTTGCAAGCAGATCCAATGAGACACATGATTTACGGACATCCTTATATCTTCCTATGAGGTTGCCGGGAGTCGGAACTGAACCCCAAAACACATTAATTCAAAGGTTTCAATTCCATTTTAAAAACAGTACTTCTATGTTAACTCAGGTAGGTTTTGGCCAAAGTGGGGCTAAAATTCCCACATCTCAAATTAACTGCAAAATGCAGCTGCAGACCCAATATCTACATATGCCTTTGCTACCAGCAGCACCCTCACCAAACACAAATACACGCCCCCCCTCAAAAAACAGTTTTGACCTCACAAAGGTCGGGGTCAACCCTCTGTAAATGGACAGCAAGTGGCCTAGAGGACACTGAGTCATATTCCCGCAAATCTCCTGGAAATGAATCCCGCCCTTTCTCAGTGCCTGATCTGGTGGGATTAGCCACTGTGACCAGTATCAGTAGTGGGTCAAGTGTGCAGTGAGGGTCCAAGTAAGGAATTGAAACTTAAAATACATAGCTCTACCTTCACTTCTAGTCACTTGATGTAAAGCCAATCGTTTCCTCTCCATAAGGGTCCATGCGGGAGTGGCTGTGGCACTGCTTCTGACATGAGTCACACAGGATGTTTGGGAACCAGCCCTCTGAGTTTAGAAACTTACAAAGTGGAATGAGTCCTTCAACCTCTGAAGCCGTTTCAGTTCACAACTTTGCTTGATTTTCTTCACTGTTTTAAAACTTGCCCAACCACACCTAATTGGAAGTAATTGATTACCAAATATATTGTTATCCAATCTTACCAAAGTATTCAACTGGATTTTCATTTAAATAAGACTTTCCACACCCATTTTCCTCCCCCCAAAGCCCACACTGCTGGTGAGGTGATCCTGACTCACAGCGACCCTAGAGGACAGAGTAGAGCTGCTCCCGTGGGTTTCTGAGACTGGAACTTTTTACGGGAGTAGAAAGCCTCCTCTTTTTTCCTATAGAGCGGCTGGTGGTTTTGAATCACTGACCTTGTAGTTAGCAAGACAACTCGTAACCACTACCAGGGCTCCCAGATCCCTTGGTTTATGCAAATCTGTACTTCACTTGTGTGCTTGCAATGTTCAGTACGACAATCACTGAGCACGTTGGTGTTGGCACATGGCTCAACCACAGGTGAGGGCGCAAGAGCACCTGAGGAGGGCAGGGTGTGGGCTCCCAGCTCTGCAGGGAGCTGTGACCAGCAGGAAGGAGCACTCCCAGTCTTCTGCTGAGTTCAGCAGAGGAGAGCTCGTCGCTGTCTTCAGAGGTTCTGACAGCTAAATCTGAGCGAAGTCAAGTGGCTTTGCTAACCACCAAACCTAGAGCCTTAATTTGCAGCAATTGCCAAATGTGAGCATAGTTGCAAAGGCGAGCGTGCACGAAATGCAAGCTGACACTCTCTTGGTACAGGGACTGGAAACCGGGCCGGGCCTCCGATGGTTTCTCATGGATTCTGTGCCTGCCCACAGCAGGGCCCTCAGAGACGGCCACGGAGCACTCAGCCTCTCACGGGTTTCCTGAGCGAGCGAGTGAGAGAGCTGGTCATCAGGAAATCAGAGCTTGGACTGTACGTGTTCACAGTGTCTTGGAAAGAGGATATGAATTTTGTCTTACAAGATTTTTGGCACTTTATATCTTTTTCACTAAAGACTACATGCTTTGGAGACAATGGCACCCAAACCACTGGGTGGGAGGGTGGGGGTGGGGGTGGCATCACTGAATGACCACAATAAAAGAGAAAAAAAATCTCCGTATGTCATCACAAAATTTAAGTACATTTCCATGTGATCAAGACTTCAAATACCCGAAGTGCTTAGGCTGACACACCCAGGAATATGCAAACCACAGTTCAAAATATCTGGAAGGTAACAGAGAATTTTAAAACGCAGCCGCACTGGTGGACACACCTTACATGTGCTGTGTCAACTAGAGAAAGGCACTCGGAGCGTGCTCGGACCCATGCTGTCAGCTGCAACAGGCAGGCATCGTTACAGGTTTACTCAGAGTTGCTAGACGGATTACATGCCTTATTTCTGTGTCATCCAAACCTGCAGTGGCCGCCCATCTGCTTAAGGAATATAAGAAAAATGTAACTCAGGTGTTTCGGCTGCATAATTTCATAATGCAGCTACTGTCGATTTCCTATTTAAACACATTTTGAGAGAAGCCAAATATGCTTGTGTTCAAAATGACCGCGTAGAAAACGTTTTGACAGCTGCTTAGGAAGTAGTAACTGGATAGAAAACGATCTGCACGTGTTACCTGGCTTCACTCAACGGCAAGGAGAAGCATTTGCATCTGGCAAGATCAAGGGCGGAAGTTCATCACACTTGCCATCGTGACTTAAGTCAATGCATGATATGGTTTTATCAGCAACTTCTACACGCCCCCATCATGAAAATTTAATTAGAAAAGCAATCATCAGAACTTTGGGGGCAGGTACCCTCCATCTGCTCAGAGTTTCTTCGTAGGCAGGACTTGGAGGCACTTTTGAGTCAGGAAAAGAGTCGCACTAGCAGGACCTCACAGTAGACTGGAGACACAAAGCCCACCTGGTATGAAAATGCTGTCTGCTAAAAATACCGCAGCAGCAAATTAGGCAAGCCCCCACGTTTTAAAAATATTCAGACTTTGCAAGGTTGTAGGCTGTAAAAAAATACAAAGGCTAAAAACACAAACAGTTTACAAAAGTTTGCAAACTCAGTCCATTTAAATGAGTAAGAAGTAAAGCAAAGCTCTCTTGTATGAAGGCGGGGTTCAATAGTTACCAACAGGTTTTAAAGTCAGAACACAAGTTCTACTGGCTACAGACAATATGGATCTAGAACACCTGTTAGCAATACTTTTCAGCATTAAAACACACACACACACACACACACAGAATACATTATACATATTACTGAAGTCCTACTACACACTACAATTCAGAGTTCAACCAAAAAGTTTCATATACATACAAAAACTTAACATGATTTTTTCCTAATTTTTTTTCATGAAAATTGAAATCAATAAAAATAAAAACAAACCAAAAATCTCCAAAATACAGGATACGGAATACTAAAGAGCTCTTTAAAAAGCTAAAGAATGATTGGTCTTCATAAGTGAAATAAAAGCAAGTAACTTAATCACACATCCCCTCAATTCAATCTAACCATCAATGTCTCAAGACAGCTGAAGACTACACGTATTTCAAATCCTGAACAGGCTCACGATTCCCAGCAGAGTGGGTGACTGACTGCTGAGGCTACCAGTGAACACAGGTTGATCTCCCCAACAACATGCTAGGCCATGCTGAGAAACATTTATGCTGAAGAACATTAATGGAAAAGAGACAAGATGAAAAGAGTTTGGACTTGCGTAAGATGCTTCCAAAGATGGCTAACACTTGTGTAAACATCTGTAGAACTTACTCATCACAGCTTTAGGGTGCAGGGTACCTAATTACATAGGAGGTGATCAATTGAGTTTCTTTATGGTGGAGTTTCACTGTATCAAAAATAGGGATTGAGGAGGACGCTGTGTTACTTGTTTCTGGTTAGCTTGTAAACGTGAAACGTCTTGTTCTGAAACACTCTGGTGAAGTGAGCCGTGTAAGGAGGCAGGTTCCTCTTGATCTCTTCACAGAAGCGAGGGTGGCCTGCAGCCTGCAGATCAGGTTCATTCTCTCCTGGGCCATCCATCATCTATAAGCAAAACAAACCCCCAAACAAGAAACTCATACTTAAAAGTGATAGCACATGTAAGAATAGGTATTGTGGAGGAGTAGTTATGTGGTTTCTTTAAGACTGGCTAAATCAAATCTAATCATTTTATTTAAATTTCAGTGGCAACTTGGAGAACATCTGGTACATCTCTTTCACCTTTCAGATGTCCAAATCAAGGCTGAGAAGGCAAGTTCAGGGTCACACAAGGATTAGCATCAATGGTAAAGGTTCTTGGTGAAGTACTGTATTGTCCCTTGGATGATAACAAACGGAAGAATTACAAGGACCAAAGAAAGTTCTTTTCAATAGTTATGTAGCCTAGTTAGAAAAAGTTATAGAGAAGGCAAAATTTAAGTGCACTTTTGTGGTCCTCTGAATATAACATAGCTCCGGGGCATTACTTTCCTTGGGTAAAAAATCTGAATCTACTGTAGAAAAATCTAATAAAAAGGGGAAAAAGTAAAACATAATTTCAAATTCTTATGGAATCTAGATTTCTGGAACCAAGGATACTGGACGAACTCCTGAACTTACTGGGCAAAGACAACTTTAAACCATAAATAGGTCTTCTTAAAACTAATCAGTTAGTTTAACCCTATCACAACTAGATTATTTTCTGCTTTCAATTTTTGTTGACACCACATGTTTTTTAAGTAATGAAATTGAGGGGAAAACTTTTTATGAGCCACTATGGATTTTGATACAATTGTGTAGAACACATATGTCCCAAGTGGATACTGGTAGAAGAATGGTTGAGATGAGGGTAATTTCTACAGATTCACACAGCTACACAGGTCATACATTTACAGACAATGTTGGGATAGGAGTGTCCCAAGAAACCTGAGAGGCTGAAAACATTGGTAGGTGAGATATGTCCCACAGGTCACAAAAACTGTAACTAGTAAAGATTGCATGCCTTAAGCTTTCTGTTCTTTTACGATCTATGTACATATGGCATCAAACTATCAAAAGCAACTTGACGGATTTAATAGCAATGTTACGGAGCAGTTGGGAAAAGGTTTGTACAACTAGGATATAGTCAATGTCACTGAGCCGCTGGGCTAACTGAACCTGTTTGAGTGCCGGCTCTAAACAAGCTTGGGTTGGCACGTTGCTGCTTTTAAGCAGTGACTATTAAGTAGATGTTATACCGACCTCCAGGGCACAAAAGAGCAAGCGGAGGAGCTGCTGGCTGCTGTGAAGCTGGGGATCCAGGGCCCGCCCTACCCTTGCCCCGGCTCCTGTGGCAGCCCCCAAGTATGGCGGTAGAGTTCTGCAGGATGCAAGAGAAGAGTGGATGTGTGCTGCCTCTTGCAAAATGTAACCTAATTTGCAGGACTTGGGATGCTTAGGCCTTGACTTGGACAAACTCCCCCCCACACCACACCACCCCGAGCCACGCCATCCATGAAACGGGAATATGCTCACATGTCCGTTGGCGACGTCCAGCAGGTCCCTCAGTCGGCAGCCCCGGCGGTGCCTGCGCTCGTAGCAGATGCTGTCCTCCAAGATGACGTAGTCGGTGCCAAAGGACCTGAGCAGCGCATGGACATCCTCCGGAGACCTCTTGGCATAAATCTGATAAACCTTTCAGAATGAGATTAAAACGGAGTGAGGACACCATCGCGCTCTACAGCCAGAGTCTGTGGAAGGCATGGATCTGAGGCCCGGCCCGGCCTCTTGCTCTCCATTTCCTCTCCCTTACCCGCCCAGGCCAGTCACCTGCAGTCCTGGAGTGTGTAGGAACAGTAATGTAGACTTGAGCCGAGGAACCTGAGTCTTGTGGAATACATCAAGATTTGGCATGCAAATTCACAGTGGATGCTATTTCGGAGACCATTTTACCAAAGTCTATAATGTGGTGGAGTAGATACGACCTTAAAGGGGGCCTACATACAAGAGTGTTGAAAAGCAGGGAGGTTACTTTGAGCACTAAGGTGCGCCTTATCCAAGCCATGGTATTTTCAGTTAATCTCATAAATGCACGTGAGAGTTGGACATTGCATAAGGAGGACTTTAGAACTGATACATTGATTAAGGTGCTGGCGAAGAATATTTAAAGTACCACAGACTTCTAAGAGAACAGACAAATCTGTCTCAGAAGAAGTTTGGCCAGAATGATACTTAGAGGCCGGGGGCTAAGACTTCATCTCATGTACTTTGGAGAGCAGTCCCTGGAGAAGGACATCCTGCTTGGTAGAGGGGCCGTGAAAGAGAGGAAGGCCCTCACAGAGATGGACGGACACACGGCTAGAGCAATGGGCTCAAACATAGCAGTGTTTCCTTGTGTTGTGCTTGGAGTCACAAGAGGTCGGAATCAACTCGATGGCACCTAACAATGGCACAGTGCCCGCTCGGTCTCTAGGGGCTTGCGGTCTGGTGATGGAAGCTGGGGGAAGGGCCCTGGCCAAAGGCACAGGCTTTACATCTGTGTTGCACCTCACTTGGTCACAATGAGACCAAGCCCATCTCCACACTGACGGGTGCTAGGCAGCACAGTGACTCGTAGCAGCCAGTGGGAGCTCGCGAGGGAGAGGTCTTCCCAGCCTTCCTGGGCGTCATCAGGCACGGGAAGGGAACACACCCAGCCCAGGTGGGGCTTCCATCCTAGGCGGTGGTGGATTGGGACAATTCGTGGGGGTGGGGCAGGAGAGGATGGAAAGGGGTACGGTTTCCTTGCTTGCCTTCCGTTACTAGGGTTCTGACTCCAGGGAGTGCATTCTGAAGGCCTAATTCACGGTGTCCGCCGACTGGATGTGATGAGAGGAGGCTACTGTGAAGCTGTCCTATAGTCCGGCCGGGCCTGAGACTAAAGGTGTCCAAGGATGAGAAGAACCTGGGGGCTTTCAGGACGCTAGGCTTTGCTACCAGGGCAGGAACTGGAACTTAGAGAAGGCAGGCCCCAGACTCCCCAGCACAGTCTGCTTGCCTTCTCCGCAGCACAGTGAGTCAGGCACCCCTGCTTGGGCTGTCTGGGATATTCCCACAGCTGGATCCGAGTCAAGGAAAAGGTACCCCTGTGGCACAGTGTTTAAGTGCCGGCTGCTAAGCAAAAGCTCAGGGTTCACACTGGCATCCTTGGAAATGCTACTCTGGTTAAGGAGACCCTACTTTGTCCTGTACCGTCACCCTGAGTTTGAATGGGCAATTGGTAAGTAAAGACAATTCTCATTTTAAAAAAGAGAGAAAATTTACTTTAAACTAGCCAAATATCACCCCAAGACAACAACAACAAACCCTTCTTTTTCTGAGTTTCAATTCAACCTAATTTATTTAATTACGTAGCTTTCACTGGGAGTTGGGTAAAGGTTTACAGAGATTCTGTTTTACATTCAACATTTCATGCACATTTTGTTTCAACTCATCCATTTCAATCCCCACATGGTAACATCGCTTATCCCACTTGCTCCCAGAATTTCCTGTTTCCATTCCACCTTCTTTCCTAGCCCTCTATCCTTGAGTAAATGCTGTCCTTTGGATCCTTAAATGGCTGTTTCTTTTAACAAGGTGGTGAGCTCCATTCTGGACCTGAAGCACCACTTGGGAGACTCCACTTGTCTCCAGCCAACCACTAAGCCTGGTCTCTTTCTGGACTTTAGTTGTGAAGGTGTTTTTCTCCTACTCTATCCAGGACTTTCCAAGGTGGTCTTTTCAGAGCTCTTGGTAGTGGTAGTGGGCACCATCTACTTCTTCAGATCTCAGGGATATGGAGACCGACAACTAATCCTTTGAACAACTTTCAAATACCAAGGTCAAGGAATGACCAACATGAAGCATCAGAACAGTGTGACACTGTACTGCCACAGTTTTGGGAATCAGGCACTTCCACCGCTGGTGCCCACTTTATCTGACCCCTCAATGCCAGGCCAGGGAATCTGAACTACAGATCTTCCACGACAGTATAGGGAATAACCAAATGGTTAAAAAAAGTTTGGTTATTTACATAAGGTAATATTATGGGGTTTTAAAACTATAAGGTGTTTATATACTGCTATGGAATGAGTTAAAAAATATAGAAAGTGCCCCAAAAAAGCATGACGTGGCAAAGGGAGAAAAGAATATGAATGTGTACATGTATGTTTGTATGTGCACACAATACACTGGAGGGGCTACATAAGAAACTGGTAACAGTACTGCCTCCTGGGAGGGGAACCAGTGGCTGAGAGAGAGGGGTAGGAGATCTGACACTACAGCCCTTTTATTTTTAAAATCGTTTTATTGGGGGCTCATACAACTTTACCAGAATCCATCCATCCATCGTGTCAAGCACATTTGTACATTGTTGCCTTCATCACTCTCAAACCATGTTCTTTCTATTTGAGCCCTTGGTATCAGCTCATTTTCCCCTCCCTGAGTCCCTTCTCTAGGTCTTGACTTTCTGACTCTGTGGCTATGCTATGTGTTGGAGATAAAGTGCCACGAAGCATAACAAATGGGCCACCCACACTAAGACCAGCACACCCTGCCCTCCTAGTCAGTGGTTCCGAGGCTTAGTTCCCCAATGCCATCTTCTCAGTTACTCTAGCCAAGATGAGCATGGGCTCAGCAGCAACATGGCTGGGACAGGCAGCAAGGGGGCTGAGGAGATGCATCTCGCGCCCTGTGGCTTTCCTCCGGATTACTGCTCCCTACCCACTAGCTGTAGGCGTGCATTGGGCACCACACATCTTATCTTGACCAGGAACAGGAAGCCCACACTGGCGGGGCCCTTACCGCTTTGGTCCGCTCCCTCAGGCTTTTGTCTTCGTAGTGTGGGTGGTTGGTCAGGATCCTCCCGGTGCACAGCTTGACTCCAGCCAGCAGCTGCATGCTTCCAGCAAACACAGCCTTCCTGGGCGTGTGTGAGCTGAAAGGGGTCAAAGTCTGAGTCAACCCAAAGTTAGATGTCCGAGAAGACAACAGACACTCAGACCACCAAGCCTTCTAAGGAAGTGCTAAGAGTTGGGAAAACAGAGGCGCCTGCTTGGGTTTCTGATTTGCATTCCAAATATTATAGGAAACTTTCCACACCTACTTATGGCGGTTGGCGAGTACACAAGTTCACTAGGAAGCTTGCAATGCCCTATTTTGATGGATTCACTATTATAAACCCATAAGCCTCTCTGACTGCTCCAGAGGGGCAGAGGCTAACAAGAATTCAAAAGATTGCTATTGCTTTTTGCTGAACATGTTACACATGTTAAATTTCCATTAAACTAAAGATACAATCAATTATCCATCAAGAAAACACAACTGATCATGAGGAAATGATAAGGTTTTTGCTTAAAATGAAACCAAGATTGCACACATTACCATAAATTATTTTTAAGAAAAGCAGAATTAATAAAAATGAAGGAACACATGAAGGAGAGTCCAAAGGAGCAAATGGTATCTTATTTCCATGGAAATGTACAAGGTGTCTAATGTAGATGCACAAGAATTATAGCTTTCCTTCTGTGCATTTCTTTCAGATGATGGAAAACTTAGAGGCATCTTAAAGAACGCAATACTAAACGAGGATCTCACTTTCTAATTACTGCAGGCTCTGATTCTGTCTTCCCGTTGGACGCGAGGGACGATGACAGAAGACCAAGGAGAGACATCCTGAAGGTCAACTCCTTGAAGTACTTGACTTCATTCTTCTCCACTTTGGCAAACCTAGCCCATCACTTGGTGATGTTGGGCGGGGTTCGGATCACCACCAAAACCCAACAGCTCTTCCCGGCATTCTTTCCCGCAGAGTCAGAGAAGCCACCAGAGGCCCAGGGGGAGTACCCTGAGACGCACACACCCACCTGTGCTGAGTAAGAGGAGTCTGCTCGACTGCGGTCAAACGGAGTCCATTTTAAGAAGAAAGGAGTCTCAGGAATTGACTGAAAGTGACCACCCTCGGCTCTCATTAGCCTGCAGAGAACCCACAGGGAAACTCGCTCTGGGGCTGGATTTCTAAGAGCTGCCCTGTCAGATTCACAGCTCTCTGAACGGTATCCTCTATCCCAACCCCACACTGAGATCATGGCACCCAGCAACGGGGTAAGAAGTGAGCAGGATGTGACTGTTTGCGCGGCGACATTTACTTTTGAAGCTTCTCTCTGCCCATCACCTTCGCATCCACTCCCATTCCAGGCATCGTCACTGACGGTGGAACCATGGGTGGGACAGAAGGATGGCCCACGAGCTGCGTCCTGCCGTACCCAGGCCACAGCCCAACACATAGGTCATGTCAACGTGGCTGGACTTGAAAATCAGGGACACAGGGACAAGTAAGTGCTTGTCATTCATGGGGAAGCTCAGACATCGTCCCACATGGTTAGAAGATGCTGGTTTCAATAAAAATATGTAAAGGTTCCTTTGTGAAGAGGTTTTACAGACGCTGTTTTATTCTAGTGACCACTTAAGTCAGTGCCTCATCTACTGACGACCTCATTTGTAAGGTGCCAAAATGGCTAACGAGATGGACAAACAGAAATTACAGAAGATCTTTACCGCCCCCTCCCCTCACCCCCCAAGCACGTGTTCTCTCTTGGTATAATGCCAGCTGGCTTGAACCTGTCCACTACAGGATGTGCCACAGGCCTGTCACACTGCGGCCGTCTTTGGGGCTGTGGATCTAGGATGCAGGAGCAGACGAGCCTGGGCTTCACGTCGCGCAGAGCAGGAGTGTGAGGTGAGAACTCACAGGGGTGAGTTACCTCAGTCTGCGGTGCTTTCCTGTAGCGTGGCTCACGGGTCTTTCTGCACCAGTGACAAACCCAGCAGCCGAGCCTGTCCTACTCATAAATATAACACATGCCAGACCATCTCAGCATCCCTGGTTTGAATATGTAACAGGAACCAGCACTGGGAGGCACACAGCGCTGTTTATGCTGCTTTATAATTATGGTCCCCGTTAGCATGTGATGTTTTTCTAAAGGGAAAAGCACATCTGGAAAAGAGGGCTGGCTGGTTTCATTATTCAGGCACGGCCCATCACCAACTCTTTGGCCAGTGTCCTGGGTTATCATTGTGAACGCTTCAATGACTTACGCGGTCCACAGAGGGGTAAGTCGAATGTCAAAAGCCCTGTCTGTTCACCAAGGGGTTACACAGTCACTCTCTTTATTCACGACACACTACTCAGGGCCTACAGTGTCCTGGGCTGGCAAACACAGACAGTACGCCTGACCTCACGAAGCTTATATGCTGACAGAGCTAGGCTCAGCTCCTGTTACAGGCAAACTCTTCAAGATAAATTAGTAATTCATCTATCACATATCCATAAAATGGAACCTTTTGCCCAGTGGGTTAAGTGTGGAGTTGCTAACTGCAAGGTCAGTTGTTCAAATCCACAAGTTGCTCTGAGGAGAAGGATGAGGCTGCCGGACCTTCGGGAGCCTGAAGGAGCAGTTCTACTCTGTTCCACAAGGTTGAAACGGACTCCATGTCGGTTGGGTTTACTTTGTTTCTCTCCTCAGAATGTTCTACAAGCATTTGCTTCACTCTCTTGCCCCATAGCCAGTGATGCTGAAGAAAACAACGCCCCCACTGGGAGGAGCCAGGCGAGGTGCCATGTAAGTGAGTGGGGGCTGAGGCAGTTCAGCTGGTTCCCGTGGCGCTCTGGCCTTCTTAGCAAAAGCGTGGCGGGTTTCTAGCGTGCTCTGTCGGACCTGCTGGAGAGGCACACTTGGGCCTGCTCCCTCCTTTCAACGCCACGGTTCTTCACCGCAGCAAAACGCAAACACTCGGACATCTGCGAAGTGAACCTGAGCTAGGATTCTGTACGAAGACTGACTTCTCATGGCAGGAGGTGCCCTTTCTTTATTCAAGCTCTTCTGTTTGACTTGGCCATGTAAGTACTACCCCCCCACCCCCCCACAGAAAACTTGGAAGATGGCCTTTCTATTTTAAGTATTTAATTTTCTCCTTAGAAAGTAAAAGCAGCATGGAAAATAGGGGAAAAAAGGAAAGTCCATCATCCGTTCCCTAAACGTGAGATAGCCACACTCATGCTTCTCTCTGCTTCCTGCGGTAGCGTGGCAGACGAAGGGGAGGGCCTCTTTGCCCTGCACTTGAGAGCTGCAGTAGGACAGAGAGCCCGATGGCAGTCTTCCCTCAGACATTCTGCCTGGCATAGTCTGTGGTCTGTATCTACAAGAGCTAATGTGCTTTTAACCACGGAAAGACACGTCTCCATTATAGAAAAACAAAGCAATTTTTACAAATGCTTGAATAAATGATGTATAAAATGAAAGGATAATTTATTTTTATAGCTCTCTGCCAAGCTCCATAGCAGGCTGTCCAACCTGCAAACAATTTACTCTGTAAAAAATGTCACTAAACAGTGACAAGGACTCACAGGTCAAATGGATTTACATCAAGTAATTTAAATGTCATTCCAGGAAGACCTGATGACATTTTGAACAAATCATCTCCTCTATTTTTCAAGCTCTAAGCTTCAACACGTTAATTACTTTTGAACTAATGGGTAAACTGAGCCTTACAATATAATGTGGGAGCATCTGAACTATCTACACTTCGGAAATTTATAGAATGGTGCAAATACTACAAAATGATTCATTAGATATAAGAGGTTTATAAGGCATTTAAGGACTGAATTCAACCCGTGTCTTATTTAAAATATGCAGTAAATTCCTTCTGCTTTGATTAAGTGTATAGGCAATCTGGTACCTTTTTTAAAGTTCCATTGAGAAAATACTGTACATGTAGGCTTCATTACTGGAAAGAGACTATTTCTAGTGAAATTCACCTAAAGCCAAGTAGTTAAAAGTCATGCCTCAGAATATTCACATCTCCTGAGTCATCCATCTTAATTGCACAACGTTCACAAGGAATTTTCAGGACTCAAAAATGAAACACTCAAGGACACAAGGGACTGAGGTACAAACAAACACTCACTCTGGCAAGCGGCCTGTGGGAAATAAGGGTACATTCTAATCACACAGTAAACCCATAACCATGCTGCCTGGGGTTTGCTGAAACAGATACCAGAACTGAAAAAGAACAGGACCCACCTGATCAGGAAAGAGAAGTACACATGATCTGAGTGACCACAGCGCATGCAGCCTCTCGGACTAGCATGGAGGCAGCCCGTCCGTCACAGGGCTTGGGGTGTGCGAGCAAAGGGCCAACCTGACTCCTGGTTCTCCCAGGAAAGGCGGGTGGGCCTTCACACCTTGGGAACTTGATTTCAACACAGCGTCCTTGTACATTAGCAAGAAATTTAACGTCTAAGCTTTGTATTTAAACCACTACTCCTCTAGAAGACTAAAGAAAATTATAAACTATGTTCTATTACTGAAAATAACAACTAGATTCTTCCAAAAACACTGGTGAAGTACAAGGGGTTACGCCCTCCCCCAAAAATAACACCACCAGAAAAAAGCTCCCCTGGCGGAACTTCCACTGCAGCAGCATCAAACAACTCGCTCTAAGTCAGAGCAGTAAGGGCCACCACCTTGGAAGGTTCTCTCTGGACAGCCGATTCTTTTGTGAAAGTTTCACTCGAACTTCATTTTTGGTGATGGCCAATTTAAGAGAACAGCATGCAACTGTGAAATTTTGTTTCCTGCTTGGGAAAAATGCCACCGAAACTGTTGTGATGTTGAACGCAGCGTACGACAGTGCTATGAGGAACATTCAAGTGTGCAAGTGTTTTAAAAAGGCAAAATGTTGACTGACAACAAATGTCCTTCTGGACATCCGTCAACATCCCAAAGGGGCAAACATGTGGACTCCTAGTGTATTTGGAGTTTGTTCCACCAAGTCAGGCTTTTACTCAAGCTTTCTAGTCAGAGGTTCTGAAAGACTGGGTAACAGTGTGCTACAAGAATGGCCTGATTTGTAGCAGATGGGGGACTGGCTTTACCACCATGACAATGCACCTGCTCATGCAGTCATCTCAGTGCCAGTTTTTGGCAAAAAAAAGCATGTCTCTCTTGCCCCACACATGACTCACTTGGCTTCACTTCGTGAGACTTCTTTTTGTTCTCGCAAATGAAGAGGAACAAGAAATGACAGCGATTTGATGACACAGAGGAAGATAAGAAAAAAAACGAGAGCGGTGCTGTCAGCCATCCAAACAGATGAGTTTGAAAAATGCTTCCAAGAATGGAATCGCAGATTTGACCAATGCATTAAGTGTCATGGAGAGCACTTAAGTGTCATGGAGAGCACTTTGAAGGTGCTAAAGTGGTTTTGTAAAAAAAAAAAAAAATTAAATACATAGGTTTGAAAAAAATCGCAGTGTTTGTTGGGGCCCCCCTTCTACATGTGAACATGTGAAACGAGAGTTGAGGTACGGATCGGAGTCCCTGGTGGTGCAAAGGGGCAACACTCCCGGCTGCTGGCCAGCACGCTATGCGGTTCCTGGGCTGGCCTAGCAACCGGCCTCTGCAGCACCCGGGGAGCGCGCCTCCACGCGTAGGTCCTCCAAGGTGGACCAATCCAGCACCAACTGGTTTGGGTTTTAAAGAAAAGGCCTGGAAGAAAATAATGAGGCTCCATGTTCCCCTGATGGAAGTGGCGATCATAAGGGACTGCTACCACAGCTCCACTGGATCGTATACATAGCCAGTGCCCGATACACACTTACTAAATTATATTAATAACCACAGACTTCATATATGAAATGCCCATGTATGAAAGCTTTAAATATACTCACAACCACCAGAATCATCTTTCTCATATTAATATCATCGTCAATGAATGCCCTTTCTTTTCCCTTTAGGCTATAAAAAGGATGCAGAGTCAACAAAATCACCTATAAAAGATCTGAGCCTCTCGCGATGTACAAGAAAAGAACTAACTTCTGCTAGGGGTGGTGGTGTAGGAGCTCTCAATTTCCCCACAAATAGAGAAGTCCTCAGCAGAGACTTGGAGAGATCTATGCCCCAAATGGAAGCCCAAATGCAAAGCCTGCTGCATCTGTGCTGACCACAACAGCATCAAGCACACGGAGTACTTTGATGGAGGTGATGGATAAGCTTCTTCCCAACCTTTTCAGAGAATGGCCCCCAAAGAAGGGTTGCATGGTGCTTCTGCAGATCATGGTTTCTTCACACCCAACCAGCCATGGCGGCTGCACCGTTCCTGTTCCTCCCAGGATAGATGGTGTCCTGATTGGACTGCGGAAGGACAGGCAGCAAATGGAGTGCTTCCACTGGACTGGTGAAGGACAGCCTGGCTTCTCTCCAGCACATTCATACCTCGAGCACATCAACCCTGTGTGACTCACTGCAGCAGCAGAGTGATGGTGGAAGGTCAAATTTTATGTTTCAGAAGCAAAAGAAATCACTTGTGCTTGGCATCTGAGCTTACAGACCAGAGCTGATTTAAATGTTGATATAAACAAACATACTTTGTGTCTAAATAGACTCTGTTTTGGCATACATTCATTCTCACTTCAGCTTATTCCACAAACATGCCTAGCAGCTCTTCTTTTCACAACTGATAACTTAGATTTGAGGGATTTTCAGGGAAACCAGGTGCTATTAGATCACAATGGAACCAGTTTTTGTGAACAATCTGAATCCTTCCGTTGTGCAGAATTAAATAAATAACAATAACAAGGCAAAGGAGGATGACGACAAAGGCACGACGCACCCAGGGAGAGGAGCTACTAGTGGGCGAATCAAAGGAACCCAGAGCACAGCCCTGAAGGAGAGAAGTCAGTAGCAAGAGACCACTATGCCGTCTTTGCCCAGAATTATCTCTTACCTACAGTTTTTCAGAGTCAGAGAAGTTACTTGGGTTTTAAGTAATTTCTGTGAGGAAAGGCATGAAAATAAAGGCACTACAAATAAATGCATCCAGGGTCAGACAGCCAAAGATACTCCAGGGCTCCGGTGGAATGAATTTTTAATGGCTCTGTGATGACTTCCTGCAAGGGGAGTGGAGGAGGGCCAAGGTCGGTCTAGGAGACCCAGTACCTTCAGGACAGGAGCGGGTGCCCTGTGGCTTCTGTTTCCACAGTGTCATTTTAAAAACAGAAACAGCAGCCTCACCTTCCTACATACAAGTCATATGCTTCCAGTTGACTCTAGTTAATATTAAATTAATTAGCTTTTCCTTATATGAATAATTCTCTTTCCCTATATACAATAAATACCAAAGGAAATGTTTACTCCATAATTATCTGCCATGACTTAAAATTAAATTAATAAACAAAGACAAAATATGGCTTAGCACTCTCAGCCCTAGAAGTATGTGAAAAATTACACTCATTGCATCTAGTCAAATCCGGACCGACTCTGGGACCAAAGGCACACAGATATTCCCGACATAAATCTCTACAAAATCCATGCATTGCACTCGAGAGACCCAAGCGATCAAACATTTACCATCGTTTGATACACAAGTGGTGCTAAATGTACTGGTTAGTCAGCATCAGTCACGACCAAGTGCCAATAAGGCTACTAACACGCTAAGTGATGGAGACCACACAGCCCGCGGTCCCGAGTGTATCACAGAAGATCTGCAACGTCCATTGATGCGTGCATCATCACGCTGCTGCTTTGGGGCTAGACTGCAGAGAAACAGCACCACAGGGCATCGGGATGCTGCTGGGGTGGGACAGTTTATTTTTGCTGGTGGGGGGAAAGGTTGCATTAACAAAGCGGGGAAACAGGTGGCTCTCGCTGAGAGGCTGAATGCGCTGGCAAAGTAAAGTGGAGGTAGACATAAGAGCCAAATATAATGCTCAAGCCTCATGATGCTCAAGACAGGAGAAGCTCTAGCATTTGTCTTTTACACTTTCTCGGACAATCTGCTTAGCAGTCATTGCTTGGGCAGGATGAGTGAAAACACAGTCTGAACTGTTCTGACTTGCATGCACTGTGCTTCATACTACAGGTTGACAAGCAAACACACGAATGTCAGCAGCAGCAATGAACATTCTGTATGGTAGTAAAGTGATTGCAGACAATGAGGACAGGCAAGCTTTATGTCTGAACTTAGATAAGTAGAAAGTTTTCCTTCCATTTCTATCAGTGGCTTGAGATGTATAGCGACCTGCCCCACCCCACCCGACCCATTTCCCTTTCCAGAGTACCTTCCCTTCTTCATGAGACCGTGGCTGGGAGAGAACAGTCCTTGAATGGAAAGAAATGATGTCCAACCACAGACTTTCAAGGGGAAAAAAGGTTTATGAAAAAACAACTAATGAGGTCTATAGTGACTCTTAAAAGACACTTGAAATTTTAAGAAGTTAAATTAAAAGCAACAACAACAAAAAACCCCTCTTACTTAATCCAGTTCATCAGCTCCACTGTATCTGGATCATAGAATTCTCTCAACTCGGAGAGTTCATCCATCATTCCTGGCCAGAACTGAAATTAAAAACAAAACAAAACAAAACTCCACCACAGCCCACAACCATGATGAAGAACAAATTAATAAAAACAGGGTCTGCATATAATTTAGGATCTACTTGTAAGAGTAAAAGGTAGTCTCCAAAATAAAAGGGCGCTGCCCGTGGATGTGGGGGAGCTACCCCCATCCCAGAGCTTCGGAATGGCTTTCACACACGGATCGCATGCCCTCCTCATGGAGCCCGAGCCAGGTATCTCCAGCCTTCCTCTGCAGTCTTCTTTCTACCAGCAAGGAGTTGGCAGTTCAGAGGCGGGACCTGCCTCCAAGCCCAATCCCCTCCTCACCGTGGGCCTTTTTTGAACTAGACATGTAGTCTCCATCTGGAAAGATGGTTCGATGCGTATTAACTACAGGTGCCATGGGAGAGAAGGACATCCGTCAGGAGGGCTTTCCCAGAGAAACTGGTCAATTGAATATTATAACTATACCTTGACAGTAGCTTCAGCTACATCACATTATACAAAACATGTAAAATTATACCTTGAATTTGCTGCTACTATAACTTTAATTTAACAATTAGTCCAAGTTTTACTATTTGATCAACTGATGGTTGGCCAAAAAGACTGGATCATTTATCTATAGATGAAGAGACTTCATAAAGTTTGTGGAAAAATAGAAAGGACAATGTTCCCATGAACTTATTTGAAGTCCACCCCTCCCCCGCCCCCGTCCCCCTTCCACCCGATACCTCCTTCTCTGGTTAAAAGTAGAATTAAATTGGAATCTGGTCCCAGAAGACCACGTGGATGTGTGTTTCAGTGATATGAAAAGCGCTAACTAGAACTAACGCAGCAGCTGGCTGGTCCACGCTCTTCTTTCCCTCTCACATTCTTAACCTGCCAGCTCATCCTTGGTCAGGCGCATCTTATCTCCTGTTTATGCTGTTCATCATTCACATCTTATTTCCTAAGTGGGTGAATCAGGAAAATTGCTGGAGCTGAGAAATCAGGTGTCAGCACTTCTGGTTCTAGTTTTTGGAAAAGATATAGTGAAAACTATAGATTAAATTAGATCCTTGTAATATTTCTACTATAAATTATCGATTTTGATAATTAACAGAATACATACTTTTAATCATATGCACTAAGGCAGTGTTTCTCAAAGTGAGTGATACTACTGTGTGTGTGTGTGTGTGCGCGCGCGCGCTGGGACGATCCAAGGGAGCGGCAAAAGCAGATACCTTCACTTGACCCTGGACTCTGGGTGGTAGGACTAAGTTGTTCATTGCCACTGGAGGGTACTGAGTAATAGATATATTTTTTCCTGGGGTTGGTAAACCAAATAAGTTTGGGAACCATTGCTCTAAATCATACTTTAAAATCTGTGAACGTACTGGACATGATTTGAAAGCTGGGAGCATTAATCCTGAGAACATAGAAAGCCTAAAACATATTCTCAAGGCAGGCTCCTTATGTGAAAACCCCAAAGAGCACCCTGTGAAGCTGATTCTGACTCCTGGCAACCCTATGGGTGGAGCTCAGCGGCCAGGGGTTGCCAAGGCTCCCTAGCCAACGGCCACATCTTGCTCCCATGGTTTGCAGTCAAGTGCTTTGGCCACTGCACCACTGTGAAGGTCCATGGTAAATTGTTTCAAGACTGCTTTGAGACCCTCGGCAATGGCTTATAGAAAATTACAGACATAAAACAGTCTACTGAGACTCCAGGCACCTAAGTCAGTTACTGAAGACTAGAGCAGAAATTGTACAGAAACTCTAGATTTCAATGTGGAGACAAGTACATGCTTCCCCTTAGCACTGTGTTCAAGCAATTCTGAACTCCCCTTTCAGATGGTTCTATAAAACTCAAATCCGGCTTTAGAAGACATATATTCACATTCCTTCAGAAAATCTGTTCACAGTAGTTGAAAAGCAGATTCAGATTCACAGTAGTCCTAATTAGATAGAACAGGAGTCCTAGCGGGCGGTGGTTAAGGAGCCAGCTGCTGACCGGCCGGACTGGGGTCTGAGGCCGCCAGCTGCTCTGCAAGACAGCGGTGTGGCCGTCCGTCTGCTTCCACACAGCTGGCGGCTTGGCAACCTACTCTGTCTTACAGGACTGCTGCCAGTCAGAATCCACTCAATGGCCGTGTTTAAATAGACATTTCTTTTTGTGGTTTCCTAGTTTAAATGGGAAGACACAGTTAGCTGACCCATCTGACATGAAGGAACCAGGCTGTGTCAGCAGTCCCCTGGCAAGGAGAGGCACTGGCCCCACGCTTTTGTGGAGGGTCTTTGGAATACCAACTCGCTTAGTCAGGAGAAATGGGCCATGACTAGTTGGAAATGATGGCTTTCCAGTGCGACCACTGTGTGCCAGAGCAGCAGTGGCTGTAACTGGGCATGGAGGGCTGGTTGGATTCCCGCCCCTTCCCCCGCCAGAAGGCACTTGTTAGTGCTCGGTAACATTTTTGATCATCACAGGGAAAGTGAGGTATTATGGCATCTAGTGGCTACGTATTGAGGCCAGGGATGCTGTTGAACATCTTAAACAGTGCCCAGGACAGCTCTAGATAACAAAGAACTACAGGCCCAAAAGTCTACAGCAATGCTTCTCACCCTGTGGGTCGCGACCCCTTTGGGGTTTGAACGACCCTTTCACAGGGGTTACCTGATTCATAACAATAGCAAAATTACAGTGATGAAGTAACAACAAACATAATTTTATGATTGGGGGGTCACCACAAAATGAGGAATGGAATGAGGGAGGTTGAGAACCACTATCTACAGTGTTGCTGCTCTCTGTACAGCCAGCAGCCACTTCTCCAGCCTGACAGTTCACACGCATCACCTGCAGAGCTGAGTGACACACACGAGGGGGCTTTCCAAAAGTTGATGGGCAAGTCCATTATATTTAATTCCACTTTTCCACAAACTTTCCAAAGCCCTCGCATAGTACACTTTCCAGAGTCCTGGCTCAGTCAGTAGGTCTGAGGTGAAACTTAGGAATCTGAATTTCTAACATGGATTTCTAATATGCTGTCTGGGGACCATACTGTGCAAGCCAAGTGCTCTGCAGCATTTCTTCTGCAATGCACTCCCTCATTTCAGCAGGACCAAGAGACCTCAGACAGCTTTTAAAATAACCAGTAAACATTTAAAAAAATAGCTGAGACGTCAGTGAACTCGGCCTCCATAAACAGAGGCCAGGGGAACCTGTCGCTTTTTGTGAAGAGGTTGTTTTACCCCAGGATTCAGGTGTAAAGGAAAATTTGCCTGATCAGCAATTTAACCTGTGTTGTAATTCCTTAGCTGTGACTTTCCAGAAGCTTTAAGTACATTTTCCTTCTTTACATGAAAGTAGTACAACTCCCAGGTGTATGTCTAGACGTCTCAGCACACTGCCCACAAGTAGTGAACATTTCTAAACAACAGAAAAGGCTAGAACACAATTTAAAAAATTGATGGTCAATTATCTAAGAGAATGAATAAAAAAACAAAGAGAGGGACTGAATGCCCACTTTTTCTTTCTAAGTGAAATCTCACTGGGAAACATAAGCAAGGAGACCCAAAGCTCGGCTGTGGTGGCAGATCCTCCCCACCCCCACCAAACAGTGGCCCAACAGCAAACTCACCACCAGCAAACGGATTCTGACTCGTGGTGAGCCTATAGGGCAGAGTAGAACTCCCTCTGGGTTTCCACGGCTGTGGATCTTTCTGAGAGTAGAAAGACTCATGCTGGTGGAGTGGCTGGAGGTTTCAAATTGCTGGACTGAAGGTCAGCAGCCCACGTGTAACCCACTGTGCACAATGCCAGGGATCCCTAGGGACTCCGTACAGGGCAGTGTAAAATCCAATGTTCTAACTTTACATAACAATTGGGGGCAACACAACAAACCAGAGGGGTTTTCTGAGAAGTGAGGGGAAGAGCACGGTTTGTGAGAACAATCTGTGCTCCCTCCTAGTCTCATCCCCATGACGTGACAGGCCTGACAACGCCGTCAGCATGGCCCACGCGTGACTCCTGGCCCTCACTGGCTGGAAGCACAGTCATGTGGTTTCAGAAAGTAGTACCTGAGACTAGGAAGAGCTGCATGATTTCCTATGGAAACCAGAGAACAGCCAGAAAGGCCGAGATGATTATTTATATGTGCTCCACAACCAAGATGATTTTCAGTATCTATGTACGGGAAAGTCAGATCCATTTAAAACTTTCAAAAAGCTTAGGCAACAGGGGAAACACCGTTCCGCTTAACCATCTCTGAGTAGATCTGTTTCGTAGTTGATGAAAACTTAAATACCCAAATTACCCCAGCAACTGACCTCGACTAGTGCTTGCTATGACTTGTTTTTCGTCTACTTGTTAAGAAACACTTGGAGACATCGATACCTTTTCCGGTCAATCTGAGTAACAATAAAAGTTCAGGAAACACTGACATCTCCCAACCCATGCTACCTTCCACAACTGGTCTACCGTGAAGTAATGCACACAGTATATGTTGAGTCAAAGCACTGACCTGCCTAAGGGACTGACGACAGAAAGAAGAAAGTCCGTCTTACCTTGTAGCCAAGATACAGCAGTATGAATGTGGGCACTGAATACCGAATCACACATATCTACGTAAGAAAGACACGATTTAGACGACAAGCATTTTGAATCCTTTTGCATTACGGTTCTGTAAACATATGGTTGCTTTTAAGCAGAGTAAACATAATTTAATGAAGCCTAAGTCTCCAAAATATGAACCAGCAGAGGTTCAGGGTACAGGTTCCACTCAAGAACATTGACAGCTCCTACCATATTGCCACCTAGTGAACTTACAGAACAGAAACAACTCATTATTATCACACTCTTCGTAATAATTATTTTTAGGAAAATATATTAGCATAATAATAGTGATAACTCTCCACCATAGGGCTATTGGGGGATTATTACTTCTCTTTTTTGTGCATTTTAATGCTTCCAAATGGACACAGAAAGGTACGCATGCCCTGAGGTAAACGATAAAAAAAACACTTAAAGTTTAATTCCTTATAAAAATCACATGGTACCAATTTCCTATATTTTAGCATCCATTTTTTCAGATTAAGGGATGGACCGAAAAAGAGTGAATTGATTTGAAAGAATTACTAAGAGTCTCTGAAATGAAGTGGGAAGAAAATGGAGAATACTGACCCTCTTTGAGTTACATAGATGGACCAATTTCAGAAGTAACTCCCATACTTCAGGGCTGCATAAGCCAAATGACGCAAATACACACATGTGTGACGTCCACAGGTACTTCATCCTGTAAGAACGTAA
Source organism: Tenrec ecaudatus (assembly GCF_050624435.1). Taxonomy (NCBI): domain Eukaryota; kingdom Metazoa; phylum Chordata; class Mammalia; order Afrosoricida; family Tenrecidae; genus Tenrec; species Tenrec ecaudatus. The sequence goes on from NC_134547.1 coordinate 29,716,193, forward strand.
GGCGGCGGACGTCAACAAGCACTACGCGGCTGCGATTACACGTGCAGTCTGGGATACTTGCCGGGGCAGTGGGACAGCGGTGACAGTAGCGTCTTGCTGTCCTTATGCAGGCCCATGTGCTAAGGAGTTATTAGTTCCACTGCCCTTTGCGGGATGTGTTACATCGGTGCACTATAGGGGAGTGCTTGCAATGCGGAAATAAAGACTACTACCTTGTACTCTTGTACTGGAAAAGGCCATCAGGGAACAAACGTATTTTTATAGGAATCACATTTATTAATGAAGAGGATTGTCAGCTTCCAAATTATATTTCTAAATTAAGAGCGGCTTAATTTTAAAAAGTCAACCAAATTATTAGACAAAATTACCTCATTGTACTCAATGCCAGGAATCCAAATAGAATAGTATGCATTAAGTTATAGGCAGTTTCTGGTTTTAGTTCAATTGTGCATTTTCTCACTTTATCCATGGGATGTTGATTTGCTGAAACACTAAGTAAAATAACAAAGACATAAAATTAAGTAGAATATACGAGAAATTAATGCCAAGACTGACTGTTCATTGACATACAGTGGTGGTGACAATGGGTCAAATAATGAGAATTGTAATGATGATGCAGAATTGTAATGATGATGATGCAGGCAATGTTTCGTTTTGTTTTATGGAAGGTTGCTATGAGTCAGAACGCATTTGATGGCACCTAACACCATTACCTTCGTATGTTCAAAAATATACTGTTTTGCTAATATGAAACAAGTTAACATTAATCCATTTTGAATATGTTTATGAGGTTAAAAGTATAAATATGTTAATAGCTGGAATAACTAGAATTTTACAGTGGATTTCATTTTATGTAAAACTTTAAAGAGCTTATGTTATTTACATTATAAGAGAAGGAAAAACTCATTTGAAGCTTCAAGATTCCTTTGGTGACATTTTAAAATCATTATTATTTTGCAAGTTTTCACAAATAAGTACAAAGGGTCTTCAAAAAGTTCCTGGAACATATATTTTGTGCAACTATATTTGGGACCAGCTTTCCAAAAAATTTGCATCAAAATAAATTTGTATTAATGTACTTCACAGTATGTCTAAATAGGATCTAGACTGAGGCACTAAGAAGAATACAACGTAAGTCTGAAAAGAACACCTATCAGAGGAACATAAATTCTGCTCAAATGGAAGCAAGAATATACACTGAGTTTATACTGAAGCTCAAGTCGAAGAATAGTGCAATCATTTGTGCTTTACAAAAGTTTAAAGAGATAATATCACAAAGAAATCAGCACTTTACAAATGGATAACTGGTTTTAAGAAGGAATAAAGCAATATTGAAGATGAAGTTCAAAGCAGCAGACCAACTACATCAATTTGTAAGAAAACCATCTGGTTTAAGCCCTAGTTAAATTAATAGAAGCAATGGAGAATAACATAGATATCTCAATTAGTTCAGCTTGCGCAATTCTGACTGAAAAATTAAAGTTATGTAAACTTTCTGCTTGATGGGTATCAATACTGTTGTACCCAGATGAGCCGTAGATAATAACAGAACTTTCCATGGGAATTTTAAACAAGTGGGATCAAGATCCTGCAACATTTGTTGAAAGAATCGGAACAGATGAAGCGTGGCTTGGCCAGTGTGATACTTAAAGACAAAGCACCATCAAAAAAGTGGTGGAAGGAGCCTCATACAACAAAAGCAGACCAGTCAAGAGGAAAAGGTCGTGGCTACAGTTTTCTGGGGTGCTCAAGGAATTTGGATTATTGTCTTTCTGGATGGTCAAAAAAAAAAAGAAGAAGAAAATCTGTTTATTATTAAAGTATTTTGAAAAGTTAGCTAAAACTAGCAAAAAAAAAAAAAAAATCCAGTAAAGCTTAACCAAAGAGACCTTCTCCACCAGTACAATACTCTGGCTCATTCTTTACCTCAAACCCGGGCAATTTTACAAGAATTTCAAATGGTAAATCATTCAAATTCACTATTGTTGGTTCAATTCTGATTTATAGTGACTCTGTAGGGCAGAGTAGAACTGCCCTGTGGGTTTCCGAGACCGCCCGTCTTTGTAAGAGTAGAAAATCTCATCTGTCTCCCATGGGGGTGCTGGTAGTTTAGAACTGCTGACCTTGTGGTTAGCAGTACAAGGTGTAACCCACTGTGCTACCAGGGGTCCCAAGGAAATTAGGTATATCCACATGAAAGCCTTATTTTGGGTCCTTATGACAATTTTCTTCTTCTTTCTAATCTTTAAAAAAGGGAAAAAACTGGAGGGGGGACCGAGGAGGGAGGGGAAAAATGAGGACCCAATAATGCCAGGGGCTTGGGTGGAGAGCAGATGTTTTGAGAATGATGAGGGGAATAAATGTGCAAATGTGCGTTACACAATTGATGTATGTATGGATTGTGATAAGAGTTGTATGACCCCCTAATAAAATGATTTTAAAAAAAGAATGAAAAAAATCTTTAAAAGGCGTTTATTTTTCCATTAGTTAATTATTTAAAGTAAATACAATTTGGATTTTAAATTTTTATCCTTTTATTCTACCTTTTGAACACTCCTAAGAGCCAATGAGCCCTTTTTAACCTACAGACGGCTTTTATCAAGCACCACACCAAAAGTGCAACCCACTGCCATCAGGGGTTTTTTCTCACTGACGGGCCTGGGAGCACAGCAGCGTCCTCTCAGGTTTCCAGGGCTGGCCTGTCTTTGGAGAAGCAGACTGGCGTGTCTCTCGCCTGCTGAGTGGCGGGTGGGTTTGAACTAACTGACCTTTCTGATAATAACTGAGTGTGTAACTGAAATGCAACTTGGGCTCCTTTTATCAAATATCACTACATTACAGTTCTTACACAGCAGGAAATTGGCAGGAATTCCTTAACATCATCCAGCATTCAACATTCTATTTTCCCTTTTTAACACGGCTGCTTTTCTTAGGTGCTTTCCTGGATTCCAGATGCAAGGCCTGCACACTGCATTTCAGTGATGTGTCCATGAATATCCGAGTCTGTAACAGTACCACGTTCTTTTCTTGAAGGCTTTATTTGTTGAAGAAAACATATCACTTCTTCTATAACTCTTCCCACCTTCTGGATTTAGGTGGGCGCTTCCTGGTGGTGGTATTTAAAACATTTCTTGTGCCCTAGGTTTCTTTTAAACTTGTTATCAGATCTAGAGTTTAGTTAATTTTTCCCCCTACCCTAAAGAGAGACCATGACACGAGAAGCTTATGTACTTTCTATGCACAAAACAGGAAAGCACCCACTGTCTGGCTGTGTCCACTTGCATGATGTTAAGAAGGAGGAGTGGGTTCTGACATTGGATGATTTGTTGTTGAGAAGTAAACAAAAATGGCTGCCAGTTTCAGACAAAAACAGCACTTTGATAAAGGCCCCGGTGCTCCTCCACACAATCACACAGCTTTGGACAGGCATGATGCTTCTCTATGCAACTGCAAGCATTTACTGCAAAACCCTCTTTTCCCCTCCCCAGATTCAAATGTAAACTGGCATGATCTCCTAAGGCAGTTTGTACCATCGACAGGAATCTTTTACTTAAATGCTTTATCTCTTACGACCCAAACGGTTTTCTGTATTGATACTAAACGATTATTTCAGAGGAGTGGAGACCATATACCCTCATCTGCCTGTGGCCCATGGGAGAATTCTACAACCCTCTTCCACCTCCTCAACAGCTGAAAAGCTCTGATTAATCTCATGAGTACAGAACATAGTGTTTCTTTCCTTTGTATCTTTCATCCTAATGCAGACGTGTAGGGCAAATTCAAGAACTGAAAAAGTAGAAATACTTGAAGTACTTGGCATCAGTGAAATAGCCTTCATATTAAATAAAATCCCTATTACTAAATCAAAAAACCAAATCCATGACCACGGAGTCAACCCCAGTGCAGAGCAACCCTTAGGACAGAGCGGTACTGCCCCATGGCTTCCCAGGCCATCAGTCTTCACAAGAGCAGACTCCTACATCTCTCCCCCACAGAGCAGCTAGTGGGCTTCAAAGCCAACTTTTCAGTTAACAGATGTATGCTTAACCACTGCACCGCCAGGGCTCCTTAACAATTCAGGTTAAGACAGTATAATTCTTAATTAATTAATGTAGTACTTGCTCGCTAAAAGAAGTTCTATTATCCCTACCTGGGAGATGAAGAGGCTCTATACTCTGCTCTACAGTCATAAACCAGATCAGCTTCCAGAGACGGCTCCTAGATTCCCACCGAGCACGGCAGACTTTTCACTCAGGCACTGCGGGCCAACTGAGCTTGCTGATTTGTATGCAGTCTAGTGTCCTGCCGACACTTGGTGTGTCTGGCATAATATTAAATTACACTGTCTAGAATAATTTCCATCTCTTTTCACAGGGCCGAATTTTATCTTGGGCTAGGTATAAAAAAGAACACTTCTGAAAGATACTAACACAGTTTATAGTCAATGAAATATTTTCATGGTTCAGTGTTGCTTCATTCTTAATAACCATAAAACACCTCAACTGATCTGAGCTTATGTTAATGACTTTTCCCCAACATGACTCTCTCGAGGCTGTGAATCACAGCTCACCAGCACCCTAATTGGCAAGGTACCTATGCAGAGAGAGGCTGTCCTTGTTAGCTGCATTACCCTTCCACAAGGGACGGAAGCTTCAACTTCCTACACTTAATTTTCTCCCCATTTCACATGGGCAGTAAAAACAAAGGCTTCTCTTTCTTAGGATGATAGTCTGACCAGCTTTGTAAAAGCCTTATTAATCTTTGACTTTCTCTTTGAGTAAAGGAGTAGACAATGTTTTATAAAAACAGCGATTATTATTTAAGACCCGCCCCCAGCAAGACTTTGAGTAAATAGGAATAATTATGATGCACTCTAACTTCATGAGCCCTGAAACATGATGTAACAAATGAAGAGTATGTAACTCTTAACATTTCATTGGAAACTTAAAAAAAAAAAAAGCAACCAAAGAAACAGGAAGGAAAAGGGAAAAGATAAGTAATATTGGAACAAAATGAAGCCTTGCAAGTCAGTGACAGCAGCTAACGACAACATCTACAAAATGTTCTAGACTCAGCTATTATTCCAATTCACTTTCTGTTGCTTTGACTTTTCGTCACACAACTCTATAGAGCAGGGCTGTCAATCTGGTAGCCCGTGGCACCCAAGGTAATTTTTTGTGGCCCACGATGTTCTAAAATAAAATGTAATGAAGGAATTGTGTGTACAGTATTGCTTCGATCTCCCCTAAGCACTATTTCATTCCTAACAATTTTTTTCTATTTTCATTTTATTTCAGAGCATCATGGGCCCAAAAAAATTACCTCGGGGGTCACCAGTTTGACACCCCTGCTCTAGAGTAACTACTCTTAGTCTGGCCACTATACAGATCAGAACACGGAGATCCTGGAAGGGCTGATACCTGGGCTCAACGATCCTATCGACGCCAACGTCCAGAGCCAGAACTGACAGTCTGCTCAGTTCCTACTGAGATCCACGACTCAACTCAGGCCTCTGCGAGTGGAAGCCTGCTGCCCTGGAAATGTTCCTCCTCCATGCTCAATGGTTCTGCTCTGTTCTGACAGTCTTACTTTGAATGTAACAATGTTTGTACAACACAGGACACACTGATCAAAGCAGAGTGTCAGATGTCTGAAGTAGACCGTACCTGAGATTATGAAAGGCAACAGCTATAGCTGCAGTCACTGTGACGGACAGCACAAATATGTAGGCATGAAAGAGCAGCGTATCTGAGAGTCTTTCAAATGTGTTAAGGGGGAGGAGACCAAAAGCTTCTTCGCACAGGTATAGGTTTGCATCAAAATCTCTAGGGAACAACAGAAAGCAACAGGATCAAATTCAATACAAGGCAAGGAAATAGCATTCTGTTTTTCTTTACAAGGAACCTGCAGCTAAGTTGAAGGCGCAATCCTTGTAGATTTCAGATAAAAAGGCTGACAGATTGGCAATTCAGTCATACCTTGTTGCTCCAAACCCAAATTTCGCCTTCAGAAATTTAAATATGTGTTCATCTGACTTCAGGTTAAGATTTTTCTATTGGGGAACAAGAAAACATACATTGTTATCAGTATCTTAGTATGGTTTGCTGATAATTTCCCATCAAAAACACCCATAAAATATAATGAATATATATTTGTGACAATTCTTGCCACTGAGGCGAGGATGTCAAAAGCAGGAGATTTCAAAGTTTCTGCTCTCCGTCTCCAGTCTTTTTTTATACATAAATTCTACATGTAAAATAGATTTATAAACTAGACTGTTTTGGTTTGGGGGCAGGGAGGGGGAGTGTAGTTTTTTGGCCAGAAAGCCAATGGTACAGTGATCTGAAGCATCACCCTCAGTACTGGATGTACAGACCACTAGGCTGCACCTATGGATAGAATTGATGTGAGAAAGACTCATCAGCCAAAGACAAGTGAGACACCGCAGCGATCCCCAAGGAGTGAATGGAAAATGCCGCTGTGCTGCATACGTGATTACAATTCCAATTAACAGGATTTTATTTTTAATTAATATAATTTCAGTTTGATTTACAGCTTAGAAAGACCCACACAACACTAAAGGATGAAGGAATTAAATCAGTAGGGAAAGAAAGATAGAAAAAAGAAGATGAAGTCAGAACTATGGTTCATACCAAACACACATTCTTTAGAGATGAGCTGCAAGTCTGGATGTGAGCACTCTAGCACAAATGAAAAGAGGGAGGCAGAGCCTGATTTTAATCATAGGGCCGCAAGACTGACACGGCCGATAAGAAGAGATCCCGACAGTTTTAGGATTCAGATTCAAGGGAAATTTTCCCGCTGTGTGTAAGAGGAACAGCACAGAGTTTCATAGAGCTGCCTCTTCTAACTCCTCTCACTGGTAAATCAAGATGGACAAAGAAGTTACTCTTGGAGAAGAAAAAGTAGTGGTCCTGGCTCTTGACAGGTCTGACCTCACCCAAGAAGAGTGCACTGAGAATCCAGAGAGGGCAATGAATCGACTATTGCCGTTCTGCCAGTCTTCCAGAAACATGGACCATGAAGCTCAAGCACTGCACTACACGGTGTTTTGTGCAGAGTGCCAACCCCCTGGAGTGGACGTGTTAATGCGGCCTGTGGAGGGAAGACAGTCAGCAGACAGGAAGTGGGGTCACCAGCCACTTAGGAAGGAGAAGGAGCCTGCCATCACGTGTGCCTTGCATGTATCGCTTTCTAGGAGGGGCAAAATGTTCTCAAGAAATTCTTGTGGTTCTACTCTATCATACAAACACCTGGGGAAACAAGCCCCAGAGTTATATACCCTTACCCTGAAGTCAAGCCTGTCCACAAAATATTATTAGTCTGAAAAAGTTCAAAATATATGTTCAACTAAATAGCCTTAAAATATTGTAGAACATCTAGTGGCTATGAGATGAGCACTTGACTTATAAGGGAACTGCTTTGAGGCACAGGGCTAATTTTAGGTAAGCTGACTGGTGGATATGATCTACCAAAAGGGAGCCTTATTTTTCTTTCTGGCAAAAGTAAAAATTAACTCAGCCCAATAAGAATCACATTTTTTTCAAAGTATATATAAAAATTATCAAAAAATTCTTTAAAAATGAGATTTTTTAAGTACAGAAGTATTTAATGCTTTTAAAGTTTAGCTTTTAAAAAATTACATAACAAATAAATAAATAAATAAAAATTTCATAACTCTGTAAATCCCCAACTCCATCTAAATCAAAATTAAAAGCTTTTTAAAAAGTTTAATTACTCAAAAAGTTAGCATTGTAGACTATGTTGAAGAGTGAAAAGAAATCAGTGACAAAAATCAAGCAAGTAATCCTTGTCAATGAAATAGTTAATGTACGTCATAAAGTAAGAATTAAATTATTTGAAATAAAAAGTTTAGGAAATTCTCTCCCTCCCATGGAATTATTAGATAATTTGTTATATAAACTCTCACCGCAAACACAGTAAAATACGTATTAATAAAATAATACAAAAGTCAATTAGAAAATACATTAAATGTCATTTTCTTACCTTAATAACATTGTTGAGAAAGAGTGTCAAACATAAAACCATGAATAAATGTAACAGAAGTTTCCCAAGCCTATTAAAGAAGCTTCCAGTTTTCATATTTGTCTAGAAATTAAAAGAATTTAGTTTTAATTCTTAAATTTTAATGTGGCATGATAAACATTGTAGATGCGATTACTGAGGATTTAAAACATTGGCTTGTACAACATATAAGAATATATGAAAATGTATGTGGAATATTAAACCTATGAGTCTTTACGATCCACCTAACAGAGTGGCAGATAAAAGACCTGGGGATGAGTTTTTGTATAGATTTAAAAAAACTCAACAACCAATGAACCTGTTCCCAACAAGTTCAACTCATGGCAGCTTTGTTTTACACAGAATTTTTTTCACTATAATCTTTATGGAATAGATTGCTGGGCTTTCTTCCCACGGTGCCACTGGGCAGGTTTTCAAGGATCTTCCATAAAGATTAAAGCCATAAAATCCTATGGAGCAGTTCTGTTCTTTAATACATGAGACTGCCAGGAGACAGACTCAACTTCATAGGAATGATAGCTATGGCATTGCCTTGACATTTTTAATAACAAACAGATACCTTAATAATGAGCTTCACTAGATGAGAAAGTGTGTCCCGGTCACTATTTTTCTTACACCTTCATAATCTGAGCACAGAGTCTATACGTGGAAGGTACTCGGGGTTATGTTTACAAACCTACACATCGGTTATCTATTAATTCATATATCATAGACACAGCTAAAATGCAATTACGTAAAACTTCTAGCAATACAGTAAACTGCTTATTGATACATAGTAATTTTCTTACAATCCTTAGATAACTTTAGAGATTGACAAGTATATTAGTGCTTAAAGAGTTTAAATACGAGCAACACTTACTTATAATGAAAATTAAAAGGATAAATAAGTTATTATTTTCAGAAAGTCAACTCATTATTTTTGTGGCAGTTTTCCCATAGCATCTGCCTTAGACTGGGTTCTCAAATGACGTAAAACCCGTAAGTAGTTTATACACATATACAAACATTCATCTCAAGGAAATAGCTCATGCACTTGTAGAGGCTAACAAATCCTAAGCACATGGGTCAGATGTCAGGTTGTTAGTGTCTCCAGACTCATGTACCCACAGAGGGCAACAATCAAAAGTTTGGCAAGTCAGACAGCAGGCTGCTGGCTTGTAGGCTATGACAGCTAAGGAACTATCAGCTAATGAACTATCAGGAAAGATGGTTGGCTGCTGGCTCATGGGTGGTTGAGGATAACAAATTCCAAGTTCTGCAGGCTGTTGGTTCAAATCCCAAACCAAAGGTCTGATGATGAGTGTTGGCTGTAGAATGCAGAGAGAGCAAAAGCTAGGGAAGTTTGCCAGAACATCCAAGTATGTCCGACACAAGCCACGCCCTCAAGGAAATGCTTTCAACTGGTCTCCCCTTGGAAGTGATTGCATTCTATCAGATCTCATCATGGAGGATGATTGCTAAACCAAAGAATCATGACTCAGCTAAACTAACTACATCACAGACTACACGTGTACATGAATTCCTTAAACCATACATACTCTCTAAATAAAGATAATTATAAATTTGTACTTGTGCCAAGCAGGATACAACACACATGCAACCAGAAACACAGTAGCTCCACTGACATCTCATATCTCATAAGTGAAGGAATAAAAAAAAATTTCATGCATACATACGAGGTAGAATTACTCATAACGATTATAGTTCTATAACTGGTCACATGGTCATGGCTGGTGCTTGGAGTTACCCTTTCTACTACCCATTCCGTATTCCCTTTGCCCCTCAACAAGCACCTCAGCTTGGGGGGTAGGGGTAAGGTGGGACAGTGATGGTAGAGAGTGTGACCCAAACTTTCATTCCTGACCATCCGGCCAAACAACTGGATGTAGCCTACAATCACACAGCCGGCCATTTGTCCTTCCAAAGGCAGTGAGAACCACGGTGCTCTGAGTTCTCTCTCTTAATAGTTCATCTGAATTGGGCTGTTGTGGTTTTCCATTGACTTTCACTACAGGGCATGGCAGTATGAAGAGATGTCCCAAGGAATCTTCCGTATTCCAGACATCCTCTTACACGACTTCCATCATGGAACATCAATCTAGTTTCCCCTTGGTAACCAGGCTCACACCATCCAATAAAACTCATTTCTTAGCCTGTTCAACCAGAGGCCTGAGAGCCCAAATCTGCCAGTTCAGTGAAATCAGTATTGTGCCTCCAGGCTGGAGTATTCCTCCCTCTGAAATGAAGACCTTCAGACTGCAGAGCATAGAGCTGCAGGGTCAGGGAGCAAAATAATTGCAAGTGAGTCACTAGAGGTAATAGTGAATGGGGTCACTTCCATTTCCAATTTTGCTTCTTAAATTCATGGACGTTGTCTATTGGAGAAACAGTTCCATTATGGATATTGGATACTGGTTGTGAATTGAGTCCCCTAATCTGAGGCAAGGTTGTATGATATCACGATAATGGTGCTTGAGGAATTTTATGATGGTAGTTTTGGCAGAAGCATCATGCAGGAGAGGCAAATCTGTATCCACAGTGTCTCTTACAGTGAGAACAAAACACTACTCTTTTCCATGATGTAAGTGGACCAATATGATGACCACACCACTAGGCCGCTGGGTGATCACCCTGAAAAATGGTCCCATATAGAGGGGCCAATTTTAGTCTCTGCTGCGGACAGACTGGGCACCCATCAGTGGCTGTAGCCAAATCAGCCGTGGTGAGTGGCATTCTATGGTGCTGAGCCAATGCATAATAGTCTCCATCCTTGCCACTAAGGCTGTTCTGTTCATGAGCCATTAGGTAAGAACAGGAGTGGCTGGAGGAGAGCATGCCTGCTTCCCCAGAATGCGTCATCCTGTTCACCTGACTGTTAAAATCTCCCTCCGCTGAGATCACTCTTTGGTGAGCATCCACATGAATCACACCCGGTCTATCCTTATCTCTTGCCCAGAACTCCTTGTCACCAATTTTCCACTCCTATTTCTTTGTTGTCTCTGACCATCCAGCCAAACCACTGGCACAGCCCACAAATCAGTCTACAACCACTCTGCTTGCAGTTCTGTTCAATGAAAGACTTCCCTGCACCACTGCCCTTCGGGAGTCCCAGAAAGGGGCTGTCCACTTCTGAGGGTGCCTGGATACTGCACAGCAACATCTATAAATCAAGCAGGAGTTTCTTTCTCTCGGTCAATTGATTTAAGACCTCTCTGTGAGATCATAGGTGAAGAGTGAGAGCAGGAAGATAATATGACAGGAGCTGACACAATGGCCATCTGGGCCACATCTTTATTTGTAACTTATTTGTACATTCAAGTTCTGCTCAAGCCCGATCTTGTGCACACCACTTGCAATGCTGCGATGCTCAACCAAACTCATGACCCTATGTGCCAAAAACTCAGCTCAAGATGTGCAGCTCAGGCTGATGGTGACTTGGTGACCCTTGGTTAAGTGTGGAACCTCTGCATAAGACAGCACAGCTCTGCTCCAAAGATCTTAGGGTCTTTGCTGTTATACATCAACAGGGGCTGCCCAAACCTCCCACTGACAACTCAAGCCCCACTGGATCAGCCAGATCCTATGACCCAAGTGGCAGAGCACCTTGCACGGCAGCCTGAACTTGAGTCAGTGTCTTCTCTTGTTCTGGGACCCACTCAAAAGTAACAGATTTTGGAATCACTTGATAAAAGAGATTGAAGTACACAAAGAAATGAGGAATATCCAAGCCCAAACTCCCTGATATTGAGTTGATTCCAACTCATAGCTACCCTATAGGGCAGAGCAGAATTGCCCCTTTGGGATTCTAAAACTTTAAAACTTTATGGGAGCAGATAGCTTCTTGCTTCTCCTGAGGAGTTGATTGGTGGATTCAAACCACTGACTCTCTGATTAGCAGCTCAGTGCAGTTATGCCATCTGGGCTTTTAATGAGGGATACGCTGTCTGCAAAATCCAAAGCATTACCTTTTGGTTGTAGAAAGGGGCCAATATTATAACAATATATTTTCCACTTTGAAAGAATATCATGACATGTTCCACGCTATTGGACTCCTAGAAATTTCATTAAAGTGGAAGGCCCTTAATTTTTGTTGGGTTTAACCTCTCATCTTCTACATACAAATGTCTTATCAAAGTCTAGAGTCATTGATATTTCTTCTTTACTAGGTCCAGTCAGTACAATGTCATCAATGGACTGTGAAAGGAAAAGGAATCAAAGTCCTTGTGGAATCAATTAGGACACTGTGGAGGATAGCTGATACAGCTGAGGAAGTAGATATGCCCATCAAGTGGGACAATCAGGGCCTACTCTGGGCCGTGCCGGCTGAGGGCCTTTTGGTCATCCTCAGACTCCAATACTGAGAACAAGGCAACGGCCAGACCATGATGTGCATCTCAGGGACCAGAAGATGTGTAATTTGTTCACGCACTGAAATCATTCTGAATAGTAACAGTAGTAACTGCAGTGACTACTTGGATACATTTACAGTAATCTGTCATTCTCCAAGGACCCTCTGCTTTTGTTTTGTCAAATAGGCAGGTTTGATAGAGATGTTGGGGATCATCACCTCTGCATCTGCCAGTCCCTGATTATTATCGTGGGTCCCAGAGTTGATTCCAATTCATAGGGACTTTATGTACAGCAGGACAAACACTACCCATTGTTCTTATGCTTGCTACCGTCACGGTGTCCATCCAGTGTGTGGAGGGCCTTCCTCTTTGTCACTGCCCTTCGACCTCACCAAGCAGGACATGCTTCTCCAGGGGCTGGTCTTTCCTGGCAACATGTCCAAAGCCTGGGAAACAAAGTCTTTCCATCCTTGCCTCCAAGGAGCATTCTTACTGTACTTCCAACACAGGCTCTTTTGGCAATTCATGGTACTTCCAATGTTCTTTAGACAGCACCAAAATTCAAATACATCAATTCTTCTTCGGTCTTCCTTGTTTAGTGTCCACCTTTTACATGTATATAAGATGACTGAAAATATCATGGATATATTTGAATCAAGCATACTTTGTTCTCCAAGTAACATCCTTGCATTTCAACAGTTTAAAGAGGTCTTATGCAGCAGATTTATCCAATGCAATGCATCTTTTGATGTCTTCTAGATGGCTGTTCCCGTGAGCACTGATTGTGGACAAAATCTTGACAATTTCAACCTTTGCTCCACTTACCTATTACGTGTTGGTCCAACTGGAGAATTTTGGTTCTTTTGAATTGAATTATAATGAATACTGAAGGTTGCAGCCCTTGATCTTCAACAGCAAGTGCTTCAAGTTCTCCTCACTTTCAGGTGGCAAGATTGTATCATGTGTATATCACAGGTCACTAATAAGCCCTCCTCCAAGCCTGATGCCACATTCTTCTTCATATTCACAATATTCTTATAGTGACTCTATAGTCTTCATATTCACTATCTTCTTGATAGTAGTATTCATCTCTGTAAGCCCTCCAGGAATGTGGTATTGCTTTTGGTTTACTATTTTCTTAGGGGAATGACCACCCCCCATTTCCTAATAATCTGCTCATATGTTCCCACCGCAAGTGTCAGGATTCCATTTCTTTTTAAAATTTATTTCCATTTCTTTCTAATCAGTGCCCTCACTTTAACATCAACATAATTTAATTGGTGTTGTGGTTCAGATACAAGACCTGGGTTTGGTTTTGGCAATATAAGCTCAGTTGCTTTAAGAAATACGACTCTCGGGGCATAAATGGAAACTTCAAGGTCTTTTATGTAGCTTTTAACTATAACTCCAACACCTTGAGCAAATCTCTCTCTTTTTTAAACCACTTTGTCTAGTTTAAGTAGGACCAATCAATTAACTTCCCTATGCTTCTGATCCAGATTAAATTTCAAAATAGTATCAAGCATGTGATCACTCAGAGCCCCAATTCTTACCAAGAACCCATATAGACAACTCATCCTTATGACTTTGTCTCCCTAGGACCTCTCCTAATACCAAATGTCTTAGGCTGGTTTTCAAGAGAGGCAAAACTAGTGAAGCTTACATATGCTTTATATATGTGTGTGTATGAATATATATTTTTTAATCTCAAGGAAATGGCTCACATGGTTGAAGAGGCTGACAAGTCCCAAGTCCATGGGCCTGATGGAAGGCTGGAAACTTCTCCTGACTCATGTAACTGTCAGGCTTGTCAACCCCTCAGATCAGCAGATCAGACAGCAGGCTTATGGGTTGTAGAGGCTGATAAATCCAAGACTGGCAGGTAAAATGGTAGACGGCTAGCTCACAGGCTGTAGAAAGTAAGGAATCCCAACACTGTCAGAGAATGTGGCAAGTTGCTGGCTAAAGTCTCAAAAAGCGATGGTTAGATAATGAGAGTAAGATGTAGGATCCAGAGTGAACAAAAGGCTAGAGCATTTTGTCAGAATGTCCACACATAATGGATGCAAGTCACATCCTGGAGGAAGTTTCCTTACAACTAATTGGCTGCTCCTAGTAGATAACAGCATGAAGGTAATTCTATTTTGCCAGATTGGTGAGGATTGCCACACTAAAATCGTAGCCCAGCCAAGTTGACACACAACCTTCAGTATGACAACATTTTTATCCAAAAGACTATTATGAAAAGGGTTTTTCTTTCAACAGCAGAGAACAAAATGATTTCTTGATCTAGAAATATTAACAAAATGATTTCTTGATCTAGAAATATTAATATGAGAAAGGAAACATCTGTGTCACAATTAAAGACATATAGTGACTCTTAAATCTCTTGTACATTTAACAAACTTTAATTATATAAAAATGCCAAAGATTAGTTCAATGTTTCAAACACAATATTACTCTGCCTTTGGGAATAGCTCTTCATTATATCTAAAGGAATTTATTTAGATCCTCAAAAACTGACCAAAATAGAGTTAATTTTAGTTAACTTAAAAATCAGTATTATGGTATGACAGCATAAGGAGAAGGGTAGTATTACTACATCAAACACCAAAGAATCTGTGAACTTGAATGAAGTATACATTGACAATAACAACAAACTGTAATCTTGAGTTCTGACACATACACATGAAGTTAAAACATATTTTCTTTTATTTCAATTTTAATTCTCAATAACATTTAACAAAGTATCTCTGGTTAATCCCCAAATGAATAAGACTTCAATTCTCTAGAAATTAGTAAGTATCAAAACAAAAGAAGTGTACATGATCATACAAGTACTGGAAACAGAGATGCCACACCATGCACTTCACTAAAAGGAATACCACCAGTGTGCTTTTATGGGAACCTGGTCATAAATTCTCCTTTGTATGCTGTACAAAATAAGGTTTAGCCAATCAAGCCATTTACAAAGAAAGTTTAGTTAAGGGCAGAAAAAAAAAATCCTACCTGAATTTTTCTCGCAATTAATACTGAAAGGTTAAAACTTATAAGCAGTGATCCAAGAATCATGGAATTAAAAAACTGAAGAATGCAGACCAGGAATAAACTTGCTATCTGTATCACATACAGCCACGTCACCTGCAATAATCAAAGATAGGCAGTTAAATAGGTTTTATTGAGGGACAACTATGTGCTAATATTCTGGTCATTCACTGGATGTACCTCAGCTCGTAAATCATGCCATCATATACCTAGCTTCAAGAAGTACAATCTGAAAATGGAAACTAAATCATACACTTACCAACTGTTTCTTTACCAGTGAAATCCAGACTATTTTCAATAATAAAAAGATTAATTAAAGAGAAAATAAATGGGATTAATATAGAGGAAACAATGATGTACACACATTCAGAATCAGCAAACACAGTTTGTAATCTTTAGTTCTCTTGATTTTTTAATAGTTGTGCTGTTTTAATTTTTAAGTAATTCACGTACCATACAATTCAATGGTTTCAATATATTAAAAAGACTAGTGTAGTCATCACCACAATCAATTTTGGAACTTTTTTTCATTCCTATACCTATTTCACTTCAATCTATCTTGGCATAACCCAAAGAAACTATCTAGTTACTGTCTCTATCCTGGATTTCATATAAAGAAAATCATACCCAAATCAAAACCAACAACAAAAGAAAACAGAAAAAACTCAATCCAAAAGCAAGCAGGAAATAATAACAACCAGAAAAAATCAGAAGCACTGTAGGCATAGTGGTTACACACTGGGTGCTAACTGCAATGTCAGCAGTTCAAAACCACCAACCATGTCAAGGCTCGAAAGAGGAGGCTTTCTACTCCCTTAAAGAGTGACAATGTTGGCACCTCACAGGGGCAATGCTACCAGGTCCTGTAGGATTGTATGAGTCAGAATAGACTGGATGGCAGTGAGTGCAGTGAGGGAAGGACAAATTAAAAATGGGTCAAAAGGGAAAACAAATGAGATGTTGTATTTTCAACTAACTATATTTGTGGTCTGAGCTGTGGTAGCATAGTGGCACTGGACTGCCAACCGCAGGGAGCTCCTTATGAGAAAGATCCACAATCGTGAAATTCAAAGGGACAGCTCAACTCTGCCCTACAGAGTTGCCAGAATCAACTTGATGGTAGTAAGTAATCCACTTTCCAATGCACTTTGAGGGCAAGACTATTCAAATCCCTTGTCAATGGTCTAAGGCAGTGGTTCTTAACCCTGGTGCCACAACCCTTTAATACAGTTCCTCATGTTGTGATGACCTCCAACCATAAAATTATTTTCGTTGCTACTTTATAACTATAATTTTTCTAGTTATGAATCATAATGTAAATATCTGATACGTAGATATATTTTCATTGTTAGAAATTGAACATAATAAAAGCATAGTGATTAATCACAAAACAATATATAATTCTATATGGTGAAATATTTATTTCTGATTACAAGTAAATGAAGTTTTGTCTTGAAGCATGGTGCAGCATGGGTAACAGGGTACACGTCGGGTACTGGTATGTGGGTGTATCTGCATGTGGGCGGACCCGCCTGGAGATGGATAGAGGAGCAGTGTCTCAGTTCCTAAGACCATCAGAAATATGTGTTTTCTGATGGTCTTAGGCGACTCCTGTGAAAGGGTCTTTCTACGCCCCCAAAGGGGTCATGACCCACAGGTTGAGAACCACTGGTCGAAGGGAATTCAAAGGAGACTTAATCTACAAATGGATTTTGGGCTTTAATGGTCATTCAGTCTTCTGCAAACTGGGTGCTCAGAATTCTCTCTTTAATTCCTGTACTCTTACTGTGTAAAGTAAAACACCAGCAGATGAAACTTAAATTTTTATACTATATGCTTTAAATCTGACAGGTGGGGAAAATATTGAAGTTATCAAGGATCTCCTCTTGCTTGGATGCACAATCCAGCAGCAGTCAAGAAATCAAATGATGTTCTGCACCGGGCAAATCTGCTGCACAAGATTTCTTTACAGTGCTGAAGAGCAAGGATGTCACTTTGCGGACTAAGGTGTGTCTGACCCAAACCATGGTATTTTCCATGGTCTCATATGCATGTGAAAGCTGGACAAGGAATGAAGTAGACTGAAGAAGACTGGATGCATCTGAATTATCAGGCTGGCGAAGACTGTTGAACAAACAAATCTGTCTTGGAAGAAGTATAGCCAAAGTGCTCCTTAAAGTAAGGACGGTGAGGCGGCTTTGTCTCATGTACTTTGGACATGTTTTCAGTCCCTGGAAAAGGGCATCAAGCTTGGTAAAGCACAAGGGCATACAAGTAAAGGAAGACCCTAGAGAAGAGGGATTAATGCAGTGACTGAAGCAATAGGCTCAAACACAGCAATCATTGAGAGAGTGGCGCAGGGCTGGGCAAGGTTTTGTTCTGTTGTACACCAGGTCGCCACGGGTCAGAACTGGCTGGATGACACCCAACAACGGCACACACTTTATGGCTCCATATGATGGTATGTGTGCCTGATTACTGTGATGAGACGGAAAACTCCTAGTACGAGGCCTTTTATTCTTTCATCTCCTAGGCTAATAGCAGACAGTAGTGCGTGATTACGAATATGGGCAGGGAGTCCACAACAGAGATGATTATGCTTTTGCACAGGGTAAGACTGAGAGAAACTGAATGTACTAAAGACAACTTTAGTCTTTAGTTGACAGTTTAAAGCTGAAAGGAACAGAATCAATCCACTTGAATATATATATATACACACACGCACACATTATATACACACATATTATATATATACATACACATATATACTGTATATACTCAAGTATAACTGACCAGAATATCAACCAAGGCACCTAATTTTACCACAAAAACTGCATGAAAAATGTGCTAGAAAACTCACTATATAAAGTATAAACTCGTGTATAAGCCAAGAAAAAGTCAGTTCCCAATGAAGAGTTGATAGTTTGTTACATTACTTCTTTCAAAATACCCAATTACATATTCATATTGGCATATAAAAATAATTTTTATTAAACAGAATATCAGATTTCCCCATAACTTTGTTTTCTGAATCTCAAAGGAAACAAATGATCTTGAGCATTTAAAAGTGAGGAGACGCAAGGGAATGGAAGCTAGTAATTCTTATGGTTCTAAAAGTATGCCCCACTGTGTAAGATTTAGAAAATTTATAAAAGATAAAAAGAAACAGTGATTAGGAAAAAAGTGGGCTCTAAACTCAAACTTAACACCACTGCCTATAGAAATAAAGGCGATGAAATTTGGTCTTCAAATTTTCATTATAACATTTATTTCGCATGCTATCACTCTCGCATCACTGCCTATTCTATGAAAGTTTAATTTTAAATGGCTAGTGAAAATACGGGTAGCCTGCTAGCTGAAAGGTTGCTCTGGGCTCATCCTGAGGCCCCTGGAAGAAAGACCACTGAAAACTCTATGGAGAAGAGTTCTGCTCTTCTAAGCCAAAACTGACTGAAAGGTTGGTACATTCCACTCTATGGACATGCTATCATCTATGTGCTGTTGGAGCAGGTAGGTAATTTCTGATTTTAAAAATAATTATTGAAATTAATATCATTGTGAAAAAATTTTGAAAAGTTTTATTAAAAAAATCTTCATGTAGATCCCTGAGATCGGTTCCCCCTTTTTGCACCCCCTTCCCTCCCAGTGTCGCCACTCTCACCGCTGGTCCGGAGGGGTTCATCCGTCCTAGATTCCCTCTGTTTCCAGATCCCTACTGCACCACTGTGCATACTCTGGTCTAACCCGGTTTGCAAGGTAGAATTGGGGTCATGATAATTGGGGGGAAGAAGCGTTCAAGAACTAGAGGAAGGTTTTGAGTTTCATTGTTGCTACACTGAACCCTGAGTGACTCATCTCCTCCCAACTACCCCTCTGCAAGGGATGTCCAGCTGTCTACAGATGGGCATTGGGTCCCCATCATGCGCTCCCCTCATTCACGGTGATGTGATTCCCCCGGCCCCCGTTGTTTGAAACCTGGTCCCCTCGGTGTAGAAAGGGGGGGACCGATCTCGGGGATCTACATGTAACCTCCTCTCTGGGGGATGGGCAACAGGAAAGTGGGTGAGGGGAGACGCCAGGCAGTGTAAGATAGGATAGAGTAATAATTTATAAGTTATTAAGGGTTTGTGAGGGAGGGAGGAGTGGGGAGGAAGGGGGAGGGGGAAAAAGGAAAATGAGCTGATTCCAGGAACCCAAGTGGAAGGCGAATTTCGAGAATGATGAGGGCAACAAGTGTATAAGAGTGCTTTACTCAATTGATAATATGGTATGTATGGAATGTGATAAGAGTTGTATGAGCCCCAATAAAATGATTTATTTAAAAAAAATCTTCAGGTCAATTTACCTAATTAGTTTCTTATTTTGTTCATTGCTGTATCCTCAGCACCTGAAACACTACACACTAGAAAATAATATTCATTCAATAAGGAAGGTATAAATGAGTACTTTTTCTAATGCCTGTGTACATGCACATTATAAGATATACAATAAATATGATATACAATTATTTTCTCGTATTCTGTGAGCTTTCATTTCTAACTTTGATGATTTTACTTTCCATATTTTTGTCTGATTTATTATGAGTGAATTTCTAACTTATGGTGTGAGGAAGGGGTCCAACTTTATTGGTTTTCATATGGGCCACACCATATGCTAAAAATTCACTCAAACTACAGATATAGATATTATTACAATTCATAAGCACAATTGTACAATTGCTGCCATCATCATTTTCAATACAGTCTCTTTTCTTCTTGAACTCCTTGATATCAGATCCCCCTCACATGCCCCAGCCCTACCACCCCCCCTGAACCCTCATTATATATTACTGTTTCTTTTCCTTTTGCCATAACTTCCGCCATCCCATGTATCCAATCACTGAAAATGCTGATGTCTGTCCCCTTTGAGTGGGGTTATACAGTCATCACACTACCAGTTCCACCTTTCTCCCATCAGTTCCTCCATCCTCAGGAAGTCCTTACTTTTCTTACTGTTTCTGAGGGGCTTGTCTATTTTGACTTTCATGCACTGAAAGCTCTCGATTGTACCAATGTACACACACAGGTCTAGCAAGATTAGTGAGGTAAAACTAAGGTCCTAATAGTGGGAGGAGGAAATTTTAAAGAACTAGAGGATAGTTGTGTGTTTCATCAGTGCTCTACTGCACCCTTGATATATCGTCCCTTCCGTATGGCCCTTCTGTGAGGAACTTATTTTACTGGAGGGCTTTGGGTGTCCACCTTGCCGATGTTCCTTCATGACAGTTTGATTACGTACTTGTTTTGGAACTTCTGATACCTGATCCTGTCAACATCTTGTGATCACACAGGCTGGCATACTTCTTTCATGTGGGCCTTGTTGCTTCCCTGCTAGATGACTGCTTATTTAATTTCAAGCCTTTAAGACCCCAGATGCTCAAAAAAAAAAAAAATACCCCAGATGCTCTATCTTTTAATAGCCAGGCAGGCACCATCAGCTTTCTTCACCACATTTGCTTATGCGCCCATTTTTGTCTTCAGTGGCCATGTCAGGAAAATGAGTACCAAACGTTGCCATATTATTAGAACAAACCATTCTCGTACTGAGGTAGGATTTAGGTAGAGGCCAAGTCTGTCTGCTTCCTTATTGTATTTACTTATATATACATACATAGATAAATACACCTATTTTTACATAGATACCAATCTTTATTTATACCTATATACATAATTTTTACTCCCTAGTTGTTTCCTCTTTTTTTCTTTCCTCCTGGTCCCACTGTTATGTTTACCCATCATTCGCTTCTCAGTAATTCCTCTCGGGTTCATCTCAACTGATCAGACATCACCAGGAACACTATACCCTCCTTGCTGTCAGTTGAAGGTCGCTTGCTAGCCCCTGTCGTCCTCTGGTGTACTAGTCACCTCTCCCCTCCCATCCCACGCCCCCTCCCAGGAACAGTTTGCCTAGATGTTGTCTCCAGATTGCTTGCTCTGTCTATCTTATATAGATAGATTTCCTATCACCCATGAAAAGGTGATATGCACCAAATAAGATATTGCTTCTTTTTATCACACTGTGCTGTGGATTGGGAATATTTTTCTCTACCAATTATTTTGACTCTTTCTCATTTGACATGATTAGAGATCAGTGACTAACAGATAAACCAGGCTTAGAAAAGTTAAACGACTTGCCAAAGTTTTAAGAACTACCGTATATAATCGTGTATAAGCTGAGATTTTAGCATAAAAATGTGCTGAAAAACTGGGGTTCGCCTTATACACAGGTCAGTGGCACCCCACTGAGGTGTAACATCTCGTTGCCTTCCCCCCCACCCCAAGGTAACAGGACAAGCGCCCATTATCTAGTGGGTGATTGCTGTTTCTCCGGTGTTCATTTAAAGCCGCGCTGACACTGCAGGGCTTTGATTGTTTACTCACATCTAACCAATCAGAGCCGTCCTATGACGTGTATCTTTGAATAAGCCTTTTAAAGACCATGTGCGAAGGATGTGGCATGAATGGATGTCATCTGGTCAAGCCCAACTAACAAAAGGAGGAAATCTCATGAAGCCTGACATAGAGTTAATAGCAAAGTGGGTTCGAGATGCATGGGAAGACATTCCAGAAGACATGGTGCGACGTGCCTTCCAGAAATGTAGTATTAGTAATGCTATGGATGGCAGTGAAGACTGCGCTTTGTATGAAAATGACAGCAGTGATGGTGATGACGGCGATCTCAGTGAGGACAGCGTCTATGATAACCTCACACCAGCTGAAGCTCTGCACTGGGATACGGATGATGATGAGGAATCCAGTTTTGCAGGATTTTAACTCTTTACATTTTAGCTTGGTTGCTGATTGTGCTCAGGGAATAGTACTCTTAAGGTATCATTGTTGATACATTATTGTTTTTGTTGAACCTATTTTCCACTTACTGTGCTGGTTTACTAATGTTAAATGACTTGTTGTCCTTTTATTTTATGTTTTTTATTTAAAATAAATATTTAAATACATTACCCCACTGAGGTCTGAATTTTAGTAATTTTATTTTTATTGGTTTTGATTATTGCAACTCACCAATAGCTCCTGCATTTTCTACCCTCGGCTTATCCTCGAGTCAATCAGTTTTTCTGGTTTCCCAGGTGATAATTAGGTGCCTCGGCTTATACTCAGGTCGGCTTATATTCGAGTATATGCGGTAGTTATTTTCAGAGCTGATTTTAGCAAAATGCTTTTGTGACTCAAGAGCCTTTCATTATTTGGTTTCTTCTTAAATTGTAACACTTAAAACTAGCACGAGCATAGTCTAACAGTCTAACACTAGCATAGTCTCCAATATGATTTAGAATTTATTCTAATTCTAGAATGAAGTTTAAAAATCTTAGGATTGAATAAGAAATAAATTAGCTGCACTACACCTTAATTTGTATACCAAAAGAGTTAACTTTTTTTAATAATTTAAAAATTCAAGAGATCTAAAGAACAAAAACAATAGCCGACTATTAACACCACGATGCACATTTCCCTAAAACCTTTCCTCACTTTTTAGTATACACTTCACTTAAAAAGAGAAGGTCCAGTGGACTGGTTAATGAACCACATAAACACCAGTCTCCACAACTGAGACCAGAAGAATTAGATGGTGCCCTGCTACCACTATCAACTGATCTGAGAAGGATCCCACTAGAAGGTCATGGATAGAATGATAGAAAATGTGGAACAGAACTCAAAATAAGAAAAGAGATAAAGCTTATTGATCTGTTAGATACTGGTGGGACCTCCTAGCCTCCATAAGTCTATGGTCCCTTGTCACTCTCAAGTTCTGAAACCGAACTCACCTGATGTTAGACTAATCAACTGTTTAAGATCTCAGAAGGGTAGCATTTACCCAAGGACAGAGTTAGGAAAAAAAGAGGAATGAAACATGGATAAAGCAGGATAAGTGATGGTACACAGAGGATACGGAAATGGATGACTTGAAAGAAAAGGAATATAAATGGCTGAATATAAAACTGATGGGGCAGGGGAAAGAAAGGTGGGGTGCCAACAAACCCAGGGACAAGGGAACAACAATGATCTAAAATAGATGGTGAGGAGGGCGTAGGATGCCTGGCCGGGCTTGATCAAGGGCATTGTAGCTGAGAGCAATTACTGAAACGCGAATAAAGGCCGAACATGATAGCGGGGACAAGAGGAAAGTAAAAGGAAATAGAGGAAAGAACTTGGAGGCACAGGACATTGATAGAGGTCTAAATACAGGCATGAACATCTGTAAATATATTTATATATAATGATAGGGAAATAGATTTATGTACATATATTTATATGCTAAGTGTTAAGGTAGCAGATGGATATTAGGCTTCTTCTCAAGCACTCCCTCAACCCAAGAACACTTTGTTTTAATAGCCCGGCATTCTGTGATGCTCACCTTCCCAATACGATAACTGAAGACAAAACTAGCATAAGCAAATGTGATGAAAACACATAAGCAAATCACTGAAGGGAAAATCACTGAAGACATAAGCAAATCACTGAAGACAAAATAAGCATAAGCAAATGTAATGAAGAGGCATAAGCAAATGTGATAAAGAAAGCTGATGGTGTCCGGCTATCAAAAGATATAGCGTCTGAGGTCTTATCAAAGCTTGAAGATAAACAAGCGGCCATCTAGTGGAGAAGCAACAAAGGAAGAAGCACACCAGCCTGTGTGATCAAGGGGTATCGATGGGATCAGGTATTAGGCATCAAAGACCCAGAACAAAAATCATATCTATGTGAATGAGGGGGAGGGTGTAGTGGAGACCCAAAGCCCATCTGTAGACAATTGGAGATCCCAGCACAGAGGTGTCACAAGGAAGACACAAGCCAGTCAGGGTGCAATATAGCATCAATGAAACATACAAATTTCCTCTAGTTCTTTAATGCTTCCTCCACTCCCCCTCATATCATGACCCCAATTCTACCTTACAAATCCAGAGATAGACCAGAGCATGTACACGGGTACTGGAAAGAGTTGGCAACACAGGGAATCCAGGGCAGATAAACCCCTCAGGACTAAAAATGAGAGTAGGGGAGGGGAAGGGGAAGATGGGGGTAGAAAGGGGGGGGAACCAATCACAATGATCGACATATAGCCCCCTCCCAGGGGGATAACAACAGAACAGTGGGTGAAAGGAGACAGAGGCCAGTTTAAGACATGAAAAATATAATAATTTATAAATTATCAAGGGTCTATGAGTGGGGGGGAACGAAAATGAGCTGATACCAAGGGTTCAAGTAGAAAATGTTTTGAGAATGATGGCAACATATATACAAATACACTTGACACAATGGATGGATCCCCAATAAAATGATTAAAAAAAACCCTGATGATCTTTTCTGTAAACCTAAATTACAATAAGTTTTAAAAGGGTAGGGGGAGGCAGGAGAGGAGGAACCAATGGTTACACTTTACTTCATTACATAGCTATTCTGTGGTAGCCATATCCTATTGCTAGTGATTTAAGTTAGTCACTTTTTTTATAATACGATTAATCCCTTAGTATATACTTTTCCAAGTTGAACGACTGGTGAGAGGGCAGATAGCTGTTTAGATACTGCAGAGAGGCTGTAAGGACCTAACATCTTCCCAGCAGTGTGTGGATGCACACTGCTTAACACCTATTTAAACCCTACATATTTGATAGCTTCTCACATGGCCAATTTTTCTACTTGCTCCCCTTAATGTATTCTGCCTTCTCAGTCTGTTCCATCTAAACTCCACCCAAATCCTACTGTCATCTTTTGTGGTCCAGCACAAGCCTCCCATTTCTGTGAAATCTTTCCAGTCTAAAAAGACATTGGTTTTCTTTTTGTAGAATTTTAGTGCTGTCATCACACTACAATTTGACATCTAACATTTCTCTGGTTGGTCAATTTTTCTATACTCTTTAATTTTCAGGCCAGAGGGCGGGCTCCCTGAAAGGGGCAACATCGGACGCCAGCTCCTGTTGGCTCAGCCGACAACTCATTCCTTCAGTGTTTCCTGTGTGTTGGAATCAATTGGATGGCAGTGTGTTACTTCCGATCCACTAATGTCCAGACTCTCTTTTGGAGAGGAGTAAGGATGTGCTGCTCTTCCGGACTGGGCTGGGGACACACCACTGCCACGGATCTGGAGACATTTTTTAGTCATTGTTGTTATCTGCTGTCAAATCAGTCCTGACTCATGATGACCCTATGAAGGAGGGAACAAGATGCCGCCCTGTCCTATGCTCTCCCCGTGATCAGACTACCTGACTCATGCAGTTATCATTGGTTCATTAAAAAAAAACAAAATAGATGACCAGGCTTTTCTTCCGAGTCAAAAGTCCCATTGAAACTTGTTCAGATCCAGGAGCACACAAATCTCTATTGACAGATGGAGAGGGGCTGCCTGGGGCGCACTGGCTGGGGATCTAGGTCGGGTCTCCTACGTGTAAAGGCAGGAATTCTAACTTCTTGGCTACCCATGCCCCACAGGTTTGCACTACACTTGGGAAATACTTCCATTATTTTAGAATAGTTAACTAGGAGCAAATTAAAAAACGTCCACGATTCATTTAAACTTCTCCGTACATTAAAAAAGGATGCTACTAAGTGGTAGTAGCACTGACTGGGAGACAGAACATGGGTGTCTTTTTAAATGTGCTTTATTTCATATGTGACCTCTGACCCAGCCAAAGGTTCACATCCTAGGTAGGTTAAATCATGTTCTGAAAATTTTATAAGGTACAACAGAAAATGTGTTTCATACTCTTTAAGATATATTAGCCAAGCATGATAAGGTATTTTCAAATGCCTATCTTATATTTGTGAATCAGGCTGCATACGTCTTATAAATTCAGAGTGAAGAAGCAGCACCAAGTTGTTCCTGAGCACGTGAATGAGAGGGGCTTGTTTTAGAAAATAAATTACTAAACGATGAAAACCTCAATGAAGAAGAGCCGGCCAAGCCTACCTTCAGTGCCGGCAGCATGTCCAAGGAGTCCAGCGTGAACAGTACCAATGCCTGCATCAGCATCATGAACTGATTAAACTGCCATGCCAGGCTAAAGAGAAGAGTTGACACGAAGATGGCAACAAGTGTCAGCCTCTGCAAAAAGGAAATTTTGCATAATTTACATGTCTCTCATAATAAGAAGCCTTGCCGACAAGTTTTCTCAAGAGCAGCCAATATCTCTATAAACCACTCAGGAAAACGATAATCTGCTGCTCTGAAAACCCTTGCATTTGTTACTTAAGCTCTAAATATCCTAAAGTGACACTCTGCATATAAATATTCACATACGGTATGTGTATTCCACACTATTATGGAGGTGATAATGCACCAAATCACATCTTGAGCGCAATGGTTTAAAAATCCTGACAGTTTTGCACAAAATGTGTGTGTGGGTTTGCTGCAACTATTTAGGGGTAGATTGTGGAGAGAATATTTTTAGCATCAAAAATGAAAACATTTTCTTTGCAAAGTAGGAAAAAGCTCAGGCAAAGCAAACTTCATTTAACTGCAGTTAAATAAGTGGTTAAGGAAGAGGAAGTAGTCACAGGCACTTTATACATATCACATTTCCTGAAGAGAAGTCAATATGATTGTGAAATTAAAAACACACTGGTAGTTACTTACTTCAGAAAGAGGCTGCAATTTTGGTTTCAAGAAATATGTAATTGCTGCTATCTGAATTGCAAAGAATGGCAGTGCCCAGTTTTCCCTCAACGGAACAGTGAACTCCACTCTTGTGGTATCCATTCTGCACAAAAGAAACCGCAATTGGCCCAAGTCAGAACATTTACAATCCTCTCCTCAAAATGCTCGAAAAATGAAAAATGGTTTTCACCAAGTCCAGACACTGATTTTCAATAATACTAATTGCTGCCATCATCATTTTGCAACATAAGCTTGGCCTTGAGAAAATGTATGGCGCTGGTCTAGGCTATGCTAGGTGGTGGAGTTGGGCTTCAAGCTCATGTTAGTCTGACTTCAACCTACACACTGCATGAACGCATGAGGCCAAATTGCCTAACTTTAATTTTAACTTTAGTGCCAAGATTCAATGCTTTACGTTCTCCATCTTTGTATTTCTTTAGTGCTGTACACTTGAGTCTTGCATTTGGCAGTGATAATGACTTTTTAAAAATCGCCTCTAAAATGTGAACTCCCAGAGTGCAAAGGAAGGCCAGTTTGTAATGTCCAGTATCAAGAACTAACACCGCACATACAAGCCATTCAATAAACACTTTTTACCTACTCCTAGTAGCAGCAATGTATTTGGCTTCAATTTACTCTTAGCAGGAATAATATGAAGTTCTATATTAAAAAGGTAAGAGCCAGGACACCATAGTGGTCTCACATCGCATGTCAGAATTCTAACCAAGGCTCAACTCTGAACCTACACAGACTACTTAATTTTAACCTCAATTTCCTCATTTCTAAAATGAGAATGATACTTTAAAGGGTTGTTAAAGTAATAACACATAATGATCATTTGCAAAATGTTTTGCATATAATAAATGTACATCAAAATAATAACAGAACGTAATTTGTTTAGGATTACAAAGTAAGATTAGAGTTAGTAAAATGTAAGTTGTAAGATCTACCCTGAGCCTATGGCTCTTTGTTACCATCAGGCCTGGAAATGAACACACCCCATGAACCACTTTTCAGCCAAACAAGACAGGTATATTAGGGGAACAATAACATCAGTGAAGTATGCACTCCTCAACATAATCAACCATTTGAGATCATAAGGATAACATTTACCCAAGGAAAGGAAGTAGACTAGAAATGGGAAACAGAGAGAAGTGGGACGAGGGCTGTTACATTATGAGGATTGCGAACAAGGCCATGAAACAATGTGTATAAACCGTTCAAGGGAAAACTGATTAGCCCTACAAACCTCCACTCAAGTCACACACACACAAAAGTGTGGCGGCAAGTTGTAAGACCCTTACTTAACTGAATGTAGGTGCTACTACTGCAGGTCAGGCAACAGTGCACACAAGACTCTAATATCTGGAAACTAATAATATATATTATATAGGTGATATTAGATCTTCTTAGCATTTGTGCTGATCCTTTGTGCTTTGCTAATTTTGAGTCTCACACAACCCAATTAAGGTTGATAGTGAAGCCATTATTAAACTTCTTTTAAAAAATGAGCTTATGTGGCTAGAGAAATAGTGATATTTAGAAAATTGGTAATAGAATTGGGATTAATACAGATAAATCTCTTGACTTATAATTAAATATCCTACTAATTACATGGAAATATAAATAAGCAAGGTTTTCGTACTGATTAAGAAAGATAAATACAAACATGCAAAACAAAGAGAAAGTGTTCCCTTCCACAAAAATGTGGCTCCACTAAGTTCTCTGAGTTAGAGGAAATGAAGTGCCTTCACGCTCACATCGTGGAAAGGGAGAGCGGTGTATCACGAGCGGTGTATCACTTTTAACTCACCTGTTGGTAACATACCAGAAAGCTGCTAATAGCCCCGAGAGCCAGGTGCCACTAAGGAGCCAGCTGGTTGCATAAAGGGCTGTGACATAGATCGCCTGGAGCCCAAATAATGTATAAATATAAAAATAAATCGGCTCTAAATACTTCTGTAAAAGGGAACAATAAGACAATGCTTGTTAATGAAGCCACAGGTGGTCCATCAACAGTCAAGAAGCGCAGTACAGGAAATGCACGTGCAGGAAGACTACTGTCAATGCTACGCAATACGTCCAGGTTACCCGGCTTCACCAAGAGCCTGCCAGCAGCTTTCCTTCCCACCTCCCAGAGCAGAGGGACAGAAGCCATGTGGGGCCTGGCTTCATTTTTGACTCCATGCACATTTTACATCTAATTTTCCCTCATTTGCATATGACATGGACATTGTGGTTGGCTCATTTCCCAAAATTTAAAATGTCAGCGATAAAATCAAGAGTGATAACAAGTTTCCAAATGAGAATATATACGATTTCTAGACCACACACAGACATTATGCTATAAGCCAAGGTGTATTTATGTTAAAGAATAAGTAAGCAACAAGGAAAGATCATGATACATATGTGGAAAATTAGGATAATACTATTTTAATACCATGTCAGCTAAAACTTTCCATTAAAATGGGCAGATTTCGACTATCTTCCAGTTCAAATTCAATTCAATATCACAAAACACAACATACCTGTATGGGTAGGATTCTATATAAAATACTGAGAAAAACTTCTTGGTAAATATTCATTCGTTCAAGGAGGTTAATTGTCCTCATTGATTCAGTTTTATTATCGTATATTAAGCCATATAAACCTAGGATTGGTATTTGAAAAATGAGGAAAATATATTTATACTTTTAGTTATAATCATTCATATTCATTCAAAATTACTCATAGTTTTTTAGCATGTATCAGACACTTGTGCTTGATATTGGCAATAAGAGCAAAAAACATAGTTCTACACTCATATGACTAAATGTAAAGAAAACACCACTCCTCAGACTGGACCAATAGGTAGCATCATGCCAGACAGAGAGAAGGCCGGAGTTGCCAAGAATTTCATCTTCCTTGGATCCACACTCAATACTCATGGAAGGCAGCAGTCAAGAAATCAGATGACACATGGCATTGGGTAAATTTGCAGCACAAGTCATCTTTAAAGTGTTGAAGAGCAAGGCTGTCACTTGGAGGCCCAAGATGTGCCTGACTCAAGCCGTGGTGTTTTCAATCCCCTCACAGTCATGTGAAAGTTAGTGAAGAACTTCTACTTTGTTGGATGATTCCTAGACCAAAGGAGAAAGTCAATGCCGTGAATTTTGCTGGTGAACAATACCAATGCTGGAGGAGAATCAGAAACGTACCACGGACGGCCAAAAGAGCAAACAGATCTGTCTTGGAGGAAGCACAGCCAGAGGACTCCCTGGAAGTGAGGATGGTGACACTTCATTTCACAAACTTTGGACATGTTACCAAGAGAGACCAGACGCTAGAAAAGGACACCGTGTCTGGTAAAGGCGGAGGGCCGTGACAAAGAGGAAGGCCTTGGTGAGAAGGACTGACTGATGAGGTAGAGTGGCTGCAACAACAGGCCCACGACTGGGCTGCATTCATTTCCTTCTGCTATCCACAGGGTCACTGTGAGGCCAAACTGATGCCGAAGGAGCCTTGGCGCGGCAGTGGTTAAGCATTCAGTTGGTCGCAGTGCACCGGCCGCTGTACTAGAGAAAGATGGGAGAGTGTTTCTGTGAGGAACGCAGCCTTGGGAATCCGGTGGGGTAATTCTGTCCTCTAAGGCTGTTGGGAGTCAGAATCTGCTCTGTGGAAGTGGTTGTTACTGAGCTAATCACTCCTTTGATAGGCATTGTTAAATATTCATACCAGCATGAGAGTTTGGGATTAAACTGTACTCCAAAAAATATGCATTGTGAATTTTAACACTCTTTGCCTATGGTTGTAATCCCATTTGGGAATGGGTTTATTGTTATGTTAATGAGACAGGATCAGTGGAGGGTGGGGTGCGCTTTATAAAAAGAGCCAAATGAGACAATGGGATAATTAGACCAGCAGAGATGGGTAAAGATTGATGACAAGCCACATGCTGGCCCACAACAGACAAGCAATGAGAACAAGAAATAAACCTGCTAAAGAAACTCACTGCGATTTTGCTGCCAATTGCTACCACAAGTGGGTTGATTAATGAGAACAGGTATGAGGGGACAATGCACAGAGGAAAACATGCAAACAGTACTTACACATATGGAAAAACACTCAGGGCGGCTCCCACCCAGAGGAGCACAGATTCCACTATACTGAGGGTGCCTGCAAGCACATTAATGCAACTGGGACCACGATGCTGAAAAAATGTTGAACTGGCAAAAGATGCACCCCCATCCCTCCCCCACGTGTACACACACACACACACACACACACACACACAGAAAACTACACTGTGACATTGTTTTGCACCTGTCACCTGGCAGAAGTGAAGGAAGTGAAGCAGGCTGTTAGGAAGCACTCTCCCAGACTGCAGCTGGGAGAGGCGTGGGGAACACCCATCAAATGACACATGTATTTGCCCTTAGATCTAGGAAGCCCATGTCCAGTAATCACGCCAACATGAGACTCACGGAAGTACAAGCTGATGTGGGTGGGCAGTACTAAGAGATCAGAAATGAGCCAAATGCTCATCAAGAGCAGACGACGTGAGTAAACTATGGTTATCCTTGCAAAGGAGTATTAGCCATTTGCAAATAAGGGATAAGGAATATTTTTATATCTAAGATTTTTGTTAAGTGAAGGAAAGCACAGTATTTTTGCTAAGTACAAGAAAGCATGACATATATATGATGCAGATTTGTATGTAAAAATGGGGCAATGAGAACATATCGAGAAGTGTATTAGCAGTGGAAGAATAAACCCCCAAACTAACACAAAGGGTTACCTCACTGCCAGGGAGAGAGCCTGGCTGGCATCACAGTGAGTTAAGAGCTGGGCTGCTGGCCCCAAGGTCAGCAACTTGACTCCACCAGCCGCTGTCCAGGAGAAAGAGAAGGCTGCCTTCCCATCAAGGTTTACAGCCCAGAAAACACACAGGGGTGGACCTTCTCTGTCCATGGGGCCACTATTGGTGGGAAAGGACTTGATGGGAGTGGGTTTTGTGAGGCACGGGTGGGCACAGGCTTCCCTGAGTGCTCCATGGTTCAGCTTCAATGCTGGAACTGGGCATTCTTTAAAAATAAAAGTTAAAAAAATTATAAATTATCAAGGGTCCATGAGGGAGGGTGGGGGAGGGAGGGAAAAAATGAGGAGCTGACACCAAGAGCTCAAGTAATAAGAAAATGTCTTGAAAATGAAGATGGCAACATAAGTACGAAGTGTTTGACACAATGGATGGATGGATGGATTGTTATAAGCTCTATAAAAGCCCCCAATAAAATGATTTTTTAAGAAGAAAATAAACGAATATGTTTGTTAAAAAAATTTTAAGTGCCAAAAGTAAAATAAACCTACAGAGTTGATGACTTAGCTACACAAAGACCTGAGTGGCTGCCCATTGCTGGGGGATGTATCAAAGAACCCAAGGACAACCTAAGCTGCCTCAGGCGGCCCTGGGGTTAGCAGCATTATCAGTGCTAGATTCCATCTACAGCAGGAAACAAGTAAGTGCTAATGCTAATATCAAGGTTTTAAGAAAAAGATACAAATATAAAGCAAACAAGTTAAAAGCATCCTATCCTAACTTTAAATGGAAAACAGCTATATGCATAATGTATTTTCTCTTATGGAAAAAACTCTAAGCCTGTCCTCCCTTTGCCCACTTTAAAAGGCCTGAAAACAATGCAATAAATGTTTTTAGTTCCAAGACCGTCCCTGGATGGTACAAATGGTTCACAAGCTCGGCGGCTTACTAGGAGGAACCTGGAGGTTAGATATACCATAGGTGCCCAGGAAGAAAGGCCTGGAGATCTAATTCTTTAAAAAGCCTAGTCATTGGAGCAGAGTTCTACACAAGGGGTGACCACGAGTCAGATTCAACTCTGTGGAACCTGTTTTTCAAACTTTTTAATTAAATGTTTTAATACCCAGATTGTGGTCCCTAAACGGCACTAAAATGAAATAGGGCACCTGGAGAAATGGCTGGTTCCAAGTCAGGGGTAAGAAATATCAATGGGCATGCAACAGCTTCTCATGCACCACGCCAAGGGCATTTTCAAACGTCACTAGGGTCATGGCAAAGACAAGACAGTAGGAACCAAAGTTTTCAAAATAAGGAAAAGTGAGATGCAACTATAAACAAGTAAAAACCCTGTCATCTTAGCTTTAAACAGAAAATAGCTATATTCACCATGGATTTGCGGACTTCAGCCTGAAGGTGATGCCATGGCCGAAGAGAAAAACCTGAATCTAATTCAATGGAATGAACGTGAAGGACTGAAGCACGGTCTTTTCTGCCTTTCCTTAATGAATTAAACCTATGGACTACCCATTAGTAGACAAGAAAATACTACTTTGGACCGAATTCCATCTACTCTTCATGGAAGGAAAATGAAATAAAATCCCACTATTTGTCAGTCTTACGGACATTGTGGGCTAGGAGTTGGGCAGCAACCCACAAGGTTCACACACAACAATCACACCTTTGAAGAAAGATGGGGTTATCTGCTTCCCCAAGGACTTATCCTTCAGAAACCCTATATAGGGCCCTGTAAGACTGTAAGCTAGCATTGACTCGATGCCAAGTGGTTTTATTATGGAGCTAATAGTTCGAGATAACCATCAGGAATTGTGCCTTATCATCAGTCAAAAAGCATTTGCAAAGAAAATAGTGGATTAGTTTATCTTAACTCAGAAACAGACAGCTACAAATTATATGAGGGAGTTTGAAAATTAAACGGAAGATAATGAACATTTCCCATGAATTTTTTGAAGCCCTGTTTGTATATTTAGATAGGAATCCTGAATTTGAGCAAGCCTGGATCTAACAACCAATTAATGGGAAATACACTCGGGGGATGGGGCCGAGCTGGGAGGCAAGGAGAGGAGCATTACATAAAGCATAAAAGGGGTTATCCCACCCTAAGTGAGTTTTTTTCAAAGCTATGTGTTTAAATTTTTTTATAAAACTATATCACTTTCAAAGCACTCTCTACTACATTCTTTGAAACATTTTTCAGACTCAACTGCTTGGATGGCTGACAGCACCTCCCTTGCTTTTTCTTCACCTCTTTTATGTTAAATTGCTGTCTTCATTGTCCCTCTTCATTCTTGGAAACAAAATGAAGTCACATAGTGCTAGGTCAGGTGAGCAAGGTAGGTGGGACTGAGAGAGACATGCTGTTTTTTGGCAAAAACTGGTGCACTGAGATGGCTGCATGAGCAGGTGCATCGTCATGGTGGCAAAACCAGTCTCCTGTCTACCACAAATCAGGCCTTTTTTTGTCTCACAGTTACACAATCTTTCCAGATCTTCTAGGTGACGCCACTGGGTGCACTAACTCAGAGCGAGTTGCTCGATGCTCACCTACTACGAAATCTCTGCTCTGTCCAGTGCAATTCCGGTTTTGGGGTGTACCCCCTAATATAGAACTTCCAGAGCATAGTATTTTCATAAACCAATTAGATACTCACAAGGAAAGAGATATACAAGTTCCCAAAACAAAACAAGTTTTGCATAATGTCTTGCCTGAAATACTGTAAAGAACCAAAAGGCCCCAGGTGGCGATATTAGCTGTCATTACCTTGCTTGAGAGTTGGTGCCTCCAACATTTGCTTGTAGTAGGAATAGTACAGTCCACATTCCGTCCTGAAGGAGATTTCTCGCTCCACTTCCTGAAATAAAGCTAGGCTTTGGTTATCTATCGTCACTGCAGAAATAAGAAACAGAAACAAATTCGAAGAGAAAAAACTCTGAAACAAGAGTTTCAAAAAGCGTGCCACACAAGAACAGAAGGCTGGTAATTGAAGTGGAGTGGTGAGTAAAAAAAAGAAAACATATCCTTTGTTGTTAAGCCAATTCTGACACATGGTGACCCGAAAGGCCAGACCAGAATTCTCCAGACTTCTAACTATATAATCTTTGTAGCAGTGGGCTACTATATCTTTCTCCCAAGGAGTGGCTGGTGGGTTTGAACTGTCCACCTTTCAGCTATCAGCTGAATGTCTGACCATTAAACCACCAGGCTCCTTTTCTCCTGGTAAAATGGAAAAATTAAAAACGAATCTTCCTAGGATTGTCCTGAGGCTTCGAGATAATCCAGTTCTAGAGATCACAGTTCTCCATCAGTGTCAACTGCTACCTAACTGCACCATCTACCACCTTGACCCTGCCCAGGAAGGTCCCCTCCCTTTGGCAGTCCATGAGAACTTCAATTCAAAGGCACTTGGTGAATGTGGGTGGTTTAGTCTGAAAGCTGAATTTTAACTCCATTTTTACATCCTGACATGAACGTCTAGAATCCATGCTGAGTTTTAAAAGCAGCTTATCTAACAGCAGTTCCTTAAGCTTGTCCTGACCTAACCTTATTCAAACAGGAAATATGCTTTTCCCAGAAGGTCTTGGCTATGTTCGAGCAGATACAAGGTGTGATAGCTGATGCACAGCCACACCAACAAATCTTTACAATGCAGCCTGAGAAACAGCCAGGATTGCGTGGGGCGAACATTAGAAAACCCAGGCAACGGCAAATCTGAAATGAAGGGCTTCAGCCCTAATTTGACAATTGCATCTTGAACTGAATAAAGATTTTCGGTTTGGTTTTCTAAAGAACCCAAACCAATTGCTGTCAGGTTGATTCTGCCTCACAGTGCCCCGATGTTTCCAAAGTCTGCAGTTTCACAGAGACCCAGGGCCTCACCGTCCTCCCTTCGACTTGCTAATTGGTTCTTGAAATATCCTCAGCGAGTTTTACTTGTACGTAGCCTTGTTACTTAATCTCCACATTCTGTGGGGTCATCTTTGGAATGTGCACAAATAGGAATCTTTTCCAGTTGGTTGGCCAAGTAGTCATCAGCTTGTGGTAATATTTCAATTGATAACCTATTAATTCTAGGAACCTTATTCTTTGCTAATAATTTCACTGTAGCCTTTTCCTTCAATATCATTGGTTCTTGATCTGATCATATACTACCTCTTGAAATGATTGAACACTGGCCGATATGGTTTCCTACATGACTGCTTATTCCTTCTAGCTTCATAGATCTCAGTAAGTAGCAAGGTGGGATTCCGTGACTCATGTTAAGATGAGCCAATAGTTCATTTCCTACTGTTCTCCCTCCTCATGTAACTAGGTTACTTACCTCACGCTATTTTCTCTTTTTTTAAAAGAAGAATTAGAAATAGTCCCTCTACACTCATGTAATACTCAGAATAAACTTACATTTTTATTTCTTGGAGTTTTGATTATTTTTAACACTACTTTTATAGGTGTTTAAATTTTATAGATGTTAAAATAATTCTTTTAAAAGTAAAACAAGTAGAGGGGTCAGACTTCAACTCGGTACTCCAATACATGAATGCAACATACCAGTAT
The DNA here is from genome assembly GCF_050624435.1 of Tenrec ecaudatus. Taxonomy (NCBI): domain Eukaryota; kingdom Metazoa; phylum Chordata; class Mammalia; order Afrosoricida; family Tenrecidae; genus Tenrec; species Tenrec ecaudatus. The sequence continues at coordinate 29,752,665 of NC_134547.1, forward strand.
GAAGCACAATAGAGAGGTCTAAGGGGCCGACCCCAATCCCTGGACTGCTCCCCTCCCCACAGAAGAATTTACTTTAGAGGACAGCACTGAAGCTACAGCTCAGAGAGGACATCTCTGATCAGAGAACACATGAGCAAATGACGGGGGAGGAAGAGAGAGTGAAGCACATCCTGGTCCACCAAACCCTGAGGATGATATTCCTGCTCAGAGCAGCCAATGCACAGAGAAGGCCATAGGCCCGGCCCCACTATGAGACACGAAATACCTCACTGACTCATAGCACTGCAGGGGACAATACTAGAGACAGAGTGCAGGAACTGTGTCCGATCTGACACCACCACACCAAGGAAAAACACTAAAGGTGTGCAACAGAACAGCAAGGGGAGCAGAGCAACGAAGTTCCCAGGGAATATCAAAATTAGATTTTGGGACCAGGGTGTGGCACCCTGTCAGACTCAACTGGAAAACACCCCTAAAGGTCAACAAACAGACCTGGAACTATTTATAGGCTTTTCTTTTTGTTATAGCTGTTTTGTTTTCTTTTGTTAACTTTGTTTTCCTCTGTCTGTTTTTTGTGCTTATTATTGTCTCTGCCTGTCTGTCTAGATAAGATAGGCAGAATAAACAATCTGGAGGAGAAAATAATGGGACCAGCAGTTGAGGAGGGTGGGGCACGGGAAAGGGGAAGGTGGGGGAAAGAAAGTGGGTGTTAACAAATCCAGGAACAAGGGAACAATAGGTAATCTAAAATCAACGGCGAGGAGGGAGTAGGATGCCTGGTAGGACTTAATCAAGGGTAGCAATGTAACCAAGAGAAATTAATGAAAGCCAAAAGAAGGCCGAACATGATGGTGGGACAAGAGGAAAGTAAAAGGAAATAGAGGAAAGAACTAGGAGGCTAAGGGCATTTATAGAGGTCTAAATACAGGCATGTGCATATGTAAATATATTTATATATGATGATAGGGAAGAGATCTGTGTACATATATCTGTAGGTTTAGTATTAAGGTAGCAGATGGACATTGGGCCTCTACTCAAGTACTCCCTCAACGCAGGAACACTTTTATTAACCTGGCATTCTATGATGCTCGCCTTTCCAACCAAATCACCGAAGACAAAGCAGGCACATATGCAAATGTGGTGAAGAAAGCTAATGGTGCCCGGCTATCAACAGATATAGTGTCCGGGGTCTTAAAGGCTTGAAGATAAACAAGCGGCCATCTAGCTGAGAAGCAAAAAAGCCCACATGGAATAAGCACACCAGCTTGTGTGATCACGAGATCAATAGGATCAGGAATCAGGCATCAAAGAACAAAATATCCTATCAATGTGAATGAGGGGGAGGTTGTAGTGGACCCAAAGCCCATCTGCAGGCAACTGGACATCCCCTTACAGAATGGTTGCAGGGAGGAGATGAGCCATTGAGGATGCAGTATAGCACTGATGAAACATACAATTCTCCTCTAGTTCTTTAATGCTTCCTCCCCCCAACTCTCATGAACCCAATTCTACTTTACAAATCCGGCTAGACCAGAGGATGGTTGTACACTGGTACAGATGGGAGCTAGAAACACAGGGAATCCAGGACAGATCAACCCCTCAGGACCAATAGTGAGAGTATCTTCCCTTACCAGGAGGGGAAGGGGAAGGTGTGGGGAGAAAGGGAGAACCCATCACAATGAGCTACATATAACCCCCCTCCCAGAGGAACGGACAACACAAAAGTGGGTGAAGGGAGACATCGGACAGTGTAAAACATGACAAAATAATAATAATTAAAAAAACTATCGAAGGTTCGTGAGGGAGGGAGGATGGGGGAAAAATGAGGAGCTGATACCAAGGGCTCAAGTAGAAAGAAAATGTTTTAAAAATGATGATTGCAACAAATGTACAAATGTTCTTGACACATGGATGTATGTATGGATTGTGATAAAAGTTGTATGAGCCCCCAATAAAATGATTTATTAAAAGATAAAAAACTGGTTTCAAAAGTAAAAATAAATGAGTAAGATAAAATAAAACTTTAAAAAAGCATTACCTTATCATTTTATGGGATAATAGGGAAGTGTAAAAATATTCCCAAAATAAATAATTATAATTGTGTATATATTATACACTAGCCTAAAATTAACAGTATTATATGAGATCAATATGTTTTGCCTTTTTATTCTAAAGACTATATGGTCTTTTTTTGTAAGATAAGAAAGATCCTTTATATGAATTTTATTGAGACAAGTATAACCTTGGTGGAAAGATGTTCATATAGGCAAACAAATAGATGGACTATTAAGTTACTTTTAGAAAAATAGCCAATCTCACAGACTTGAAAATGTAAAGTAATATTTATTAGTCAATTTTGTTACAAAATGCTTTTTATTAAATTTAAACCCTAACTCAACATGGAGGCAATTACTAATTAGGCCTATCACTATTCTTAGATCCTGTACTTGATATATATACCCTCTCCTCAGTTATTACATGGTGAGATTCCCAAGACCAGGTAATTATGCCAAAATGGAGGATAAGCACATTGATATTCAAAATGTAATGATTACATCAATGCATACTTACCAACTTACATCATTAAACAACTTCCAAATCACTGAAAATCATAATCTAGACAAGTTGACAAATAACCGTAATCATCTTATCTTGGCATTACTCTTGCCTTGTATAGCAGCCTTTATTACTGTCAACTGTAGACCATTTTTTAAAAAACATTTTATTAGGGCTCATATAACTCTTATCACAATCCATACATACACATACATCAATTGTATAAAGCTCATCCCTACATTCTTTGCCTTAATCATTTTCAAAGCATTTGCTCTCCACTTAAGCCCTTTGCATCAGGTCCCCCTCCCACTCCCCCCTCCCTCATGAGCCCTTGATAATTTATAGATTATTATTTTGTCTTATCTTGCCCTATCCAACGTCTCCCTTCATCCCTTCTCTGTTGTCTGTCCCCCAAGGAGGTCACATGTAGATTCTTGTAATCAGTTCCCCCTTTCCAAACCCCTCATCCCCTGGTTCTGAAGGTATCATCCACCCTGGATTCCCTGTGCCTCCAGCTTCTATATGCACCAGTGTACAACCTCTGCTCTATCCAGTCTTGAAAGGTAGAATTCAGATCATGGTAGTTTGGCGGGGGGGGGGGGGGGGGGGGGGGAAGAAAGCATCCAGGATATGGGGGAAAGCTGTATTCTTCATCGGTGCTCCATTGCACCCTTACTGACTCATCTCCTCCCTTAGACCCCTCTGTGAGGGGGTCTCCAGTGGCTGACAAATGGGCTTTGGGTCTCTACTCTGTACTTCCCCCTTCATTCACTATGGTAAGATTTTTGTTTTTGATGATGCCTTATCCCTGATCCCTTTGGCACCTCGTGATCGCACAGGCTGGTGTGCTTCTTCCATGTGGGCTTTGTTGCTTCTGAGTTAGATGGCCGCTTGTTCACCTTCAAGCCTTTAAGACCCCAGACACTATCTCTTTTGATAGCCAGGCACCATGAGCTTTTTTCACCACATTTGCTTATGCACCCCTTTAGTCCTCGGCGATTGTATCATGGAGGTGTGCAGCCAATGAGATGATTTTTTGTTCTTTGATGCCTGATAACTGATCCCTTCGGGACCACGTAATCACACAGGCTGGTGTGTTCTTCCATGTGGGCTTTGTTGCTTCTGAGCTAGATGGCCGCTTGTTTATCTTCAAGTCTTTAAGACCCCAAACACTATCTCTTTTGATAGCCGAGTACCATCAGCTTTCTTCACCACATTTACTTGTTCACCCGTTTTGGCTTCAGCAGTTGTGTCAGGAGGGTGAGCATCATAGAATGCCAATTTAATAGAAGAAAGTATTCATGCGTTGAGGGAGTGCTTGAGTAGAGGCCCAAGGTCCTTTCGCCACCTTAACACTAAACCTCTAACTATAGACACATAGATCTATTTCCATATATATATATATTTGCATGTACATGTCTTTGTCTAGACCTCTATAAATGCCCTTTGTCTCCTAGCTCTTTCATCTATTTCCCTTGACTTTCCTCCTGCCTCACTATCATGCTCTGTGCCCACCTGGGTTACAGCTATACCTCTTCTTTACGTAACCTTACCCTTGATCATTCCCTACCAACTGTACATCATTAAGAGAGGAATCATCAGATACTTTTTTTCCTGTCATGAAGGTGAAATCTCAGATGTAAGAGGGTGTACATGGAACTGAAGCAAAAGTTATAAACCACATCCTTACAGAGCCTTACACGTCAGTGTTCAATAAACAATATCTTAGTGTCTATAACATATTGTCCTAAAATGTAATTCCACTAATGTTATATTATACCACTTGCATCTATCACAAACCCAACTTTATTGGGGGAAGATGATAATCACAGAGCATCTTACTTACTAGCCAATTAATGTATCTGTTAATTGTTTCTCTTACTTCAGATAGTAATAAAAATCACATTAAAAACCAAACCAAACCACTCTTGTTAGTTAGCTTCAAACCTGGAAATTACTTAATATTATTTCTCTTACGCTTTACCACACAGTGGCTTATGTGTTGCTGTGATGTGGCAAGGTATGCCACTGGTGTTTCATACACCAGGTGTCACCCGGGGTGGGCAGATTTCAGTAGAGCCTCCAGATTATGAAGAAGGACCTTGTGAGGTATTTCTGAAAAAAGTTCTACCACTGAGAAGCTTACGGGTAATACCAGAATGCTGTCTGACATAGTACCTCAGATGAGCCCCACACGTTGAAGGGACTCAAAATATGTCCGGGGAAGAGCTGCCTCATCAAAACATAGCCAACTTTAATGACGTGCAGGATCTTTGCTTGCTACTAACCTAACATGGCACCACATGAGATGGCACAGCTGCACACATCCATGAGTAACTGGAATATGATATGTACCAAGAATGAAGGAAAATTGTCAAAAATGAAACAGAACCTATACTCAATCAAGGGCTTTGAAATTCTAGAATAGAGTGACTTCAGTTTGTTCTTATGTCACCAAGAGCAACAGAGCAGTTTTTCTCAAAGATTGAAATGACAACTAATGACTACTGTTACTGCTATGAAAGATACCACATCAGCAGCAACTATAGACACTAAAACAATATTAAAAGCATTTCAACAATACAACGCAGCACTGGAGGCTCTGTGGCAAGAAGGTACCAGGCCAACAGACTGGACAAAATCCATATTCATGCCCATGTCAAAGAATCACCATCTAACGTAAGATGGACTTAATCAAACAATATCATTTATATCACAAGGAGGTAAAATTTTGGTGGAGAAAAATTCTAAATGGTTGCATTGCTTCTTGGCCAAGCTCAAAGGTGAAAAAAAGCCGCAGCAGCAAATCAACAGGAATTCAAGCCAGATTCAGCGGAGGAAGCGGATCAAGGGATATCACTTATGACAGATGGATTTTGGCCTAGAACAGAATACCAGAAAGATGTTTATCTGTGCTTTAATGACAGTGGAAAGGCACTGGATTGTGTGGATCATATTGTGAATGCCTACAAAGAGCGAGAATTTCAGAACACCTACACGTGCTTATGCAGAACCCACCCACAGATCCAGAGGCAGCTGTTCAAACACAAGGGCATACTAGGCTATATACTTTTTACCAGATGGAGAGGCTTCAAAAATGCATGGAAAAATAGAAATTAGAGACAATGGATATTTCCCACACACTTTCTAAAGCCCCTGTTGTTTAGTCAATCAGCATGCTGAGCGAATAATATGGGCAGCTGAAGTGCGTCAGGACTGGAGGAATATGCAGATGACATAAACTTGCTTGCTGCAAGGTGAGCGCTTAAAGGACTGACTGATGGAAAAGCAGGGATTACACTTAAAACGGAGAACAAAACCCTTCATAGCCACGTCATGATCCAACATCACGATGTGGGATGAAAGAGAGCTTATAGAAACACCTCAGGAACAAAAATGGGAGTAGCAATACCAGGAGAAAGGTGCGGAGGGAAGGGGAGGAAGGGGGATGAACAACAGAAACCGTGGAGGGAGACAGCGGTCAGTGTAAAATGTATCAAGGGGTCACAAGGGTGGGGAAAAAAGAAGAGCTGATACCAAGGGTTCAAATACAAAGTAAGTGTTTAGATAATAATGATGGCAACACATGAACAAATATATCTGATACAATTGATGTGTGAATTGTTACAAGAGCTGTAAGAGCCCTAATAAAATGATCTTTTAAAAAAATGTTTCCTAGAAAGAAAAAACCCAGTCACTTAAGTTGTGAAGGATTTAGATTTGCTTGGGCCCACAATCAACACCCGGGGGAGCCACAGTCAGGAAACGGGTGACACACAGCACTGGACGAATCGGTTGCAGAACCTCTCTGAAGTGTTAGAAGGCAAAGATGCCACTCTGAAGACTAAGGCGCATTTCAACCACCTCATAGGCATGAGACCACTGGACAATGAATAAGGAAAGCTGAAGGATTGGTGCCTTAGAGACAATAACTGAGGGACGGGCGGGTGCATGGAGGGGATTTCAGGTGCAGACCACGAAGGCGGGGCTAGGAGGGAGCGCTAGAATGGCCCGTCAGCACAGCACATTTTACAGCTGGTCTGACCATCAGGGGAAAATGTTCTAAACTCGATGGTGGTAATGATCAGACAATGCTTCTTGATATGACTGAACAATTGAACTACTGAGTTGTATGATAGGTGAATTAAGTGCCAATAAAAATGTTTTGGGTTTTTTTTAGCCAATAAAATGTTTTAAAAAAAGAAGCAAGAGATAGATCTTGAGTAACAGTTTTACTGTTTTTTTGTAAAGTATTTTTTCATATTTTCATTAATATACTAAAACTTATAATCTGGTTTTGTATACTTTTTGTTGTTCTAATTTAAGTATTAACTATGAAATAATACACTTCCTTTTGATAAAAAACATAAAATAATTGATGTCTTTGAATGATGGTGCTGATGAATATTAAATATAACACGTACAGCCAGAAGAACGAACGAATAAATCTGTCTTGGAGGAAAATACAACCAAAGTGATCCTTAGCAGCAAGGGTGGCAAGACCTCATCTCATATGCTCATAGGCTTTTGGACATGGACGCAGGGAATAATACTATTGAAAAACAGGAAGGCTCTCAACAACGGCCTCCAACACAGGAGAGACTGTGCGGATGGCGCACGACTGAGCAGTGGACACAAGGTCACTATGAGTTGACACTGACTCAAGAGCCCCTGACAATAACGAGGTCCAATAACCGGAACCTGTGAATTGAAGATAGTTAGAATTGTTAGCCCTTTTTCATACAGAGGAGGTGGGGGACAAAATCCATTAAACTTTTTTTTCTTCAGCTATCTTCAAGCGTTCAAGGACCAAATGCAGGCTCTTCAGTAGGAATATCTTGACATTAAATTTACACCACCAAGTTCAACTGGAGAGCCAAATCAGTCCTCAACATGCATAAGCTTCATTTGTTGTAAGAATAAATGATGACTTACTTTATAAAGATAAAAGGTGGCGTCCTGGAGGGGAGGGAAAGTCACTCAAAGTCTTAAAAGTAGAAAGCTTTTGTGGCCTATTCCTTTCTCAATTTTATTTCTTTACTACTTTAAATCATTTTACAGGGGGCTTGTACAACTTTTATCACAATCCATCCATCCATTGTGTGAAGCACATTTGAACATTTGTTGCCCTCATCATTCTCAAAACATTCTATTTCTACTTGAGCCCTTGGTGTCAGCTCCTTATTTTTCCCCCTGCCTCCCCGCTCCCCCTTCCTTCATGAACCCTTGATAATTTATAAATTACTATTATTTTGTCATATCTTACCTATTCCTTTCTTTAATAAACCCAAAATGTTCAGAAAACAGAGGGGGACCTAATTAGTAAAAATGCATTCCTATATGATTAATTGGGAATCTTGGCACCAGCTGTATAGACCCAAATGCTATCCTTTATTAGTTAGACACTTGCGAGTTTGGCATCTGCTTCATGCTAAGAGAACATCTGCCTTGCTCATGCAAACACTGTTCTAGTTTTACAGCAATTTATACTTTGCCTAGTAGATCATGCCAATGAAAATATACACTAATAGGAGTTATCCTCGGAAGAATGTACAACAAATATCTGTGTTTTAATTTTCTCAGGTTCCACAGGGACAGCACGTTTGTGGGGAGAATGCAAACCACCCTGACAATGGCAGAAAAAGGTACCAATTCAGAAGAACTGGATTTCTGACGAGCTGTACAGCTAAAACCATTCACAATGGGAGTTTAATAGCAATTTAACCTGCGTACTAAAAAGAGAAAAAGAAAACCCAGAGGGGAGAAAAATGTTCACAATCAATGATTTGTAAGCACCAGATTTTAGGGCTCATTGCCGGCTGGGCACAAACACAAAAGGCAGAGAAACCTTCTGGGCAAGAAACACGGAACCTGGAAAGGCAACATATTAAAAAAAATTTTAATCTCATGCAAATAGCACACATTTATCAAACTGTGCCCCCAAATAACGAGGCTGCTAGGAGAGGGACAGCCAGTGAAAGATTAACATTATAAATGTAATTTGTTTAAATAAATAAATAAATGTAATTTATTTCTGAGTTAGGTGAACAAATCATGTCCCCCAGAACCAGCAGCTCATGGTAAGACAGCTGCTCCTAAATTCTGTCCCAGGAACCATGCCCTCAGCACACATGTGGTGACGCTGCACACCCCAGTCCACGGTCTGCGTTCGTTCCTGTCTCACTGCCGGAATGCATGAGTAGCCCTGCAGTTGACCAGAGCTTTGACACAAGACGGTTGCTGGGCAGAGTGTTTCAGAGCAGACTGGACTTCAGGGCTGGAGTGAAGGTGTTTCTAGGCTGCCGCACGGGGGCAATCGTGGGTCTTGCCAGATGCACTTTGTGGATTCATCCTATGAGAATTACATTTTTTCTAGAGCAGTGGTTCTCAACCTTCCTCATGCCATGACCCTTTCATATAGTTCTTGTGTGACCCCCCCACCATTTTTAACATTATTTTTGTTGCTACTTCATAACTAATTTTGCTGTTATTAATCATAATGTAAATATCTGACATGTAGGATATATTTTCATTGTTACAAATTGAACATAATTAAAGTCTAGTGATTAATCACAAAAACAATGTTGTGAAATATTTATTTCTAATTACAAGTAAATGAATTTTTTTTTGGAAGCATGCTATAGCATGGGTAACAGGCAACATGCCAGGTACTCGTAAGTGGGCGTATCTACATGTGGGCAGACCCACCTGGAGTCAGACAGAGGATGGGTGTCACGGTTCCTAAGACCATCAGAAATCTGTGTTTTCTGATTGTCTTAGGCAACCCCTGTGAAAGGTTCGTTCGCCCACAAAAGGGGTCAAGACCCACAGGTTGAGAACCGCTGGTCTAAAGACTCCTTGTTGTGCAGGAGTATTCAATGTACAGACATGCAAAAAAGAACAAGAGAACAACACAAAGCAAAAAGACCAGAAAAAGGAAAAAATGTGGCTGGAATCTTTTTTACTTAAATAAGAATTCTCCTTCCTTGGGGGGGGGCAGGGAATGGGGAGGGAGGAGGAAAAATGAGGAGCTCATACCAAGGGCTCAAGTAGAAAGACAATGTTTTGAGAAAGATGATGGCAACAAATGTGCTTGATACAATGGATGGATGAATGGATTATGATAAGAATTGTACAAGCCCCCAATAAAATGATTAAAAACAAAAAATGAATTCTCCTTCCTCATCACTCAACATGTATTTGCTGGGAACACAAAAATGTATAAAAATAGAGGAGCTGGTACCAAGGGCTCAAGTAGAAAGAAAATGATTTGAGAATGATGATGGCAACAAAATGGGCAAATGTTGCTTGACACAAGTATGGATTGTGATGAGATGTACGAGCCCCCAGTAAAATGATTTTAAAAGAATTTAGTCCTCAATTCCAAAAAGATTATGTTTCACATCAAAAACAAAAACAGTGCATTTCTAAAAAAAGGAAAACGGAGATCCAAAGAAAAAACAGGCTCAAAGGGAAGGAATGAATAGGTTTTTGCCTCAACTGCTCTAGGTTCAGGGCTCCTAATTAATCTCTTTTTCCTCCAATCTGTTGTCCTCATTCATTCAATCAATACTGTGGGGCACCAACAGGGACAAGTCTTCTAGGTGCAGCAGGGAAAAAACCCAGACAAATATTCTTGCCTGCATGGAATTTATGATTGAGAGTTCAGGGGGAAGGGAATAAACGGGTAGAATACATCATTATTTTAGACCGATGTAAGTGCTACGGCAAAGTTGGAGGGGGGAGTGGAGGGGGGCCAAGAGCTGTTGCTAAGGTGGGAAGAGGTCTCACTGAGGGAGTGACAAGTGACCCGAGGCTTGGAGAGGAGGGGGAGGGAGGACTCTGGGCTTGTACTCTGAGGAAGAGAGGGCTCTGAGCAGAGGCAGAAGCTGATGCCCATTTTAAAGCATCACACTGGTCGCTGCGCTCTGAGCAGGCTGTCGGGAAAGAGACACAGGGAAACCGGCGGTGAGGAAGCTGCTGCAATAATACGGGGGAGCACACAACATCAGATTCTCGACATACACTGCCCACAGGTTTAGACAGTGTCCAACTACAGAAGCCATGGTCCCACAAGGTGGTTTTGTTTTTTAAAGGGAAAGTAGTTCTTTTTCTCAGTATTTCCCCTGGATGGTTTTAAAGACCTCAAGCCCCAGAGTGAACAAGCAGTAGGATCCAGGGTGCATTCCAACCCCTGAAGTACCTCCTCTAATGCCTGCTCCTTCTTCTCCAGGCTCATCCCACCCCCACAGCAAGGCTCGCTGCGGCACCTCTGCAGCCCAGCTCTTCCGAGCTCCCTGCTGCACACAGGCAGCCTCATTATCTAAAGGGTAGCAGTCAGGCTGCCTCCTCTGGCTGTGCTGCAACACCTGCCTTCTGGGTCGCTGTGACCACCGCTCCCAGGATGCCCCACTGGCCTGCACCTGGATGTGTGCTAGATGCCCGCCTGGCCCAGTCAGGCTGCCCCCAGGTATCCAGGGGATACATCTCTTGGGCTCTGTCTGGCAGGTTTGGTCACAGCAGGTTTCAGGGGATTTAACTACGTATCGCATAGGAACTGCCTGTATTCAATAGTGTCCACACAAGGTCCAAACTGAAGAACATTCTATTTTACAGAACGTCTAGTGGATGTTAAGCGACATATAATTGTCTGCATTGTAAATGTAAAGCCGATAGGATTTGCTCACCAACTGAATGTGGGATCTGAGAGAACTCGAATTCTTCAAAGTTTCTGGCCTGAGCCCCTGAACAATAAAGTTGCAATTTATAGAGAGGGAAAAGTTATGAAAATACTCTAGGGCAGGCCAAAGCAAGTGTTTGATTCTAGATCTGCTTGTTGGACAACGAAGGGTGCTAGGAGTTGAAATAAACTGGTGGCAGTGGGTTTGGTTTTGGGTTTCTTGAACAACCCCAAAAAAGTGGTCAGGTAGGCAACTGGACAAACAATTCCAGAGAATTCTGAACAGGAGATACGCATTTGGGAATCATAAAGACAGTATTTAAAACGACATACTACAAAACTACATACAAGATTCTAGAGTATAGACAAATCCTACCAAAAGCGCAATTATAAAACTAAGTGTGTTATTTCTGTGAGAGTGAAACATGAACTTTCAGGATCTGGAAATTGATATAATACATATTATATTGGTATGATAGACGCAATTTTTATGCCATTTGATATTTGTACTTTGAGCAAGCATTAAATTTCTGTGTAAATTCATAATCTATTTTCAATTAAGACCCAACTTAATAATTCATTAGAATATGTATGATATGAATATTTACTTTGGTTCAACAAAACCAGTACAGTAATTAAATTTGTAAAAAATCAAAGAATGTGGACAAATGAGAGTTGAATCCTGGGATTGGTTCTCTGGCACAAAGAAGACATGCGGCTAATGAGTAACCTGTAAAGCAGCCCAAGAGGTGGACATCAATAAGAGCTGATAAATGGTCACATCCATTCAGCGAGTTGAAGTGTGACTTTTAACAAGAACATCTGTAGAAGAACGTCAAGAATCAGAGCCGGGTTAGAGTCAATTCTATACAGACAGACACAGGGACTACAGAGGAGTAGAGACTACAGGACAGTAGTAGACTTTCGTGGAGGCTTGGGGTTAAGATGGGGCCAAAAAAATGGGACAGTAGTTGAAAGACAAACTAAGGGCAAGTCTAGTTTTTCTCCGCTAGACTGAGCAAGGAGTAGAAATTTCCCTTCCAAGTGGGAGGCTTGGGTTCAATTCCCAGGCAATGCATCACTACTCCTCCGTGTTGCTCTAATGCTGCATGGGCATTAGAGATGCCTCCAAGCTAAAACAGACTAGGAAGAAAGGCCTGGCAATCTACTTCTGAAAAATGGTCAGTGAACGCTATGGATCATCATGGTCTAATCCTGTTGTGTTTGGATCACCATGAGTCCAGAGATCAGCTAACAAGCAGCAGCATGGGAGAAAGAAGAGCATGGCTGCTGGAGCAACGAGCTTCAGCATAAGACAGGGGGCAGACTCTTGTACAGAAGTGGCCAGGAAGGTCAGCCTACACAGGCGATACGGTGTGGACAGTCTCCTCAGTTATTCCTCCTTTTGCAGTGCATGGAAATACTGCCAGCAGCCGAAAGTAAAGATTGGGGAAGGGCTTCTAAAGGTTTGCAAAAGAAATGGGCACGGGGGAAAAAAAGCTACTGTATACTTAACATTCCTGGAGTGAGATCCAGGTACTGTGGCAGGGGCAGCCCCAATCCAGGAATATACATGGCAACCAACTAAAGAGGGGGAAAGAAAGAATTAAAAAAAAAAGACATGGGTAGGAGGGGAATAGGGCACTAAACCATCCTAGGGGAGGGTGTTGTTTATATCTCCACAGGAGAGGGGGAGAGAGGAGACTTCAACCCGGTGCACCAAGACATGGATGCAACATACTGGCATGAAGCAGTGAACCAACAGAGAGGTCTGGGGGGGGCTAACCCCAATCCCAAATACGTGGACACACACCCCTCCCGAGAAGAATTCATTTCAGAGGAGAGCACTGAAGCACAGCTCAGGGAGAGGAGCGTGTCTGACCACAGCACACAGGAGCAATCAGAGGGAAGGAGAGAGTGGAACACATCCTGGCCCACCAAGCCCAAAGGATGATATTCCTGTTCACAGCAGCCAAATGTACAGAGGACCATAGGGGTGGCCCCACCAGGAGACAAGACGTCCCTCACTGACCCATAATGCTGCAGTGGGCAACACTGTAGGGACAGTGTGGGAATTGCGTCCCATCTGACCCCATCGCACTGGGGTGAAATGCTAAGGGCTTGCAACAGATCAGCAAGGGGAGCAAAGCAATGAAGGCCTCAACTATACTAAAAACAGACTTTGAAGCCAGGGTGTGACATTCCAACAGACTCTACCAGAAAATATTCCTCAAGGTCAACAAACAGACCTGGAACTATTTATAGGCTTTTCTCTTTTTTTTGTCATGGCTGTTTCATTTTCTTTTGTTACTTTGTTTTCCTCTGCCCTGTTTTTGTGCTTATTATTGTCTCTGCCTATCTAGATAAGATAGGCAGAATAAACAATCTGGAGGAGAAAACAATGGGAGCAGCGGTTGTGGGAGGGCATGGGAGAGGGGAAGGTGGGGGAAAGGAAGTGGGTGTTAAACTCAGGGACAAAGGAACAACAGGTAATCTAAAATCAATGGCGAGGAGGAGGGAGTAGGATGTCTGGTAAGGCTTAATCAAGGGCAAAGTAGTCAAGAGGAATTAATGAAAGCCAAATGAAGGCGGAACATGACGGTGGGACAAGAGGAAAGTAAAAGGAAATAGAGGAATGAACTAGGAGTCAAAGGACATTTATAGAGGTCTAAATACAGGCATGTACATATGTAAATATATTTCTATATGATGATGGGGGAATAGATCTATGTACATATATCTGTAGGTTTAGTATTATGGTAGCACGCAGATGGACATAGGGCCTCTACTCAAGTACTCCCTCAACACAAGAACACTTTATTCTATTAACCTGGCATTCTATGATGCTCACCTTTCCAACACAATCGCCAAAGGCAAAGCACGTGCATAAGCAAGTATGGTGAAGAAAACTGATGGTGCCTGGCTATCAAAATATACAGTGTCTGGGGTCTTAAAGGCTTAGAGATGTAAACAAGTGGCCATCTAGCTGAGAAGCAAAAAGTCCATATGGAAGAAGTCTGTGTGATTATGAAGCATCAATGGGATCAGGTATCAGGCATCAAAGACCCAGAACAAAAAAACCTATCAATGTGAATGAGGGGGAAGGCGGAGTGGAGACCCAAAGACCATCTGTAGACAATTGGAAATCCTCTTTTAGAAGAGTCACAAGGAAGAGACTAACCAGTCAGGGTGCAGTATAGCACTAAGGAAACAGACAACTTGTCTCTAGTTCTTTAACGTTCCCCCTCCCCACCCGTTAACATGATCCTAATTCTACCTTACAAATTAGCCTAGACCAGAGCATGTGCCTGGGTACAAATAAGAGCTGAAATACAGGCAATCCAGGACAGATAAACCCCTCAGGGCCAATAATGAAAGCAGTGATACCAGGAGGGGAATGGGAAGATTGGAGGGGTGGGGGGGAGGAAAACTGATCACAATGAACTACATATAACCCCCTCCCAGCAGATGGACAACACAAAAGTGGGTGAAGGGAGACATCAGTCAGTGTAAGACATGAAAAAGAATGATTAATTATCAAGGGTTCAGGAAGGAGGGGAAAAAATGAGCTGATACCAAGGGCTCAAGTAGAAAGAAAATCTCTTGAAAATGATGATGGCAACATATGCACAAATATGCTTGACACAATGGATATACGTACGGTGATAAGAATTGTATGAGCCCCCCCCCCAATGATATAAAAATTAAAAAGTTTATGCAGGAAGACCTTACAATAGTAGAGCTGGATAGCAGATGAAGGCAATGTGGAAAGCGGCATGTAGGGCACATGTACAGCCCTGGTGGCACAGGTGACATACTGGGTTGCTAACTGCATGATTAGCAGTTCAGCCCATCCATGACGCATACCATCCACCTCTGTGGGAGAAAAACAAAGCTGTTGGCTCACGTAAAGAATTAAAGCCCCAGAAACTGCCAAGGGCAGTGCTATTCTGCTTTTAAGGTTGCTATGTGTCAGACTTCATTCAATGGTTGAGTTGGACTTTGGAGTTTTTCATATTAATTTCAACTTGACAAGTTTTAAATAAAATGTTGGTTCTATATACTTAATGCTGTACTGTGTTACCTTAGAATGTTTTGATTGCTTACAATGCTTTTTCTGATCATGCCCTTGGGAATTCCAGGTATATAATCACACTGATTACAAATTACAAGTTTACCTACTTCTTCCCAATTGCTAATACTTTTTCTTATGTTTCATTGTTTGCTGGTACCTCCAAAGCAATGTTAAATAATAATAGCAAGGATGGGTAGCTTTGCCTTGGAGTTTTGCTTCCAGCACTGTGGTGTCCAATTTGGTAGCTTCTGGTCACATGTGCTTAATAAAATCCAACGAAGAATTCAGTCGCTTGGGTCCTGAGCATGTTTGGGCAATGACTAAGCTTCACATTGGATAGTGCAGCAGAGCACAAATAAAGAACTTTTCATTAACACAGGAAATTCTATTGGCTAGTGCTGCTTAAATGCTTCCTTAAAGGGTAGGATCTTTATATTTAGTCTGTAGGTTATGCATGCTGCACTGATTTAAAAAGAGGGAATAGATGCACACTGCAGCTTACTGAGAATACCCATACCATAAAATCTTCCCATTTAAAGCGTACAATTCATTGAATACATCCCATATATTCAGAGTTGTACATGCCTTGCTCCAATCAACTCCAAAATGTTTTGTCACATACACAAAAAATACCCCACCCACTTAGCTTCAGCCCTGTTAGCTGCCTCAGAGTCCGCTCTGGGTCACGGCAACCTTATGAGTGAGAGTGCACCGCTGCCAGGTCCTGCAGCAGCTTCATCATCGGAGTCGGAGTCTCTTCTTCTAGCACTCACGCCGACAGGACTCTGTGGGACCCACAAGGTTTGCATTGGCCATCTTTTAGTGGTTCTCAACCTGTGGGTTGCGACCCTGGTGGGGCTCAAAGGACCCTTTCACAGGAGTGGCCTAAGGCCATCAGAAAACACTATTTCCGATGGTTTTAGGAACCAAGAAACTGCTCCTCTGTCCATCTCCAGGCGGACCCGCCCACATGCAGATATGCCCACATAAGAGTAGTACCCAGCGTGATGACAAACCTAAGTGTATGGGACAGGGTTGGTGCCATAATGTACTTACGCGGAACAGTCACACATATGTAGGGAGCAGTTACTGTGCAGAAAGCAGCTGCTGTGTTGAAAGCAGCAGTATTAGAGGAAAACAACACTTCATTAATTATAACTACTGGGAAAATGTAAAATCATGGGCTGTAAAATCAACTACTGCAAAATATATATCTGTACCATGGGAACTTACTCTGGATGCTGAGCAGTCTTTTTATATCCAGCTGTGGCTATGTTCAATTTGTAACATGAAAATACATCCTGCATGTCAGTTATTTACATTATGATTCATAACAGTACCAAAATTAGTTATGAAGTAGCAATGGAAACAATTTTATGGTTGGGGTCACCACAACATGAGGAACTGTATGAAAGGGTCGCGGCATAAAGAAGGCTACAAACCACTGTTTTAGAAGTAGTTTAGTAGGGTCGAATATTCAAAACTCAAAAGCTCACCGACAAAACACATAATTATGGGGATTATTAAGAAAGCGAACAGGTCTCAGAGCAGTCAAGATGAGAAAACATTGAGGATAGTTCTTTGGTCCACAGCAGCGCCTCTTCTCAGCCTTGCCAAACAGGCATGTCTCGCTGTCCTTGGCCTCAGTCACAAGAGCCAAAACAAGCAATGCCATTTCAGCCACTGGCCCTGCTCAGACAGTGTTACAACACTCCTTTCATGCTCCTAAATGCTCAAGGGGCACTACACCGTGCAAACCAGCCTCCTGCCACTCAGTTTTACTCAATACACGAACGAGCTTGCTCCATCTCATGGTGTCAGTGCTGCCAGCTCTGGTGCCCTAATACTGCAACCACTTCACAAGGGAATCTCGGATGCACTCCACTGATGGCTCTTCTTTCTTGATGGCTGTGGAGTCTCGCTCCTTGTGCTTCTGAGATGGCCCACTTTATACCCAGAGGAATGGCAAGCTTGCTAAGAGTTACAGACTATGAATAGAAGAGCCAAAACAAGTAATATCACTTCACCACAATGTTCTTCACCAATAATTGAAGGGCATCCATTCTTCTTTATCTCCCTTATTCATTGTCCAGATTTCTCATGCATTGAGGCAAGTGACAATGCCATGATCTGAGCCACCTGTGCGTTAGTTCTCAATGTGCTGTCTTTGTTTTAAAATGATTTTAAAAAATATTTTGGGGGGATAACAGATTTGCCGCTGCATTACATCATTTTATTTTTTTAACATCATTTTATGGGGGGTTCATACAACTCATCACAGTCCATCCATCTATTGTGTCAAGCACATTTGTACATTTGCTTTCAACTTGAGCCCTTGTATCAACTTATTTTTACCCTCCCTCCTCCCTCATGAAGCCTTAATTTATAAATTATTATTTTATTGTATCTTACACTGTCCAGTGTCTCCCTTCACCCACTTTTCTGCTGTCTATCCCCCAGGGAAGAGCTTATATGTAGATCCTTGTAATCGGTTCCCCCTTTCCACCCCGCCTTCACTGCACCCCCCCCCCCCCATCCCGGTATCGCCACTCTTTTTTTTTTATACTAAAGCTTCTACAGACACTGACTGTAGGTTCAAGGAAAGTGAAATCCTTGACAACTTCAAATTTCCTTCCCTCCAGGTCTCATGATGTTGCCTGTGAGTCCAGCTGTGAGGATTTTTGTTTTACAGTGAAGTGTAATATGCACCTTTGTATTATTTTTATCAGGTGCTTCAAGTCATCTTCACTTTCAGAACGCAAGGTGTAATTTGTATATCCCACAGTTTCCCCTAATCCTGAGGCCATTTTTACTCACATTGTCCATCTTATGAGTATTTGCTCAACAGATTGAATCAAAGTATTTGCTCAATAGACTGAATAAGTATGATGAAAAGATACAACCTTCACACACTTTCCTTGCTTTCCGTTGTGCTTTGGATGATTGCTTCTTGGTCTAAGTACAGGTTCCATGTGAGCACAATTAAGTGCTCTGGAATTCCCATTCTTTGAAATGTGTCACTGTGTTGTGTATTAAGTAGCTTTTCATTGTGGTTTTGGTTTGCGTTTCTTTGATAACTAATGACTGGCATCTTTTGATGCACTTAGTTGCCGCTCGATTATCTTCTTTGGAGAAGAGGCTATCCTGATCTATGACTGTTGGGTTTTCTGTGCCAACAGGGTTCCTGTAGGAACATGTGGGCAGAGTTTAGTCTGTCAATCAGGTTGCAACTTGACTAGAGGGCTACTGAGGTAAATGGCTTCCCCTCTCTGGAGGCTGCCACGCTCTCTCGACTGTACCTTCCTGTTGACAAAGCCCTTGGAGCCATGCTGAGCCCCGCGTAAGCCCTAGAGATGCTTCCACTGCCAATGGATCATGACTTGACACCCACTGGCCTGTCTGAAGAGGGTTTTATGGACCAGTATCAAGACTTAGGGGTTAATATTGGATTTAGGGACTTCATCTGGACTAGGCTGGGATGTTTCCTTAAGACAATTACTTTTTTGATACAAGAGCTTCCTTATATATACATATCACTAGATTTGTCTCTCTACTTAACCTGGTCTAATACAAGATCCTTTGCCCATTTCTTAAATTAAGTTGCTCAATTTTATTTATTGCCTTATAACTGAGCTCTTTACATGTTCTAGACACATGCTTCTTGCTATAACTTATGATTTTCAAACACACTCCCCCATTCTAAGCACAAATTTCAAATTTTAATGAAGCCCGTGTTTTTCTTTTTCTTGTCTTTCTTTGGGCACTTGAGTTCTTGGTATGGCATCTGAGAAGGCTTTACTTAACCCAGTATCATTATGATGTATTTCTGTGCTTTCTTCTAAAGTTTTAGTTATGGCTCTTACATTTAGGTCTACGATCTACTTTACTTTTCATCTAGACCAGCGGTTCTCAACCTTCCTCATGTCATGGTCCTTTAATATAGTTCATGTTGTGGTGAGCCCCAACCATAACATTACTTTAATTGCTACTTCATAACTGTAAATTTGATACTGTTATGAATCAGGCGACCTGTGAAAGGGTCTTTCAACCATCAAAGGGGTCATGACTCGCAGGTTGAGAACCGCTGATCTATAGTGCGAAGAAGGGATTCAACTTCATTCTTCTGCATGTGAACATCCACTCATCTGAGTGAATATTTGTCGAAAATTGTGATTTATTTCTCACGGCACTTTACTGAAAATCAACTGATCATTTCTGCACCCTCTATTCCATCTACATGTATGCCTATAAACTATGCCAGCACCACACCACCTTGATTATGCTAACTGTAATAAATTTTGGTATCGGTAAGTACAGTCCTCTAATTTTGCTCCTGTGAAAATTGTTCAGGTATTCTGGATCCTCTGAGCGTCCATGTGAATTTTAAGATCACTTTGTCAATTTCAGCCTCAAAATTTAGCAGGATTGCATTGAATCTATAGACCAACTTAGTTTTCAATCTCATGAATAAGACATACATTTTACATATTTTGTTAAGCTTATTCACATAGTATTTTCTTTGTTGCTATTGTAAATGAAGTGGTCTTTACTCACTGTGGTAGAGTGGTACCTGACTCATAGTAACCCTCTACAACAAAGAACTGCCCTACGGAGTTTGAGGTTGTAAATATGGAAGTAGAGGGTGTTACCTTCACCCCATGGAGAGGACAACTCTTAATTCACTGCACAACCAAGGCTTCTTAACATTGGAGTCATTTTTAAAATTTTCTTTTTGGCTGGTTCACTGCTGCTACATACACAATCCTTTTTGTATGTTAATCTTTCGTCCTACAACCTTTTTTGAGTCGATTAGTTCTAATGCTTTTGTCTTTTCTAAGTGGGCTGCTTAGAACTTCCCACATACAAGATCTTATCAATTACAAATATAATTTTACTTCTTTCCAATTTGAATACCTTTTATTTTCTTGTCTAATGGTTCTGATGAGAACACGGAGTACAATGTTGGATAGAAGTGGTGAGACTGGAAATTGTTCTTTTTCTTGATTTTAGGGGAAAACTTTTAGTCTTTCATCATGAAGTATAATATTGGCTATGAGTTTTTTCTAGATAACCTTAATAAGGTTAAGGAAGTTCTCTTCCATTCCTAGTAGAATAATTTATCATAAGCTTGCTGCTATCAAGCAGATTCTGACTCATAGAAGCCTATAGGACAGGGCAGAATGGCCACTTTGGGTTTCCAACACTTGAAAAAAAGTTTAGGTAGCTTTAAAAGCCTCATTTTTCTCTAGTGGAGTGGCTGGTGGATTTGAACTGTGTTAGTCTGGGTACTTTAGAGAAACAAATCCACAGAAACTCGTGTATAAGAGAGAGTTTTATATAAAGGGTAAGTACACATCAAGAAAACATCCCAACCCAGTGCTACCCAAGCCCACGAGTCCAAGATTAATCCATATGTCGACACCAATCCAAAGTCCTCCTCCACCTCACAAAATACGCGCAATAACACCGACTTCAGGAGGAAAGCCAAAACAGTGAGCATGTGAGCATCTCAGAGCTGGCAACAGTCTCCACACGGCTGCTCCAGTACCCAGGGCTGCATGGGGTAAGTCCATGTGGCTTCTCCTCAGGGATGTCTTGCAGGAAGTGAGCCTTGCCAACTGAAGCAGGGAACTGGCTAAGGCAGCTGCACCCTGGTCCGACCATCAGAAAGCAAGAGACCCGAGAACTAGAAAGGCGAGGCTCACCGAGCCATTTATCAATCCGCCCTTCAGTCAACCCCATGTGTTTATTGGCAAGGTTGACACAATAAACTAACTACCTCATGAACCTTGGGTCCTGTGGTTCACAGCTCAGTGTGTATAGCCCACTGGGTAGCCTCTCTCAATGTGTAGGCTCGGACTTATTCCTGGAAATCTTTTAATTCCCATAACCTCCTTTTATTCTTTTGGTGGCTTCCTTATAGGACACAAATGTGAATGTTTGCTGTTGTTTTCCTATTACTGTTTAATTTATCCATTTCCATTGAATTTACCTATGTCTTCCTTAAGAAGGAATGTACTTTCTTAAACCACTGCTCTGAATCAGCTTTTACAACAAATGTTTTGTTACATTTGTTTTTCTATATAATAGTGACAGGTTTGGCCACAAGTTTCACATCTCTGCTGCTCATATGTCATTTTTCTTGTTTTACACTTCTTTTTTTTCCTGGTACCTCATTGCATTGACCTTGTGCTAGTTGCTTTCAGCTCGGTAGTTGTTTTTAAATGTGGCAAGTTCTCATTAAACCAGCTATTTTCAGAAAGTTTAGTAGATAAGAGGTCACAGCCATAACTCAGGCCACCAAATTTCCCTTTTGTTCTTGTTAGCATGATCAGACTCATAGCAACCCGATACACAACAGAACGAAGCGCTACACCCGTCCTGCACCATCCACAGAACTGTTATGTTTGTGTCCATTGTTGTTGTTGCCATCGTGTCATAATCCATATGGAGAATATTCTTTTTTTCCGGTTGTTAACTTTGCCAAGCACTGACGTCCTTTTCCAGAGACTGGCCTCTCCTGATGACATGCCGAGTACATGAAATGAACACTTGCCAGCCTGAGGTTCCGGTTGTATTTACATCACAGATGTGATCACTCTTCCGGCAGTCTATGCCACATTTAATATTCTTTACCAAAAGTTGTCACTCAGAGGTATCAATCTGTTTCTCAGTGTTCCTTATTCATTGTTCAGCTTTCACATACATATGAGGCAACTGAAAATTACTAAAAATAATTGGGTTATGTGCTCCTTAGTCTTCAAAGTAACCCTTGTGCTTTTCAACACTTTAAAGAGCTCTTTTGCAGATTTATACAGTGCATTACATGGCTCCATTTCTTGACTGTTGGTTCTACGGGTGTAGATTTTAGTCAAAAAAATAAAAAAAACCTATTGTGCAATTCTACCCTGTAACACACAGCATCTTGTAAGTCACAAACCAACAACAAAACAAAAACAGTTTTAACAGAGATTTGCTTTTACTACAGGATCTAGTCCACCCCTTACTTTAGTGTGCCATACAACGTGGGTGCTGTGTGGCTCTGATGCTGGACGCTGTGCCATGGGCATTTCAATACCAGCAGGGTCGCTCAAAGTGGCTTCAGCAAAGCCTCCAGACAGACTACAGGCCAAAGAAGAAACAGGCTGCCCATTTCAGAGGAATTAGCCAATGAAAGCCTTGTGGGTAACATCAAAAGATAATCAGATACCAAAAAATGTCCTCAATAGTAGCAGAACATTGTCAGATATGGTGCCGGAAGATGAAGTCCTAGATTGGAAGCATCAAAATATGACTGAAGAGCTCCACCCACCCTCAAAGGAGAGTCCAGTGTAATGATGCGGACTTAGCAGTCTTCCAGGCCTTCATTTGGGGAGGGGGGACGGCTCAAAGTGAGAAGCAAAAGCTTCAAACATCTAATTCATCACCGGAAACTGAAACGCATGCAGGAGAAATCGAGGAAAACTGGAGGCACTGAAACTGAAATGGAATGCAGAGGTCCGTGTTCTAGGCATTAGTGAGCTGAAATTGACTGGCAAAGGCTACTCTGAATTGGAAAAGTATATAGGTTACCATGTTGGGAAGGATAAATGTGGGGGGAGGTCAGATGCTCACAGCCATCCTCCCAGCTGCCAGACTGCAGTGGGCCCCACTCCCTGCTGTTAAAGACAATGGACGCCTGCAGTCATCTATTTGGTCCCAGAAGGTGGGGTTTACACCCTACTGATAATGGTTCCTAAGGAGATCTAGGGAGTAGGTCAAAGTTAAACCGCCATCCTAAACCTAGGATCTGCCCATCTTGTCACATGTATAACCCCAATCCCTCCTCTTCCTATTGCGTGTATATCCCTAGACCACCTCCCTCTCATTACTGTATTACCTATAGGACAGCCCCTTCCAGTGACGTATGTCCTCACCTGTAATTAGGGGGCTTGCACGTCTCCAGAGAATATAAAAGGCTTGGGCTAGCATTAAATCTCTCTCTCCCTCCACATGGACCATTGAGTGGAGCTGAGGTGAGCATGCTACATGAAACTTGTCTGACTCCATTTATTTTAATTCTTCACTTCTATCTCTCATGCTCTCTATAACTTTACTATGATCTTTACTTATTATCGCTGTACAATTGCGCCTAATGGACCCGTAATGATGTGTTAGGGGCTGGCTTCCCCTGACAGATAAATTCAAGAGGAATGGTGTACCATTCATTGTCAAAAGGACATTTCAAGGTCTGTTGGTGATAGGATGATGTCTATCCACATACAAGAAAACTGAGTCAATACAATTGTTATTCCCCACTAAAGTCAGTGATGAACAAGAACACTTTGTTCTAATAACTTAGCATTCTTTGATACCTTTCCCAACACAATAGATGAAGACAAATGGGTGCATTAGCAAATGTGATGAAGAAAGTGGATGGTGCCCACCTATTAAAAGATAGAGCATCTGGGGTCTTAGAGACTTGAAGTTAAACAAGCGGCCAATCTAGCAGGTAAGCAAATAAGACCACATGGAAGAAGCACACTAGCCTGTGTGATCATGAGGTATCGACAGGATCAGGTATCAAAAGATCCAAAACAAACAATTATATCAATGCAAACAAGGAGGGTTGGAATGGAGACCCAAAGTCCATCTGTAGACAACTGGACATCCTCTTGCAGAAGAGTCACAAGGGAAGGATGATTCAATCAAGGTGCAGTACAGCATAGAGGAAGCACATATTCCTCTAATTCCTGATGCTCCACACCCCCCCCCCCCACGCCGACACACACACCCCCACACACACACACTACCATGACCTGTTCTCCCTTACAAATCTGGCTAGGGCTTAGTACATTCATTGGTACAGATACGAGCTCTCAACAAATGGAATTCAGGGCAGATAAAACCCTCAGGAACAGTAGTGGGAGTAGCAATATCATGAGGGTAGGGGGTTGAGGGTTGTAATGGGGGAAGGGGCAGGAAGGGGGAGCCCATCATAAGGTTGCATATATAGCTTCTCCCACCTCAAGGGGGTCAAATAACAGAAATGTGGGTGAAGGGAGATAACGGACAGTGCAAAATATGAAATAATAATAACATATAATTGATCAAGTACTCACAAGAATGGGAGGGTGGGGGAAAAAGAGCTGATACATAGGGCTCAAGTAGAAAGAAAATGTTTTGGAAATATCGATGGCAATATTATGTACAAGTGTGTTTAGTACAATTGAATGATGGATTGTTATAAGATTTGTAAGAGCCCCAATAAAATGATTAGTAAAAATAAGTAGTTATTGATGAAAAAAATTGAAGAATTTTGCCAACACCTTGGGTCTGATTTGATAAAAAACTCAATCAAGATGCATTGAAAATTATTAAAAATTGAATACAAAAGTTGGAAACAGAATAGCTGAAAAATATGGTCTTGGTGATAGAAACAAAACTGGAGATTATATTTTTGCAAGACCAATGACTTGTTCATTACAAATACCTTTTTTCAATAACAAAATAACAAAAGGTGACTATGAAAGTCCTTCTCCATGCAGAGTGGAGACCCAAGGCCCAAGTGTCAGCCAATGGAGATCCCCTCATAGAGGAGATGGTTTAATTAGAGTGCGAGGTAGTACTGATGAAGAACACAGCTTTCCCCCAGATCCTGGATGCTTCCTCCCCCCAACTACCATGATCCGAATTCTACCTTGCAGGGCTGGATAGGGCAGAGGCTGTACAAGGATCCACATGTGACCTCTTCCCTGGGAGAGGGACAGCAGAGAAAGGGGGGAGGGGAGACTCCGGTTAGGGCAAGATATGACAAAATAACGTATAAATTACCAAGGGCACATGAGGGGGGAAGGGGAGGGAGGGGAAAAAAAAAAGGACCTGATGCAAAGGGCTTAAGTGGAGAGCAAATGCCTTGAGAATGATTGGGGCAGGGAATGTATGGATGTGCTTTATACAATTGATGTATGTATATGTATGAATTGTGATAAGAGTTCTATGAGTCCCTAATAAAATGTAAAAAAAAAAGTCCTTCTCCAGATGGAATACACAGAAATCAAACTAACACCATTTGTGAGAAGAGTCGATGGAGAACTCAATTATCAAGCGTTAAATCGAGGCCAGGGGCTGATTGAGGAACAGACAATCAGTTGTTCATCTGTAAGGTCAGGTTGAAGCTGAAGAAAATTAAAACAAGCCCACAAGAGGCAAAATCTAGCCTCGAGTCTACATCCCACTGAAATTTCAAGTACAGATTTGATGCAGTAATGACAGAAGCGCGGAGGAGCTGTGGGAGGACATGAGAACAGCACACATGAACAAAGCTCAAGGTCACTAAAGGCAAGAAAGAAACAATGTATCGCAGTGGATGTCAGAGGAGCCTCTGAATCTGATCTTGGTTACAGAGTAGCTAAAGCAAAGGGAGGAAGTGATGAAAAGAGTAGAAGAGAAAATTCCAAAGGGTGGCTGTAAAAGACAAAGTAAACTATTAGAATGAAATGTGCCAAGACCTAGAGTTAGGAAACCAAAAAGAACATGGTCAGCAGATCTGACACTGAAAGAACCAAAGGAAAAATTCAGACCTCAAGTTGAAATGCTGAAAGATTCTATGTGCAAAATACTGGATCATGCAGGACACATCAAAAAGAGGGAAAATACACAGAATCACTGCACCCCCAAAACAACACCTAGTCAGCATTCAAGCATTTCAGGAAGTAGCAAATGAGTAAGAACTAATGGAAGAAACCCAGACTGAAATGAAGGCATTACCCAAAAACAAGGCTCTAGGCACCGATGGACTCCCAACTGAAACGTTTAACAAGGTGCTGAGAGTGCTGGAAGCAGAGTCGTCTGCCAGGAATTTGGAAAACAAACTGGCCCAACTGACTGGAAAAGATCCATATACAGAATATCATTAATGTCACATACAAGTAAAATGAGTAAGAATCATTCAAAAACAGTCAATGATAGGGAGCTGTCAGAGGCTCAGGACTCAGAAGAGGACATGGAAAAAGCGCTGTCCTTGCTGATGGCAAAGGTATTCAATTGTGTGGGCCATCTCAAACTATGGATAGCCTTTATGGGAATCCTACAACACTTAGTTGTGCACAGGCAGAATCTATACATGGATCCAGAAGCCGTTGTGCAAACTTAACAAGGGAATACTGCATGATTTAAAACATGCATTATATGCTCACCATACTTACTCAATCTGCATGGTGAGTCAGAATTATATGAATAACAATGGGGCATCAGGATTAGAGGTAGGTTTATTAACGTCCTATGATCCGCAGACGACACAGCCTTGCTTGCTGACAGTGAGGAAGACTTGAAGCACCTGCTGATGAAGAGCAAGAACTGCAGCCTTCAGTATGGATCACAGCGCACCGTAAAGAAACAAAAACCTTTACAACTAAGACAAATAGGTAACATCATGATAGACGGAGAAGAGACTGAAGTTGGCGAGGATTCATCTTGCTTGAAACCAGTCCATACTCATGGGAGCAGCAGTAAAGAGAATGTATGGCACACCGCAATGGTACAGCTGCCGCATAAGACCTCCTTAAAGTGTTGAAGAGGGTGTTACGTGGAGGAGTGCAGTGCATGTGACCCAAACAATGGTGCTTTCAATTGCTTCGTAAGCACGCCAAGTTGGACACTGAATAAAGAAGACTGAAGAACAAGCTTTGCGTTCGAATGATGGTGACAGTGAAAAACCTGAAATTACCATGAACTGCCAAAACAACAAACGAATCTGTTTGGAAGAAGTATAGCCACAAGGCTCCAAGTCGAGGATGGTTTGTTTGTCTCTGACTTTGGTTATGTTATCAAGGGACCAGCCCCCCGAGGAGGATCTCATGCTCGGTAAGAAAAGAGGCTGTGACAAAGACCCTGCCAAGATGGACGGCACAGTGGCTGCAGCAACGGGCTCCACACAGGACCCACCGAGAGGATGGCGCAGGACCACGTGTTGTTCCACTGCTGCACATGGGCTCACTGTGAACCAGAGAGGACACCAGCAGCATTTACTCGTACTAGTTAGAGTGAACATACATGCACAAACCACGAAGAATACAGGATTTGTTCCCTTCACCAACACGGACTATAATCCAGCCCTGAACATAAGCTCCCTAAATTACAGCCTGCTATAGTTCCAACCACAATCTCCTAGACCAGCCAGTCGCCCCTCCCTCCACCCGTTCCTACACAATCTCTCCTCTGGTACCCAGAGGTTTAGTCTACTACAGAGTGACCTTTATTTACTCACCACAAAAGAGGAGCATAGCAAATAAAAAAGCAGTTTTTACCCCATTTGTTTATTTATCATCAAGGATGGCAAAACAGAATGTTGGATTTAAAGTGTTTATGCTTTAGAGACAGATTAAATATGTACCCGTATCCAGAACATAACAGACACACAAAAACGGTATTTTAAAAAACCTCTAATACTTTCAATATCCCAAGGGAAAATCTTATAGTGGGTTAGACAGCAAAAAACCTTTTTAATTAAGAAACTAGGCTGAGAATGGATACTACATACAAATTTTCTATTATTGTTAATTTCATGTTGCTGTTTCAGGGTTCTACTTTTCCAATCCTACTACATAGAATGAATATTTAGAAAATGGTTTGGAGTGTATAAGCCCAATATATGGAATGTTAGCTTTAAGAATGATGTGTACTCTGAATAATTCAAAGAACTCAATAGAAAATTTATTTTCACCAAAACTAATCCGCAATTTTGATAAAAATAGGTGAACAAGTAAATGTGGTGAAGAAAGCTGATGGTACTCGGCTATCAAAAGAGATAGTGACTGGGGTCTTAAAGGCTTGAAGATAAACAAGCGGCCATCTAGCTCAGAAGCAACAAAGCCCACCAGCCTGTGTGATCACGTGGTCCCGAAGGGATCAGTTATCAGGCATCAAAGAACAAAAAAATCATATCATTGGCTGCACACCTCCATGATATGATTGCCGAAGACCAATGGGTGCATAAGCAAATGTGGTGAAGAAAGCTGATGCTGCCTGGCTATCAAAAGAGATAGTGTCTGGGGTCTTAAAGGCTTGAAGGTGAACAAGCGGCCATCAAGCTCAGAAGCAACAAAGCCCACATGGAAGAAGCACACCAGCCTGTGCGATCACGAGGTGCCAAGGGACCAGGTATAAGGCATCATGCAAAAAAAAATATATATATATATATATATAGCATATTGAATGAGGGGGGAAGTGCAGAGTGGAGACCCAAGGCCCAAGTGTCGGCCAATGGAGATCCCCTCATAGAGAGGTTTAGGAGAGGAGATGGGTCAGTCAGGGTGCGATGTAGTACCAATGAAGAACACAGCTTTCCCCCAGATCCTGGATGCTTCCTCCCCGCAACCACCATGATCCGAATTCTACCTTGCAGGAATGGATGGGGCAGAGATTGTACACTGGTGCATATGGGAGCTGGAGGTACAGGGAATCCAGGGTGGATGATAACTTCAGGACCAGGGGTGTGAGGGGCGATGCTGGGAGAGTGGAGGGTGAGTGGGTTGGAAAGGGGGAACTGATTACAAGGATCCACATGTGACCTCCTCCCTGGGAGAGGGACAGCAGAGAAGTAGGGGAAGGGAAACTCCGGATAGGGCAAGGTATGACAAAATAATGAGGTATAAATTACCAAGGGCACATGAGGGAGGGGGGAGCAGGGAGGGAGGGGAAAAAAAAGAGGACCTGATGCAAAGGGCTTAAGTGGAGATCAAATGCTTTGAAAATGATTAGGGCAAAGAATATACGGATGTGCTTTATACAATTGATGTATGTATATGTATGGATTGGGATAAGAGTTGTATGAGCCCCTAATAAAATGTAAAAAAAATTTGATAAAAATAAGTTACAATACCCTGGCAACAGTCTTCAGCAAACAGGAGGACGAGCAGGGTGTGTGACCAGTTACTTGGGGAAAACATTTCTTCCAGCATGATAAAAAACCAAGCTATTTATGCTAGGTGAATCATTAAAGGTTCTTGAATTAAAATAACTTCACTGGTGATCAAGAAGCAATTTTTGAATAGTAGACTGCAGGTTCCTCTGCCTTAGCTTTCTGTGTTCACCTGTTTTAGATCCTTCTTGGTGAGGGACTATCCACTGCACATACTCGCTTTTCAATAGAAACATATTCCAAAAAATAACGCTGCTCCCTTCTGGAGAATAAGTTTAGAATTGCTTCAAATTTTACTGAGATAATAAAAAGTTTTATATACTTAAAAAAAGTCACAATATAACCCACTATGATAGTTAGTTTTTGTGTCCACTCGGTGGGCCAGGATTCTCAGTGATTTGGCAGTGAGGCCTAGTGACCCACGTGTGTGTGACTTAACAGACATAGTCAACTTCAGAGTGGGATCCGCTATGAGCAATCAGTTCTCACCAGAATAGGATACAATGTAACCCCTTTACTCAGATCACAGCCCTAATGGAATTTTAAAAAGGTTCTTCAGGGATGTGCTCTACTTTCCATGTAAGTGGTTGCTGTGGATGCTGTATCTTGCTTGTTCTGGATCCTATCTGGCTCATCAACCTCTGATTCTTTGGACTCAAGCTTGCCCTATTGCCTGCCAACCCCAAGTCATCACTAGCCTGCATTTGACCTGCTGACCTTAGATTCACTCACCTCTCCAATCACAAGACTGACCTGCTGACATTGAATTCATCTGCCTCTGCTGCCACCAACCAGTCGTGTTCCTGTCCATTCTGGGCTTAACAGACTCAGAAACTATGTAAATAAGAAGCCTTAACATCTGACTTGGAACCTACCTGGACTTGACTCTGCAACTGTGTGAGCCATTTTTAAAATATAAATTTCTCCTCGCCCTCCCTGCCTCCCACATACACATCACTTCTTTTGCTTTTCTAGAGAACCAAACCTAAGACATGCACAAATATAAAAGATACATAGATTCACTCTTCTCACATATTATAATTCTTTGCATCAGAAAAGGTCACCCGGAGGGTAAAATTTCTGAAGACATGTAAATTTTGAAAACAAGGTTTTTTTTGTCTAAGGAAGGTCTCTGATCAGTCATTTCAATTGCTCACTCACAGAAAGTGGTGTGTGTGCTTAGATAATATGCAAAATAGAAATTAAGTAAATTTTGAAATCCAGCCTTTAATTACACATTTCAAGCGACAGCACAGCTGGTGGGTGACACACGGGACAGTGCCGATAGAGTATTTCCTTCACTGTAGAAGACAGCACTGGTCTCCATCATCGCAGCTGAAATTAAGGTGAATGCTGTTACAGAATTAACATGAGATTTGAGAAATGCTTACTGCACCAGGAGTTTCTCTTTGGTGGAAATCATTTAGAAAGTGTATGCTAACGCTCACTGCTTGATTAAAGAGGGAAAAAAATGCAGTAAGACACTGAGAAGTTTCCGGGTGCAGAGGTGGTGGGTGAGGCAAAACTTGATAGAGGATGTGTGTTTCTTTCTTTCTGGATGTATGTTTCATAGCTTCTCCCAGATGGCATGAGGCACAGAAAGAAACTGACTTGGGCTCTTCCTCTTCTCACTTTACCTGGTGTTGAAACCACCTCACCCACTGGACACCCCCAAGCTGGTAACAGGAGAATGTCCATTTCCAACATTCTCCTGTACATAGGGTCGCATGAGTTGGAACCAACTCAATCGCACCTAACAATGATCTTGTAGCAGTATTTTCTGACTTACCCCTGGTACCTCCTTGGACTGTTTCACGACTTTCAACACACCACACTTGTACTAGTCACTCCCTGTCTCGCTCCTCCCATTGTGTGTATTATCACAGTGAGTGGCATGCCCACCCATCCATGCCCCTTCTACACAAACAGTGAATCAGTGTGTCATTTCAGGGCTCCCTCCTCAGAATGCTTTCACAGAACCAGTCAACTCGGCATGGATAGCAAAATTTTAAAAAATCAGATGACAAATCTGGTGAGGGTGTGGACAGACTGAAACCCTCATACACTGCTGGTGGGGCTGTAAACCGGGGCAAATACTGTGGAAATTGGTATGGTGCATCCTCCAAAAATTGGGAACAGAAAGAGTATATGACCCAGCAATCCCCCTGGAGACCTAAGAGTCATGACATGAATAGATACAGGCACACTCATGTCCATCACAGCCCTAGTCATAACAGCAAAACAATGGGAATAACCCAAATGTCCAACAGTGGGAGAATGGGTAAACATACTTTGGTACAAACACACAGTGCAGAACTAAGGAGCATTAAGTAATGATGAATCTGTGTGACGTTTCATTGCACAGAAGAACCTGGAAGGCACTACACTGAGTGAAATTAGTTAACCACAAAGAGGCAAACATTTTATGAGACCACTCTTGTAAAAAGTGAAGAGAAGGCTCCCACACTGAAAGAAACATTCTTTGATGATTACCAGGATGTGAGGAGGAAGGGAAGTCACCGGCTCTGGGTAGACGAGTGCTAACGTGGACGAAAGGGAAGGCAATACACAAGGAGGTTGGGGAAAACATGAGGAGGTTTAAGGAGTTAAAGGCAACAGAGGCACACACTGCTATATATGAAATGCTGCAACAGTGGGCAGCTCTCAGTAGGTGCTTGGATGGCCATGCAGGCTGAACAGGTGGGAGAGTGGGAGTATATCCATGAATAGATATAGGTTCCACAGATGATATTTTATATGGACATTTACTGCAAACATATCCATGAATGTGATGGAGTGTTCAGTAGGCAAAGTTATGAAAACTTTGTAGACATAGCCAGATACCTACCTTAAGGGAATGAGTTACTGAGGTGGGGGAATCAGGACCAGTCTTAGGAGACAATAAGGTCAAATGGCCTAATGTAGTTCACAATGCTCTACATCCTACTTTGAGCAGTGATGAGACCCTATAGGCTCACAAGCAGTGATCTAAAGTGCAACCATTGGTTCTCCCCATCCAGAGGAAAAAGTAACAACCCAAATCAAGTCACATGAAAAGAACTAATCTAATAATTAATCTATGCAAACATCAGTCTTCACAACCCTGAGACCCGAAGAACTAGATGGTGCTCAGCGCAATTATCATTAGCAACTGCTCTGAAAAGGATTACATTAAAAGGCACTGAATTGAGTGGGAGAAAAATGTGGAATTGAACTTACTGGTTGGAAACAGAATGGTAGGACACCCTAAACTACTCTTATCTTTTCTATCTAAAACTATACTTACCTCTCTCTGCATTACAACAATTAAGCATTTAACAGCAAAAGGGCAGCATTTACTGAAGGCCAAGTTCAGAGTGCTGGGAAAAGAGGAGGAATAGAAAGCCACACAGGAAAGAAGTGGTATACATGATGTTACATTGAGGGGATTGCAGTGGATGAGTTGAGTCAAAATATGTATGAATTATTAAATACAAAACTACGATCTGTTGTGTAAACCTTCACAACACACACACATACACACCTGAAAAGAGAATGTTCTCACCAATCATAGCTTGGCTGGTTCTTTCTCACCTTTTGTATTTAATTTATGTCTTGAATTTATAAAGCGATTTTGGTAATATAAATGTTTTCTTGCTAAAAAAAAGTCTAACTTCACTGAAATATAAGAATGATCTTTCCTTGGTACCACAATAATCTGTATCAGGGTATATACACAGATGTAATCATACCTATGAAGTAACACTAAAATGCCAGAAAACCAGCCCCCATCAAGTCAGTCTGATCCCTGCCGGCCCGTGAGCGTGAAGAACAGAACTGCGCTCCGTGAGGCTGGGGAGAGCTGAGCTTTCATCAGTGACGGCACAGACTTGGTCAGCAGTGAGTGTGCTAACTGTACCACCCAAGAGCTCCACGAAGGAATACTACTGAGTTTTCAAACGAACACACCAAGTTAGTTATATACATTCAATTTGTTGGCTTTTAAAAGTTGTCTCCTTGATGACTCCTTTCAATAATAGAACCAAAGTGCAAAAAGTTTTTGAAGACTTTTGGGAACTGCCCTTAGATAATGCAGTAATTCATCTCAATGTTCTCCTAGATTCTGAAGCTTTGGTCTTTGCAGTGAATTTGGGTTAGAAAGTAATGTTAAACACCAAGACACTCTTGAAGAAGCATATATTGCAACACTGGCAGCAAACAAGTCCTCCTGTTTTAGTGAGATACTTACTAGTTGTGAAAATGGAAATAAAGCCCAGGGGGATTCCAGAAACGTAAGAAAGATAGAGGAACTCACAGACACACAAACTTACAGACGGGGGGGAAAGAATGAAAATCAGGAATCTAGGTCATGAGTCACCAGCCCTTCTGAGAATGCGATGAAAGTTATGACTCCTTTCCTCATGAAAAGGTAGGGGCGCACGCACGCACACACCAATTTGCATAAGAGTATTAGGAAGTCATGGACTGATACTACAAGACTTGTCTTTGGAGCCTGATGAAGATTCCATGGTTCAGAGCAGCAGGGTTTCCTTTGTCTGGCCTACTGCAACCCGCAGTAAGGTACACTGCACACAGTGACCAGACTGCACAAACCTATGGTTGGTTATGTGCCCTCAAACTGATTCCTACTCTTAAGGAACGGCACAAAAATAAGCCAAAGCCCATTGCTGCAAGTCAATTCTGACTCAGTCACGCTTTAGCAGGGGTTCTCAACCTGTGGGTCGCCTGATTCACAACAGTAGCAAGATTAGTTAAGAAGTAGCAATGAAAATACTTTTATGGCTGGGGGGTCACCACAACATGAGGAACTATGAAAGGGCCACGGCATTAGAACCACTGCTCTACAGGATGGGGTAGGACTGCCCCACAGGGTTTTCTAATAGCCCTGGCGGTGCCGTGTTTGAGTGCTCAACTGTTAGCCCAAGAATTGGCCGTCTGAGATCTCTAGCTGCTCCACTGGAGAAGATGAGGCAGTCCGCACCCAAATAGATAGATGCACACCCTTGGGAGCCCTACGAGTTCTATTCTGCTCCACAGGGTGACGGTGAGTCAAGTGACCTTGAGGGCAATGCGCTATGGTTTCCATCTTCCTTCACGGATCGGACTGTCTGGCCTTCCTGCCCACAATGCAGCTAGAGGGCTGGAAGCCCTGAAATCTCAGTTGGTTGACAAGTGCTTAATTATTGGTGCCACCAGGGCTCATTTCACAAAACAGTCTCAACTCTGCTATAAATGGTGTACTGTCTGGCGTATTTCTCTTCTTTATGACTTCAGCAAAAACAAATGCTAACCTGTGACCCCTGTGACTGACTGGACCACCTAATTTCACAACCCAGAGGTTGACAATTACTATGCTGTAGAGTAAAAGCTGCATAATTGCAATACATTAATGAAATACAGAAGGTGCACTTGATTATTAAAATTCTAATGTGCTGTTTTAAAATAAGATTGGATTATTTGTGGCAAGATTGCATTTATTTATATGACTTGCAATGGAAAGCACTGATAAGCAAATTATACAGCAGTCATAAAACCCCATACCTTAATGTTAGAAAACCATAAATCATTTTCATGTAAAGTGGCAAGGTAGACAGATGTAAGCAGTCCAACGAGAAGGGCAATGGTCCCACCAATGGAAAACGACAGAATCTTCCATAATCTTCGACTGGTACAACCTTTTGTGAAATTGGAACAGAGACTCGAGTCAGTAAAGGGTGCAGAATTCAAGAATCCAACTTCAGATGAGCGGATACGCTAAGTTCCAATCGCTGGCGAAGCTTTCCCTGCCCCCAGCAGAGGGACTCCTTTTGAATCCACAGATGTTTTGTCTCACTTTGCGCTTTGCCCCAAAGTTTGCCTCGCTGTGGGGCTGCCCATTTTGCCAACCAGAAGTGAGAAGTCCTGTATAGTATTTATCATTAATACTGAAGGCCTACGTTAGTTTAGTCAAACAATTAGAGCTTACCTTGAAGTTTGTTAAATGCAGGAGTGCATGAATTACATGTGTAGGATGTAAATTGTCTTTTGGAGCATCTATTTATAATCTTCAGTTTATTCATAAAAGGTACCCAAAACATTTTATTACTTAAGGGAAAAAAACATATAGCAAAGACAATACATAACGAAAGGAAGAAGTAAACTGGAAAAAGTATTTTTAACATATACATAAATAAAGCACTAGTAATCCTTGACACATGATCAGTATTTTCATGACAATAAAAAGACTAATATTCCAATGGAAAATAATTAAGGACACGAATAAGCAATGCACTAAAGAAAAATGTCCAATGAGCAGGATAGACAGAATATTCAAGTAATTCATTGGTGTTAAGGAAAGGCAATTCAAAACAAAGAGGCATAATTTTATCAGTGGCTGCTGATCGATTTTAAGGAGGGCTGGTGGTACAGTAGTTAAAGCATTCTGTTGCTAAACAAAAGGTTGCCAGTTCAAACCCAACTACCACTACATGCAAGAAAGATGTGGCAGTATCGTTGCACAAACATTTAATCTTAGAAACCTTATGGGCCATTTCAGGTCTCTATGACTTAGAATCAACTCAATAGCAGTGGGTTTTACTTTGGGGGGGGGCAATTTGATAGCTAAAAATGCTAAAAAACCTATTTTTGTAACAGTTAAAAAAATGAAGATCTTTCAAATGCTGCAAGTAGAATAAGAAACTATGCCTTTCTGGAAGGCAACGTGTTAACAGAGAATAAAACCCACTAAAATGAACACACAACAGGAGCAGTAATTTCAAGTCTAGGCATATACTCCTAGGAAACCATTAAAATTTTAACAAGCACTTGGCCTCAGGATAGTTACCACAATGAAGGAGCCCAGTGGTAGAGTGATGATGAGTTTGCCTGCTAACCCAAAGGTCAGCAGCTTGAACTCAGCAGCCACTTCAAGGGAGAAAAATGAGGCTTTCTGGCTCCTGTCAAGATTTACAGCCTTGGAAACCCACTGGGGAGGTTCTACTCTGTCCGATAGGGTTACTCTGAATGGACTTTGTGGCAGGGAGTTTAAATAGGAGTCAGTTAAATCAATCATGCTGAAGCCATAGGTATTAAGAATCACAGCTACAGCTCCTCTGTCAGTTTATTGAACTGTGGGGTTGACATTGCTGCGATGCCAGAAGTTAAGCCACCAGTACCTCAAGTACCTGTAGAGTCATCCTGCCGGACAGGTGCAGTGGAACTTCCAGCCTAAGACTAGTAAGAAAGGTCTGGCAAGCCTTTTCTGAAAATGAACCATTGGAAACCAAAAATAACAACACAACATCATCCAACTTGTTTGTAAGAAAATTTACAGCCTTGAAAGCTACAGAAACGTTGGTGAAATGGAGAGTCAAGGAGAGAAGGGAGCCTTCAGTGAGATGGATCAGAGGAGCCACACAGTGGACCTGGCCATGCTGGCCATCCTCAGGCTGATACACAAGGAGATGCTTCATCCTGCTGTATACAAGGCCACCATGGGTTGGGGTCAACTCAATGGCAACTACCTGTCTATCTAGTGAGTGACAATATTTTATTTTACTAATAAATCATTTTATTGGGGCTCATACAACTCTTCTCATAATCCATACATACATCAATTGAGTAAAGTGTGACAATATTTTAAATATGCATTTACTGAATTAGTTACACACACACAAATACTGAATAACCCCACTTGTATGAAATATCTAGAATTGACAAATGTAATCCAAACTTACTGCTACTGCATCAATTCCATCTTGCAGTGACCAGACAGGGGTTTCAGTGAGTAAATTTTTATGGCAGCAAGCCGCCTTCTTTTTCTCCCAAGCACTGACACTGGTGGGTTGGCACCTCAATGGCTAACCCATCATGTCATCAGGATTTCTTGGCAAAGGTAGAGACCAACATGAATTAGTGATTATTAAGCGTGAAAGAGGGGGACCGAGTTTCTGTTAAGGGGAAGAGAGAAATTTCAACTAGCATAGTAGTGTTGGCTGCACAATATGATAAATAATTACCATCGGTGAATTACGCATACAAAAGTGTTAAATGGAAAATGCTTTGCTATCTCTATTTGTGCCACAATTTAAAAGTCTTAATGGGTCTACTAACTTAGGGTGTGTTTGCGTTACAGGAGGAAAGGATCTCAAGCGTACAGATGAAGGCTTGTGGCACGGTGTGCAGAGAACAAACCACATTTGGAGGGAAAATCATGTGGCTGCCTCGCGATGGGCGGGTTAAACGGTGGGACTTCTTTTGCCTTCACGCTTTCCCTCACTCAGTTTCCAGAATGAATACTGATTTCAGCAATCCCTAAATTATGGTCTACTTAAAAGGAGAACACACTTGAGTTTACATTGTGCATATTTTCCAGAAAGTACTGTATGTGCCTAAAGTGCATCACGGCTAATAGCCAGGTTGGATGGCATGATGATCCCACCCACAGGTTTCCTTTTACCCAATGTTTCTCCAAATTACTAATGCAGACAAGAATGAACATGGCTACAATCCAAACAAATTCTATCAGGTATCCAAAAGGGCTTGCAAATGGACATACAAATCTTCGGGCTTACCCTTAACACTTCTGACGGACTCAAACTCAAATGCCGCTGAGTCAATTCTGACTGACAGCTACCTAGGAGGTGGAGCAGAGCCTGTGGGTTTCTGAGACTGTAAATTGCTAAGGGAGCAGAGAGCCTCACCTTTTTCCAGCAAACAGCTGGTGGTTTTGAACAGCGCACCTTGGGGTTAGCAGCATAATTTATAATACACTATCCCACTAGGGCTCCTTTAGATCCTGATCAGGCTTCAGAAAGCTACTCAGGAAATGGTACTCAGTGCCATTTGAGGAAAACTTAGCAAGACTTTTCAGTATTATATAAACAATTTACCAAATTCTGGCTATTTTTTTCACCAAAATAAAGCAAAGGTGAAGCTTCCAGAATTTGAATGAAAATAATAAAAACATTTTGATTCATGTTTGAATACTTTAATGAAATCAAAAACTCATCTAATGTAAGGCTAATATGCACGGTGTATATAAACAAGAAAAAATTAGAAATAGACTAAAAGCTGGATTGAAGGGCAAAGCATTAATGTAGACAGTCAAAAGTTCAGAGGAGTGTGACCATCACTAATGGCCAGACTAAGGAGAAGCTAATCAAAGCCTTTTATTAATTGTACCTTTAAAGCCAAAATAATCTAAGTGATTGTAAAAACCCAACATCTGGACACAGGAACAGTTTCCTCAGCTGTCAGCTTCCCAACGTCTGTGTCCCATTGGCATGTGAGATTTTACTGTGCGGAGATACAAGCAATCCCAAATGCTGCTTTCCTTTCAATCACGTACCAGATGGCAGTTTACTTTCCAACTTCACATCTTCTTCTTGTGCAGGAGCGTCCTCACAGACATCTGTGGTTTTTATTCCTTTTCTTTGCCGGACGGACATCATGTCAAAGACTTACATGCATTGTCCTTCCAAGCCCTCCTGCAGCAACAGAGGAATCAAAGGCCCACCCACATGTCAGTACCCACTCCCCACCCCCAAGCCACACGGACTAAATTCAAGCTGTTTTCTTGAAGAACAAGAAAACCACTAAATCAACTCTGACTCATAGCAACCCTATAGGAAGACATGCATAACACTCTCTCTTTTTCGCAGTCATTTCAGACTCATGGTGACCCAACAGGACAGGGCAGAACTGCCCCCGTGGGTCTGAACTACTCACCTTGTGGTAAGCAGCACATTGTGTAACCTATACGCCACCAGGGCTCCTTAAACTCAAGATATTAGATCAATCTTCCACAAGAGCATGTTTACAAGTGTCTGCAAGGTGGCAGGCATGACCAGGAGGTGGAAAGAACCTTGGTGAGTGTTGTAGTGGGGTAGAGTTGAGTTGCTCACCAAAACGTCAGTAGTTTAAACCCACCAGTCACTATGTGGGAGAGAGACTGGGCTTTCTGCTCCAGTTAAAACCGGCAGTCTCTGAAACCCCCCCAAGGCAGTTCTTCTTGGTCCTACAGGGTCACTGTGAGAGGAGGCAGAGTGAGTGACTGGCACGGGGGACCAGGAGTTGGGAAAGCCTATTATAGAGCAACAGGTTCACAGCTGGCCCTCCCTGGATGCTCTGGGGTCTTCTTCTCCCGACCACGGCGGTCTTTATGCAATTGTCCACATCATGTCATTTAGAGTTTGATGGAGCTTCCATCCCAAACTCAGCACCATTAAATCAATTCCAACTCATAGCAACCCCATAGGACAGTGGTTCTCAACCTTCCTAATGCAGCAGCGACCCTTTAATACAGGTCTTCATGTTGTGGTGACCCCAACCGGAAAGTTATTTTCGTTGCTACTTCATAACTGTAATTTTGCTACTGTTACGAATCGGGCGGCCCCTATGAAGGGGTCGTGACCCACAGGTTGAGAACTGCTACTATAGGCCATGGCAGAACTGCCCCCCACCAGCCCCGTGGGTTTCGGAAGCTGTACATTTTTAAGGGGGCAGAAAGCCTCATCTTTCTCCCACAGAGCAGCTGGTGGGTTTGAACTGCTGACTTCTCTGCTACCAGCCCAATGCATAACCTGCTATGCCACCCAGGCTTCTTTTCTATAGGCAGTGGGTTTTTTCTTTATTCTGCATCTCCCACACACTGGATTCTGTGGGAAGAATTCAATAGCAAATTTCCCAGCCGCCTGATTTTGAAGGACAGTAACTATCACTTGGTCTCAGCTAGCTAAATGTTCGTAACTGTTCCTTAAAACAATTACCACCTGAAAAAAAAAAAGCCTCAGTGGTGATGGGGTGGGCCGCGGGGCCGGAGCAGGGAGTGGGTGCCATCAGGCTGCGGGGGCGCCACAGTGGGAGTAACCACAGGGAGCAGGAGCCTTGT
The DNA here is from genome assembly GCF_050624435.1 of Tenrec ecaudatus. Classification (NCBI taxonomy): domain Eukaryota; kingdom Metazoa; phylum Chordata; class Mammalia; order Afrosoricida; family Tenrecidae; genus Tenrec; species Tenrec ecaudatus. The sequence continues at coordinate 29,792,746 of NC_134547.1, forward strand.
TTGGAAGCAGCAAGTGGGAGGCCGCTGAGCGGTGGTGGTGACTTGGCTGGGTACAGTCCCCCACTGCAAGCTGCTTCCCTCGAATAATGAACAGTATTTTTGCCCGAGTTTGGCCCACCCAGCCCCACAGCCTGACACCATTGTTTGGACACTATGGAATTAGGGAAGGGAAAGCCTTCGTGCTAGGGAAAGGCACAAACCAACCTGAGATCATTCATTCATTCGTGCCCAAAATAAACGTGGGGAGGCAAACAGACTTCAGCACAAGATGCTGAGTCTTCAAAAGCGTCCAATGGAGGAAAAGGCAAGGAAAACGAGCGTGAGCCCAGGGGCCCTGCGGGCGATGATGGGGTAGTCCCCGAAGGGCCTGCTTCGTGAAGGGGGAGAGGAGTTGCACAAACGCGCACTTCAGTCTTGCTAGCGGCCCAAGGCCGAGAAAGTCCAGGAATTCGTGCGTGCCACTTCCGACAAGCCCACGAACAAGGGGACAAAAAGTTCCTGCTTCAGAGGCAGCCGGAGCGCGAGCTAACAGGTCAGAACGCAGCGTGGCAGGCACGGCGCCCCAGCCCGGGGCCTCTCCTGCCGCCGCCCCACACCTGCGGCCTCGGCAGCGCCCGCGCGCGGGAGGCGGCACCGAGCAAGTTCGTCACGCGGCCGCCCAGCCTCCCCCGGCCCCGCCGAGGTCCCGGGCCGGGCTCGCCACGCCGACCGCCCGGCAATGCAATTCTGCAAACTTCCCGACTCACGCGTTCGAGCCCGGGGCCGCCGAGGGCGTTCCTGCGCTCGGGCCACAGCGGACGCCCCGACGGCTCCCGGGAGCCCGCGAAACGCCACCGGGCAGGCAGCCCAGAGGGGACGCCCGCCGGGGGGCGCCCTCGCGCCCCAGCGCCCGCTCCCGCCGCCCCGGCCCGCCGTGCCGCGGCAGACCCGCGGTCCTCTCGGCGGCCCGCGGGCGCAGACGGAGGCCGGGCGGCGGGGAAGCGAGAGCGCACTGACCTTCGTTCCCGCGCCGCACGGCGGCCAGTAAGCCACGGAGGAAGAGCACCGGAGCGGCTCAGCGCGACACCGTGGAAATGAGGGGGTTCAGGGCCTTCAGCAGCCCCGAGGAAGGGGCGCGCCAGAGAGGCCGGGCCGCCGCGTCCGCGCCATTGGCCCTGGGAGCCGTCCATCAAGGACGGGCCCCGCCCCCTCTCGCGGCGCCCCGCCCCGTCTCGTGCGGCGCCAGCCGGAAGGAAGCAGCGCACTTCCGCTGATGGAAGGCTGGTCCTCGTTCTCGCGTCCTGGGCCCGCGGGGTACCCCGACCTGGGTTTCCCCCGCAGCTGCAGCCGTAGTCCCCCGAGACGCGGAGGCTTTCTCGCCCCGGCAGATGGTGGGGCCCGGGGAGAAGGGGTGCTGTTGCTCCAGTGAATGGCGGGTTGCCGTGGGTCGACGGCGGGGAGCCCGAGTCACAGCGCGGCCCTGAGGCTGGAGGAGATGAGGGCTTAGCTTAGGAGCCACGGGAGGTCTCGGGCCGCGGGGCGGTCTGTTCTTTAAAATGAAAAGCCTTTCCTGTCCGCCCGCCCCCGCCCCGCATACATCTGCGCTGTTTGATGCGGGGTTCGCTGAGCACACCCTGGAGGGAAGTTTCTGAACTTTAGGGCCTGAGGACCCTCTCCTGGGTCCTGGCAAACACACCTCGCGACGCCTCCTGAACCTGACTTGTAATTCGTTCGGCGACGGCCTGTGTGAGGGCCCTACTGTGTACCCACAGAGAGAACTCCACACTTAGGTGAGACTGGGCACAAAAGTGCTATTTTCTTCTTAAAGAACGTGTAGTTTTGAATGCTAGTCTGTCTCAAAACCAAACTAAAGGCGAAAACTTGAATTAAACACACAACTTTTCCTCTAGTTCTTTAATGCTTCTTCCCACCCCCCGCTATCATGACCACAATTCTACCTTACAAATCTGGCTAGACCAGAGGATGTACACGGTTACAGATAAGAGCTGGAAACAGGGGATCCAGGACAGATAAACCCCCTCAGGACCAATAATGAGAATAGAGATACCAGAGGGGAAGGGGGGAGAAAAGGGGAACCGATCGCAATGATGGACATATAACCCACTCCCATGGAGACAAACAACAGATAAGTGGGTGAAGGGAGACATCGGTCAGTGTAAGACATGACAAAATATAAATTATCAAGGGTTCATGAGGGAGGGAGGGGAAAATTAGCTGATACCAAGGACTCAAGTAGAAAGAAAATGTTTTGAAAATGATAACAACATATGTATAAATGTCCTTGATACAATGTATGTAAGGATTGTGGTAAGAGTCCCCAATAAAATGATTTTTTAATGTAAAAAAAAAAAAGAATTACATTCGTGGAAATTCACAGGGGCAAGTTCTACCTTTAGGACTGGCTTGAGCTGGCACTGCCAGCGAGTTGGGTAATCGGAATTAACGTCAAGGCAGGTTCGAGATCTTGTGATACTTTTAAACAGAGTTTTCATTCTCCACTCTGTCTTTGACTAAATGTTTGCTTAGCCAAATCAAAGCAAATTTGGATGAGCACCTGTAGCTGGCTGTGTTAATTGCGCAAAAAGCAAACCAAACTCACCACCATTGAGTGGATGACACATATAGGTATTTTGAAACATGTATGTTGGTGTAATAAGGCCTTTCATGTTTAGAATTTAGGAACAAATTTCATTAAGAAATGTAGGACCCCCCCCCCCCAAAAAAAAAGAAAGAAATGTAGGACCTTCAATGCTTAAATTTTTCAAATGACCAAAATTTCACTTAAGCACAGCATTGTCTAAAGGAGCCTTAGAGTTGTTTTGTTTTTAACCACCAAACTATTAAGTAGTTTACTAAGACATTTTTATAACCTGTTCTGAAGGTACATTGTAAGCATTCTGCTGTTATGGCTGTAAATTACGTAGCACAAGGAAACCTATCTAAGCATTGGTGTCCACTGGAGGCCTTTTGCTGTTCTTCAGCCCTCCCTTTTGGGATCTCAGGAGTCCTGAATGTATAAATGGGTCCTTCTGAGCTGCCAACCACTAGGTCTGTGGTTCGAACTTACCAGCGGCTTGATAAAACAGTGAGGCTGGCTGTTCCCATAAAGATGTAAATTCTCAGAAACCCAAAAGGGGAACCCCAAAGGCTTTGCCCTGCCCTATAGGATCACTATGCGTTGGAATCAACTGGGTGGCAAATGTTGTCTTTTGTTCTCAATCAAAAACCAAGTGAGCAATGATTTTATTGTAATTTCTTTGTTTTTTATCCTTTCTCTGTTCCACATCAGGACCAATTTTCTGAAATTTGAAGTTTTCACTTATACAAACTGATGATCTTCCCTTTGGGTATCTCTCTAATGCCTAATAAATCCTGGTGTTGATCCCTTAGAGCATATTGTAGGATCCCTGTTGGCATAGTGCTTATGAATTGGGCTGTCATCCTCCAGGTTAGCAGATCAAAACTGCCAGATGCTCCTCTGGAGAAAGATGTGGCTTTCTACTCCCAGAAACTCACAGGGGCAGTTCTAACCTGTAGGGTCACTATGAGCCATCATCAACTCGAGGGCATTGAGTTGAGTTGAAGCCATATGATTGGCCTTTTTGAAGGGAGGGACTATGCTGTTCATAGGTAGGCCTCAGAAAGTTGGTAGTTCAGTTACAGACCTCTGCAACAAAGTATCACAATATAGCGAGTCACACACCATGTTTCCCAGTACATATAAAACACCCGTCTACTTATGTTTACAGGGTAAGTGCAATAGCATTGTGAAAACATTTGAAATATTTTGAGAATTGACCCAAATGTGACACAGAGACCTATGTTTTTGAGCACATGCTATAGGAAAAATAGCACCCTATAAACTTGCCCAAGCAGTCCTGGTAACATAGTAGGCTGTGATCGAACCCACCAAGCCCTCTAGGAGAAAGATGGGGCTGCCTGCTCCTGTATTCTACTCTATCCTATAGTGCTATGCTGAGTCTGAATCTACTTGATGACAGTGAATTTTTGTTTTTGTTTCAAGACTAGCTCTAGGCAAATGTGTGAGAGATGGGTTAGCTTCTCTAGAGAAGCAAAACCAGTAATGCTTATATATACATATGTCTATAGAAAGCTGTCAAGAAAAGACACAGTTCTAGAAGTGTGCACGTTCAGTCCAAATCCGAGGATCAGACAGTAGGTTGAAGTTTCTCCTGACTCATGTAGCTGTGGGAGTGGAGTAAGCAGGAAGACCATAGCCTAGTAGATGCAAAGGAGGATGAATCCAACATCAGAAGTTCACTAATGGCTCCTGGGATTGGCAGGCAATGTGGCAGGAGGACAACAAACCAGATACAGGATCTAGATCTAACAGAATTGAAATTTTCCCACAGTATCTGCTTAAAAAAGAGCAGGCCACAGAGCCCCAGTCGTTCTTCCAAATGTATCACAAGCCTGTGACACGATCAAGGGGGCTGCGCCCTACCACAGCTGCTGGCTGCTCATAATGTCATAGAGTTGATTGCATTGTGTTAGATCCCATCATGGAGAATTACTGGCAAAATACTGTGAACCTTGGCCCAGCCAAGTTGACACAAACCTAACCATATCAGAATCACGAAGAACCTTCAATTTGGAAAGCAGAGTAAAGCAATACAAGGAGGTATGTGAATTCTTTACCCACTGCCCTTGAGTCTATGCCTACAGGACTGGATAAAACTGTCCCTGTGAGTTTCTGAGGCTGTAACTATGTACAGGAATAAAAAGCCCCATTTTTCTCCTGCTGGTAATTCATTAGTCACACTGAAAAGCAGAGCGAAAGAAAACCTTTCATTCCTAAGCAGACCCTGCTAATCATGGTAACCGAGTCCCAGTCCCAATAAGGAACCATCTTCCCAGTGACAATCTTGCTCACTGAGGTAGGGCAGATCCCACGGACTTCGTCCAGGAACTCATTTCTGGTCACCTAAGTCGGGAGTTTCTTCCTTGGTATGTCTTGCTTTTAACCACAAGCACAGACATTTTCTGAAAACAGACTGGGCCATCTGCTGGTGGTTTGAATAACGCCAAGGTCAGCTGTTTGCTCAGGTGTTGTCATGTTACACAGCATGTTTGTTGGTGTCTGATCCTTTTCATATTACGGACTTGGGGGCAGGGATTATGTAGTCTTTTTTATTTTAATGCTGAGGTGCCTTATATAAACTGAGTCCTTAATACATATGTGAATTGATCCTTAAGATTTTTTTCCCTAGGTGCTAGAGGGGTTTTTCCTTAAGAAATTGTCTCACTCTGGGGAAACTGATGGCATATCCTCAAAATATTGGGTCTCAAATGACCATCTCAAAGCTCACTGCGATCGAGTCTATCCCCACTCTCAGCCACCCTCTAGGCCAGGGTCGACTGTAACTCTTTATGGGAACAGGAAGATGTGTCTTTCTCACACAGTGCAGCTCGTGGTTTCAAACTGCAGACTTTATGGTTACAGCCCAACTCATAACCACTCTGCCACCAGGCCTCCTAGAAATACCATATGACACAGGAATTCCTCTACATGGTATACATCTAGATATTATCAATAGATAAATGCAGCCGTGTGCAGTACAACACTGACAAGAGATATAACATTCACAAAAGAGAGAAACACCCTAAAGTGCTCATCAGTGGAAGAATGAGCAAACAAGCTGACAACACAATTCGATGATCATGAACCGGTGAGATACCTCATCGTAACATGGATGAACCTGGAGGGTAGTGAGTGCATTAGCCCATCATAAAAGAACAAAGGTTGTATGAAACCACTATGGTAAAAAGTAAAGAAAAGGTTTTCTAACCAAATGAGTCTGGTGGTTACCAAGAGTGGGAGAGGAAGGCAGGGTGAGTCACTGGCCAGAGGGGAGCTGCATGTGAACTTGGCTGAAAAAAAAATGTGATGTACATGAGAGCTGGCAAAACAGATTGGCAGTTTTGGCCAGCCTGTCGAGCACTTTTACTTGTGGGGTTGGAATCCATTAGATAGCAATGGAGTTTTTTTAGGGGGCGGGGCTTCCTCTAACAAATCAATGATTATCTGGTTCACTGACACAACGATGTCTACGTTTTTAGGTCCAGGTATGTCTTCTTGCCTCCATGTCCCATATGCCCACTGCCTACTGGACGTTTCCTTGTTAAAAATGAAACTTCTGCCAATTCCCAAGCTGGCTTTTCCTAGTTGCTTCCTTTACCTGATCACGCTAATCAAAAAGCTTAGTCTTGATTCCTCCCTGTGGTGTCATTCATTCATTCATTCAGCCAGGCAGCGCTGTCTTTGGCATCTGCCTTCATATTGTGCAGTCATTCATTCATTCAGCCAGCCAGCCAGCTCTCTCTTTGGCACCTGCCTCCATATTGTGCAGTCATTCATTCATTCAGCCAGGCAGTGCTCTCTGTGGCACCTGCCTCCATATTGTGCAGCTTTCTCAGCTTCCTACAGTTCTGTTGCTCCCATCCTGATCCAAGTACCACTTTGCTGGTGGATCATTTCAGTAACCAAACAGATTTCTTTACACTCCCTCCCCACGTCTGCTCAACTCGCCCTTCATGCAGTGACCAGTGATCGTGCCAGGATACAAACCCTTCTGTGGCTTCCCCATGAGAATCCGATTCCTGAACAGAGTTTGCTAGGCCTACTGCGTTGACCTTTCTAGCCTCATCTCTGCTTCCTATTAATACTCATTTTCTTTCAAATTCTTGCCCCAAGATGAACCGCTCTGCAGCCTTTACATCTCAGCTGACACAATCCTGTCTGCCCACCTTTCTCTTCACACTGCAGCCTGGGGGTTCTGGTGTGACCAGTAGATACTGTGGAGGTGAGTGTGTGGCAGTTGAGTATGAAAGGCATTCCAGTTTGAGTTGTAGCCTCATTTGGATTTTGCCTATGTCGAGGGAAGCCAGTCATATTATGTATAAGGCCACTCAATCAACCTGTGGAGAAACCCACGTGGGGGAGGGGAGAGGGCCTCCTCTCACCATCAACCTCTGCAGCCAGGTGGATGAGCCACCTTGGCTTAGATCCACCTGCTCCAAGCCAGCCTGCAGATGACTTGGCATGTGCGAGCCTGAGCCCAGACTGCCCACCCCGGCCATTTGCTAGTACTTGATGCAAGGAAACTCCGAGGATAATAAATGCGGGATGTTTTAAGCTAGCAAATTTGAGGCAGTTTCATCTTAAGATACTTAATACAGTAATAGCACCACACACGAACATTTCAGCTCCCACGGGCTTCACTACACAAATAGAGGGGGGGACAAGAAAGATTAACTTTAGGCTTCAGTATGAAACAGGTAGGGCTGCTGCAACCTCAAAAAACTAGTGTCAACAACATAATCTGGAAGAGGCTTCAAGAAGTTCACAAAAAAATGAATATTTTGGAATCAATGTGTATTTTCTACAAGCTGGTAAAACAATCTGTTGACACCGGGAATGGAAGAATTAGCCTACATGGGTCTTCTAAATAGTGTACTCAAATTCAGAGAAGTACAATGCTGATTAATATTTATATAGTATGTTAAGCATGCTTTATCACAATATTATTTTTAAATGACTCAGTGCTGCTGTGGAATCTCAATACTATAAAATACACCTGGAAATAAACTTAATGTTGATAAAGGTAACACTGGTAAAACTTAAGTCACATAAAATTTACACCTCATTCACAAAATACTAGAAATATAAAGTGTGCTATCATACCTGATAGATCAGCGCATGGAGGCAAATCCCATAACTGTGAGGTTGATTCCGACTCCTAGCACCCTAGGTGGAAGCAGAAGTGCCCATGAGGTTGCCGAGGCTGCATTTCTGTGTGGAAGCTGACTGCCACCGCTCCCTGCCTTCTTATCCCCCAAGAAGTGATGGTTGGCTTTGAATCCCAGACCTTTTGATTGGTAGCAGAATGCTTTAACCACTGTGTCACCAGGGCTCCTTACATAAAAGCAATGCAAAATAAAATATTCCACCCCAGTTCTACACTGAAGAATTCCCATAACATGACTCAAACACTTCATTATACACAGGTTTGATTCATATACAATTACACAGTTCATTAAGAAAACATCATAGTAATAAACCATACTTACACCTAATTAAGAGAAAGCCCCCTAATAAGTTGTCATTTAAGATTTAAGGCATCCCTGTTGCCTCCCAAGATGCAACTCAAACCCGAGGAAGCTCCCTCAACCCCAGCCTGCATAGCTGGTGCACCCAGAACAAGCTCAATTCCCTGGGAGTGGGGGATGGTGAGCAGTTTCCTCCCCCGAACTCAAGAACGAGTTATTCTCCACTTTTTGTCCACCATCAAAACTTGTTCACAGTGAGTCAGGCATAACAGTAGAGGTGATTTCAATGTAACGCTTGCACTGGGGCAGATACTTTGATTTCATCAACATCATTTGAAGCCAGCAGTTGCTGAGGATCGGCTCCCCTGTGTCTGTTATACTTTCACCATTGCCCCTTTCCAGATTCCTTATTTCTACAAATGGTTTCACAATGTAATATGGTTGTCACTTCTAAGCGCAAACGCATTCGAATCTGATAAAGAGGAGCTAGATAAATTGCTTTTGACACACTATCATTTTCAATCACTGTCCCTGACATTTTTTAATTAAAAGATTATTTTACTGGGGCTCTTATAACAATCCATACATCAATTATATCATGCATCATTTTACATATGTTGGCATCATTCTTTTCTAGACATTTACTTTCTCTTGAGCCCTTGGGATCAGCTCCTCTTTTATCCTCCCCTCCCTCCCCCATATTTTTCCTGAAAATTTTCAGTCAAGGTATTTTCAACTGTACAATCAAGTGTTTGTTCTTAATTGTAGATGAATTACCACCCACCTAGAGAAAACATCATTCATGGTTAATTGTTCACTTTTCCATCTTTAAAAAAATAATTTTTAATCATTTTACTGGGGGCTTGTACAACTCTTATCACAATCCACACATACACTTTTGTACACTTGTTTCCCTGATCAATCTCAAAACATTTGCTTTCTCCTTGAGCTCCTCATTTTCCCCCTTCCTCCCCCACTCCCCCGTCCTTCATGAACACTTGATAATTTAGAAATTATTATCTTGTCATATCTTACACCGTCTGATGTCTCCCTTCACCCAGTTCGCTGTCTGTCCACCAGGGAGGAGGTTACATGTAGATCCTTGTAATCTGTTCTCCATTTCTCCCTCACCGTCCCAACATCCTCCCAACACTTTGTCATCTTTTAAGGTTTCCAAAATTAACTTGAAAGTTTGCTCATCTGCCACTGTACCAGTACCATTGATATTACGCTGAGGTAGTACATTGCAGAGAAGGTTGCTTGCATGCTAGGAAGGTTTCTAACAGGTGTCGACATGGACCCATCTTGTTGTACAATCCAGTGCGAGCTTCCTTCTATTCTTTTCTGAGAATTTGGTAGACAATGTTAGAATGTGAAGTAGCCAAATAAATCCATGGCTTTCTCCTAAACATTTTCCCAGTTCAGCCTGCTTTATTACATCTTATTACAAATTGAAGTGTATTCAGAACATTTTATACTAGTCACTCTGTTCTAGAAAACTTGCCAGGAGTCAGAGTGAAGGTAGCAAGATGGGGTCTCTCAAGTTAGTTTGCCAGCATTTGTCATTCAATTCCATTTTCATTTCTGAGCTAATAAGCACAAACATATTAGAGCCATTACATATGATTACACAATAAATGGAAATCAATACTGTACTTCTCTGGATTTGAGTACACAGTATTTCTAAGAGCTCTGGTTTCTAATTCTTTAATTTCCAGTGTCGACAGATGTATCTTACCAGCTTATAGACATTGCCCGTTAATTCCTAGAATTGACTGATTCAGTCTACTGGCAACATCTACTTTGAAAGATATTTTTCTTTTCTCTAGATTACTACTAATTTTGGAGCTGAGTTTTAAGGGCACATGAGGTGACACTTCACTGAAGTATTGAAAAACTGACCAATTGAAGCAGCAATAGTTGGGTTCCCTGCCTTCTTGGTTGAGTTTGCACTGCCCTCATCTGTGTGCTGGCACTTCAGGGACTTTCAGAGTTTGCTGCAAGTTCTTTGACTGTATCTGTTACAGATTTCACATGTGCTTCTTATTTTCCATCTTTTCATGTTTCAGAAATGTTCAACATGAATTGTCTCCTGATTTGTCCTATCCCTGAATTCAAGGGATAAGAAGTCATATTAACATGAGGGCATATTTAATATTTACTGTGTTACAGTATGGTTACAAATACTTCCAGTACTTCAATGTGTTAGATTTGGATAACAGAAAACGAATGCATAAATACATTTGTCAGAATGAATAACAACCAGTCAAACAAATCAACTGCCATCCAGTGGATTCTGATGCAGAACGACGCTGAGGGCTTCTGAAATGTACATCTTTACAGAAATAGACAACTTCAACTTTCTCCCAAGCAGCTGGTGAATTTGAAGTGCTGACCTTATGTTTAGCAGCCCATTGCTTAACCCATTGCACTACCCAGACCAAGTTCAATGCTATGGAATCGATTCTGACTCATAGCGAGCCAGAATAGGGCAGGATAGAAATGCCTCTTGGGGTTTCTGAGGCTTTAAATCTCTCCAGTAGAAGCCTCATCTTTTCTCTTCAAGTGCCGGCTGGTTCGAAATATGGTGTGAGTCTGGGAATTTTAGAGAAACAAACCCACAGAAACTCGTGTATAAGAGAGAGTTTTAAATGAAGGCTAAGTGTGCATCAAGAAAACATCCCAACCCAGTGCTGCCCAAGCCCACAAGTAACAACATGAACCCATATGTCCAACACCAATCCACAAAGTCCTCCTCCATCTCACAAAACACACACTATGACACCGTGAACGTGTAAGCATCTTGGCATTGGCAGGAGTCTCTGCATAGCTGCTCCAGCACCCGGGGCTGCATCAGGGTAGGTCCATACGGCTTCTGCTTAGGGATGTCTTGCAGGAAGTGAGTCTTGCCAGCTGAAGCAGGGAACTGGCTAAGGCAGTTGCACCCTGTTGTGACCATCACAAAGCAAGAGACCCAAGAACTAGAAAGGCGAGGCTGACCAAGCCATTTATCCCTCGGCCCGTCCATTAACCCCACATGTGTTTATCGTCCAGGTTGGCACCATAAACTCCCTCAATGGTTCTTGTGGTTAGCAGCTCTGCATAGCCCGCTGTGCCTCCAGGGCTCCTGAGAGCCAGTACGTATATGAAAATGCTTCTAGCCATGTACCATTAGGATGGCAGAAAACCCAAAATTACTTCGACTTACATTCGCTGGGGTTTCTGATTCCTTCCACTCCTAGTCGCACTTTACATTCTCATATACTTATTATCTAGCTCCTTTTGAAGGGAAATCTCACTTCATATATGATGCCATCCCATTGCTTTCAGTGCAATAACGAACTGTCACAATGGCAAAAGTCGTTTCTATTCCCGCTACATGCTGGTGCATGTTAGCATTTCGATTGTGAGATAACACGTTTAAGACATAGTACAAACAATGCGTGACAGTACATTGCAAGCAAAGCTGAATGGGAGCATCCGAAAACAATCAGACACGCTTTTTCAATTCTTGAGTTGAAATGTGACACTTCTAACAGGTGCATGGATGCTGACAACCTTTACACTCACCTGACAAACTTTGGTGCACGCGACTCGTGTTCAGCACCCAGTGGCATCGAGCCAGCTCCGGGTTCTGCCCACGCGGTTTCTCCGTGCTGAGCGTGACTCAGCGCGGCAGGCAGAGCTTGTGATGACGAGAAGAGGCCGAGCATTGAGAGGAACAGCCAACTCTGACTGACCATGGGGCTGCGGCATGTCCGTTACCAAAACAGTGAACTACCCTGACCAACCACGTGCCCAAGGAGCAGTCGGCCTGCATGGTCGCCAGATAAAAACCAACCATCAGTGGTTCCCTGGTTGAGTACAACTGAAAATGACCTTTGAGCCAAAAAGTGATGTGAAAGTTAAGTGTTCAGTTCAGCTTCTGATTTCACTGTGTCAAATATACATGTATGTTTCCCCAAAATCATTTTATTGGGAGTTAATACAGATAGATCAAGCAGGATTGTAACAATTGCGACCACAAGCAGTTTCAGAATCAAAACATCCTTTTCCTTCTTGAACTCCTTGACATCAGTTCCCTTTTTACCAACCCCATTCTCCACCCCTACCCCCTGATCGCCCCCAGAAACCCTTATTCTACTTGCTGGTACTGTAGACTCATCAATCCTGGGTTTCATCTACTGGAAGACAGAAAAACAAAAATTCAAGAGGGCTACCCCAATGACAAAACACATCTGAATAAACCCCAATATAAGCAAACAAAAAAATACCAAAAATGAGGTAGGTAGGTTTGGGTTCCATTCTGGCTTGAAGCCCTGTTATTTGCAAAAAGGAAGCCTTATGGCTTTTTTTTTTTTCTCCAAGTTGTTCACTTTGGGCTGGTAGTGTCAGGTCTGCAGTTTGAAACTACCAGACCGGTTCAAGGAAGAAATAAGGCTTTCTACTTATGTAAGGAAATAGCCTCAGAAACCCACAGGGGCAGCTCAAACTGGAACAAACAAACAGAACTCAAACCTACTGCTATCAGGTTGATTCCGACTCATAGCAACCCTATATTGGGTTTCCGAGATACAAATCTTTCCGGGGGCAGCCAGTCTTATATCACTGCCCGCTACCCCCCCATCAAACCAGTGTTGACTGGGGGTCTGAACTGTTGACCATGAGGTTAACAACCCAACTCATAATCACTGCAGAGTGTGATACCAGGTATGGCAGTTACATAACCTCCTGTCAACTTGAGTGAAGGAGTGGAATCTAGACAGTCAATCAGGTCATAGCCAATGAGGCTTCGGTGTGGGCATGGCCTTCTCCTGAGGATTCTGGGAGCTCCTGTCTTCCTCTTTGGAGGCAGGACACACTCTCCCTATGAGGCATTCCTATTGACAAGACACATTGAGCCATGCTGATCCCAGCCAGAGCGCTGGAGCTGGAGGAGCCACGTGAAAATCCACACCAATACTGAGGTGCTTCCACTGCCACTGGATCCACAAGATTTTCCACCTACAGGCCTGTGATCTTCCTGCATTTGGTATCACTGCATGTGTTGCATGAGTCTGAAGAGGAGTTTATAGACTGGTATTGGACATATGGGCTAATATCAGACTTATGGACTTGATCTGGACTGGGCTGTTTTAATATACAATTACGCTTTGATATAAAGCTCTTTCTTATACACAAGTGTCTAATGAATTTGTTTCTCCAGTCAACCCAGACACACAACACCAGGGCTCCTTCAAACTAGACTAGCAACCATCTGGTTCCTACATGGCTAGACCCTTAATCTACATGCACACTAATTTACAGCAACCCTGGGGCGGGGGCGGGGGACGAAGAAACGGCGGTGCAGAAAGAAAAGGTTGATTGCCTTGCTCAAGGCCGCGTGGCTTACGAAGGTTTAGAACCCAGCACTGTGCAGGACTGAGTCAGAAACATGGATACTTTATGTTGTGAGGAACCAGAGCCAGTCCCAACCTATAGCGACGCTGTGTAGTGTGTCCTGAGCCATAGCACCATTGTTATGTTGGAGCCCATTGTTGCAGCCAATGGGCCAACTCGTCTCCCTGAGGGTCTCCCCTTTTCTCACGGACCCTATACTTTACCCAATCTCATGGCTGGTCTCTCCGAAGAACACATTCAAAGTATAGTAAGTCGAGTGTCATCACCTCTTAGGAGCCCTGGAGGCATAGTCGTCACACATTGGGTTGCTAACCACAAGGTCGATAGTTCAAAATTACCAGTGGTTCCAAGGGAGAAAGATGGGGCAGTCTGTTCCCACAGACTAGCTAGTTTCAGGAACCCACAGGGGCAGTTCTACCCTGTCCTCTAGGGTTGCTATGAGTTGGCATTGACTCAATGGTATCCCCTTGCCTTTAAGGAGCATTTGGCTGTACTTCGAGACAGATGTTTGTTCTTTCAGCAGTACTTTGCATATTCCTCGCCAGTACTGTAATTCAAGTGTATCAGTTCTTTCAGTCTTTTTTATTCATTGTCCAGTTTTCATATGCATATGAGGTGAATGGAAATTCCATGGTTTGGGTCAGGCACACCTTAGTCCTCCAAATGAGTTCCTTGTTTAACACTGCACATTCACCCAATGCAATATGTGCTTTGATTTCTTGACAGCCATATCCATGAGCATTGATTGTGGATCCAAGTAAAGTGAAATCTTTGACAATTTCAGTCTGTAATTCATTTACCATGATATTGTCTATTGCTGTGAGGATTTTAGTTTTCTCTACACCAAATTGCAGTCTCTACTGAAGGCTGCAGTCTTCCAATTTGACAAGGGCTTCAAGTCCTCACTTTCAGCAAGCAAAGTTGTGCCATCCACATCCTGCTGCTTGTTAATAAGTGTTAGTTCGGGTTGACTAGAGAAATAAACTCATGGCCATTCGTATATGTGTAAGAGACATAAACCAGAGTAACTGTATATTAAAACATTCCTGCCCAGTCCAGATCAAGATTATAAGTCCAATAATAAACCGTATGTCCCATACTATAGATTCTTCAGACTCACACAACACATGCAATGACGCCAAATGCAGGAAGATCACAGGCCAGTGGGTGGAGTCTGTGGAGCCAGTGGCAGTGGAAGCATCGCCAGAGTTCTGGCTGCCATCAGCGTGGCTCCTTGTGGCTTGTCCAGCTGAAAGACCAAGGCAGAGAGTCTGGCCAACTCCAGGGGTAAAGAGGAAGTTCCCAGAATCCTCATGAGAAGGTCACGCTCACACAGAGGCATTATTGGCTAAGACCTGATTGACAGGCTGGACACCACCCCTTTACTCATAATACTCTCAAATTGATTGAGAATATGTCGCTACTACAATAAGCCTTATTCTAATCCCAGTGTTGCATCCTTTTTCATGTCGTACAGCTTCTCAAGATGATCAGCTCCGCATACTGACTGAGCAGTATGGTGACAGCATACAACCCTATTGCACACCTTCCTTTTTAACCTTGTTCTGTTTGAGTCACAGCCTCTTGCTCTAAGTTCTGCATGCACACGGTGAAATGTTTGGGAATTGCCATTCTTTGCAAAATTATCCAGCTTATTAAGTACACAGTCAAATGATTTTGCAGGGAAATACAAGTAAACATCTTTTTGGTGTGTCCTCTTCTGAATCCATCTTAGATTTCTGGCAGCTTGTGTCCGTACTACTTCAATGGTTTTTGAATTCTCTTCAAGTGTTACTTGCATGTCATGTTGATATTGTTAGGTAATTCCCACAGTTTTCTCTATTTCATTTAATCGTCTGTTTTATATCACTATTTTACATTTAACAAATGGAGGTTATAAGAGTGCTCCAATAGGTTACAAAAAGGGAGAGCCAAACTCTGTCCCGATCAGTGGAGGTCATGAGCATAAACCCCTGCACCTGTACACTAGGCACCTACTGTGGTACCATTTTTCTGTTGCAATTACAAAGTGATTTTTAAGATATGGCTACAGAACACAGGAGCCTGTGTACTAGTCTATGAAGATGGAGCACAGGGTCAATCCAGCAGGGCACTGAGACAAGGAGCCTGGCTTAGGGAGGGAGTTTTTAAGCGACAGTGATATTCTTCATGGACTCCAGTAGCGCCATCAGAGGCAATGCTGCTTACCAAGGTGCTCCCACTCCAGGCACTTCATGAGCAAAGACTAAGGCAAAACCACTGGGTCCCATAGCGGTTCAATTATTTCAGCCAGTTTTTTTAAGAATGTTAGCTGTGGAAGAAAAAACACAGCTTGGTATTTGAACATCGTTCTGTTGTACTCTTTTCTCAGACGCTCGAAATAGAACTAACACCTTTTATGGTTGGAACTATGGAATTTAAAAATAAACGCTACAGATGTAAATGAAGAGCAAGAAATGTGAACTGATGTGCTTATTTTGGTAAAATGTTGCCACATTGTGTCTGAAATATGGATACTAAAATTATTAAAATGGTAGGTAGAAAAACACCCCCACCCTGGAGATGTGTACTGAAGTGACAAGAAGCTTTCAAGTAAGTGTCAAGGGCTAAGAAAAGACCTGAAAAACAAGTAACATGTTCTGTTTCGTTGAAGGTCTCTCTAGGTCAGTTTCCCATTGTGCCTGCATTCAAGATAACACACTTCACCTTGAGAAGCATGTTGGATGTCTCCTGATACCAGCAAAGAAATTTCTTTAAACCAAGGACAAAGCTGAGAAATCTGAAAGATGAAAAAGTTGGGTCTGAGCTTATGGCCAAAGATTATTTACTGATGTGTGTAAATAAAACTCCATCTAGTGTGTAAAGTCTTTTAAAAAGTCTTGGTACCTTCCAAGTATTACTGTAGAAGCACCTGCTTTATTAGAAATACCATGGTGTGAGTCAGGCACACCTTAGCCCCCAATGTCGTATTTTTGCTTGACAACACTAAGTAGGCAATATGCAGATTTACCTAACGCAATGCATCATTTGATCTTCTGACTGCTGCTTCCACGAGCATTAATTATGGATCCAAGCAAGCAAGATGAAATCCTTTGACAACTCCAGTCTTTTCTGTTTATCATGTGACCTACTAGTCCATTTGCTAGGATTTGGGTCTTCTTTACATCGAGTTGTAAACCGTACAGAAGGCTGCGATCCGTGACCAGCATTGACAAAGGCTTCAAGTCCTCATTTTCAGCAGCCGAGGAATCGGCAGCGCCTCATTTGGTCACTGTGAGTCAGAACCAACTCGAAGGCGTCCAACAGCCCGCGCCCGCTTCCTGCCCGGTTCTGCAGGTTGGCGTACATGTGACCTAAGCGTGGAACACACAGAGTAAGTAAAACGGCGTGAATTCGGCTGACTGAGGCAGTACCCCAGGCAACGTCGACAAGCTCTGCTACATTTTTCATATATGTATGAATATGTATACATACACACACACACACACTGAACTATATATTTTACGTAAAACAAATATACAAATTACATTTAAAAGCATTTTCAAAGCTAAAGATTTGCTATCTTCTACTTTTGTGAGGAAAATATTTAAAGATTGACTGTTCACTATTAGAGGGGTGGGGAAATCAAGATTACAGTTAGAATCTTACAAATAATTTATGATTCAAATGATTAACCCAAATAAAAACCAAACCAAACACATTGCTATCCAACTGATTCTGACCCACAGCAGCCTGATATAGTTTCCAAGGCTATAAATCTTCATGGGAAGAGAGACTCACCTTTCACCTGCAAAGCAGCTGGTGGGTTTGAACCTTGTGAGTAGCAGTCCAGTGCTTCAACAGTGCTACAATGATTAAACTAAACAATGCATTTATTAGACTACTACCAGAGATATGAAGTCCATCCTCTGCCAACACAGCACACCAACTGCATGTTGATAAACATGGAGGGCTCTTCATTGGTTCAGTCACTTGACTTCTCTAATGTAAACAACACACTAAGTACATCTTGTCACATGACACCAGTCAAAACCAGAAACTTCTCTACATTTCTGTAAGGCCAGACTTTTCTCATTTTACATTTTCACTTATCAGTTTAGAAGAAATCTATGTAGTATCTAAATATTAGATGCTGTTAGGTCAGTTGATTCATAGTGACCCTATGTACACCAGAACCAAACCCTGCTCAGTCATGTGTGATCTGACCAGACATTCCTGTTGGAGCTCAGTGTCCTGACCCATCTTGCTGCGGTCTTTCTCGTTTTTACCAATCTACAGTTTCCAAGCATGGTGGCCGAATATGGGAGGGGAAGCCCTGCCACTCTTGCTTCTAAGAAGCATCCTGGCGTACTTCTGCAGAGCACTCTGGGCACTCTGGGAAGGAGAACTGTGACTTTTTCTTTGCTCTGTTAAATGGAGTCAACAGCTATACCCTGACTGTTTCGCCTCACAAATTTGGCTTTGGCCCCACACATGCATTCACTGTAAAGAGATGCACCTAAGAACGCTTTCCTGACAACCAGTCTGTTGAGGGATCAGTTTCCATTTCCCTGTGACGTATGTGGGTGCTCTGACCACACCATCAGGTAACAGCACGGAAAGGGTGGGACAATAGGGGTGCCACCAGCACATTCAGATTGTCGGGAAAAGAGATGCCTGTTTTCTAGCAGCAGTGTTTATTAGCTGTTTGTTAGCTTAAACACGGTGTGTTTGGCTTTACGAATCGGGAACGATCCAACGGCAAATTAGGTTAAAATGATTTAAGCATTGAGGACCATAGAAGTTCAAATCGTCTTTATAAGAATTACAGAGGAAGAAACACTATAATTATAAAAATCTTTCTTACAAAAGTTTTATTTACAAAGACGTTTTATTGAAAGCTTAAATTTGACCCGTGTTGTAGTCCAGAAGAGCAGCAGATTTTCCTGTAGAGGACATACAGCAGCTAATTTGGACCATACGGCGTCTGTCTGGCACACCTCAGTACTGCTTCATTGTATGGAAACATTGTATACCATCTATAAGGGGCGTGTAGCTGTGTTCCAATACAACTTTGACAAAACAGGTGACAGGATTAACTGGATGGAAGAGCTGGGCAGTCTATGTGCATTGTCTATTCTCACTGCCACTGAGTCAATGCTGACTGTGGTGACCCCATAGGACAGGAGCACTGCCTCCGATACCGTCATAAACTCTTTACTGGAGGAGGAAGCCTCACCTTTCTCCCTCGAAGCAGCTTTCGGTTTCAAACTGCTGTCCTAGCGATTAGGAGCCCAATATGTAACCCACTGTGCCAGCAGGACTCCTACTGTCTATTAGTGGTCCCCAATAAAACGGGGACCACGTATGTAATTGAACTTTTCTCTAGAGGTTACGTAATCAAAAGTAAAAACAGATGAAATTTATTTTAACATATTTTATTTAACCCAACATAGCTAAAATGTTTTAACAAGTAATCGATAAAAACACTATTAGTTTACTCTTATTTTTTTGTACTAAGCTGTTGAAACTTAGTCGTGTATTTTCTAGTAAACTGGCCATGTTTCAAGCGTTCAGCAGTCCCAGTGACTGTGGCTACCATGTTCAATGGTGGTGTCCTAGACTCCCCCGTGCGGTTTCTGAAACGCCCCTGAGGTTTAATGGCACAGTATTGAGAGCCGGTTCTTGAAGGATGGGGCCAAGGTGGAGCTGCCTCAGAGGAACACAGGGCAAGAAACGGCAGCTGCTGGGAAGGAAAATGTTCATTTCACCTTGGTCACTTTACACTGGGTTGGCCCCACATTCTAGGGCACATAACAAATCCAATGTCAAAGTATTTGATGTGAACCTCAAAATGGTCAAGGTGAATCTTTGGCATTCAACAGAGAATGTTAATCGACACCAGCAAAACAACATAGTTTTCAGTGTTTTGATTATTTTGGAATTAAAGCATATAATACAAGATTGGGTAGGTAAAAGGAAGAACTTGTGTAGCAAGGATAAAGGCTTCAAAATCTGACTGAGTTGTAAAAGTGATGTAAAAAATATATGCTTCCTGCCACCTGCAAAGCTCCTGTGTAACACAGATCAATGCTAGTCAGCAATAGTTTAATGAGATGCTAGAGGATAATCACCCACCTTCGTTTACCCCTGGGAAGCAGTCAGTGGCTTCAACACAATGCTCTCAATGATTAAACCAGCATTTCTGTTCTGTAATAACACTTAGAGACAAAAATTTGTAACAAAAAAATTTATTACCAAAATACAATATTAAAGTCAATACATGACAAACTCCTGTAAAGCAAAATAAATTATTCTAACATTGTACAGTTTCCCAAAGGTAGTTAGAGAAGCGCGAGAGACCTTGCTTCACTGCTTGTTCTGAGCAGACAGCCCGCTCTACCATGAGCACAATCTAGGTTGGAGGCGTTAAGGCATGCAGCTTGATGTGCAGGACAATTTTACAGAATGTGGACCGTCCTACCGCAAGGAGGTGCAATGTCAGAGTTACCATGTCAGTGTTCCAGAACGTGTTATGCTTTGGCTATAGAAGCGATGCCATAGTGTTACACAATGCTTATTTCTTAAAAAAATACATGTATTCATGTCCATGGATATCAAACTCAGACTTCTATTAAATATATTTTATAGAACATTACTTAGAGCACCTTGCTGTACAGTAAAAAAGTGAAAGGATTAAATAAGTATATATGAAAACTAAAATATAGGAGGTCTTAGTCGAGAGCCTGCTTGTCTTTGTTAAGCCAAGTACATTGTGGAAGGTACATTGGACACAAGGATGGACACTGTGTGCTTGGTGAGAAAAAGACAAAATACTTAAGAAACCCACCGGCAGCTACCCTGAAGAGGACAAAAGATTTCAAACAAAGGTTTCGGGTAGTGTCACTACACTGTACTTGCTGGTTTGGCCACAAAACTGACACGTTTACAGGTAAATGCAATACAGATACAGCTGGGACACTGGGGACCACCAAACATATTCTGGATTTTCAAGGAAAGGTAAAAAATGACAATCCCTAAAAGTACTACTGATAATGATCAGAATGATCCTCCTCTCCTTTGTTTATCTAGTAAGTTTCTTTTAAAAACCAGTTTTATATCAGATATTAAAACTAGTAGGCGTCCAGAGCAGAAAAAACACACAAAACTATGAGTATGAGTTTGTATGACAAAAGGTCTAATACCAATACATAAAAATTTATTTCTATAATATGGGAGGGAGGAGTCCTACTGATTATTTAATAAGTATAACTCACCTAAATTGCAGTTGCATATTTAGTCTTCATTATTATTTTTAGAAATACTCAATTGGGCTTGGTATCGATTAAGGCTTGCCAGGAGACAATACAGGGACAAGGTAGACCACCCTGCTAGGTGGCTCCCCCACAGGCAGGAGAAAGTTACTGAGGGCATCTTAGGCTTGACACAGATGAACGTTTAAAGGCTTTGAACTTCGAGGTTAAGCCTTTTCTCCATGAGCTAGGGGCAATTTAAATCCATGATTTCAAAAGGAAATTTTAATAATTCAATGGAAGTGCTTTAAGGAAATAAAGGGTATTAAAAAATTCACACTGTTAAAAATTTGGGGGACGTTTTTCTGGCGGTTAATAGTTATCAGATGATTATAAAATTAAAGCCAAAGGAAAATGTATAAGACAAAATTCTTCAAAGGCTGCCCATTTTCAGAAGAACAGTTTTTCACACAGCAATACTGAGTCACAATTAGTAGCAGTGAAAAAATTTACCTATAGTACAAGTGGCAACAATATGAACCTTTTATATGAATTTGAAATGAAACACATTTCAACTCTGAAAACAGGATAAAATTAATATAAACCCACACCCAATGGACTTAGAGGGTATATCATTTAGTATATATAAATTTATTTTATCTTTTTAAAAAACTTAAAAAAGAATAATTCTTGTAAATAAATGCTACCTAAATTAATAAGCTTTAAATTATGATCCATTTCATTTAAATATCATCAGAATGAGATTAAAAAACAAACCAAGATGCCTAGTTGGGCCCACTAAGACTATCTTAAAAATATTAATTTATTCAATTAATACCTGGACTTTGGGAACAGAATTCTTTTTCCTAAAAACAGGTTTGCAAAGCAGCCTATTCAAAAATTGTATTAGATATTCGAAATGTACCAGTCATGGCCTCAACTACAGGAGATGACAGAATCAAGTTCCGAGATAGCACCGTGAGCTGGCGCACTGCATGGTACACCAGCCTTCAGACTTGTAGGCAGAACTTTCATTAACAAGATCATGCAGGAAAAAACAATCTGAACTACAATATAAAACCCTGTTCTCCTCACTCAGAAATAAATTCTAACACAGAAGGTGTAAGGAACGAGGGAAAGAGTGTATCCATTTACTGGTAGGTTTTCATGGAAAAGCACATTTTGTTGGTTCTCAAGGTGTCTGTATTGTCCACTAACAAAACACAACATTCTAAGTAGGAGGAGTCCTCGAGACTTGCCAAATGCCGAGTCTGATTGTTACATAGAACTATGCTACTAAGCTTAGGCCAAACAATCTCAAAAGCAGTGCTCATTTTAAGTGTAAGGAATTTCAGCAATCACTCCCAATTATTTTTATTGTAGAGTTCCAGTTATTTTCAAGGTATGACAGGGTATAAATTTTATTTATTTTTTGCTTCTTCAGCTAATAAGCTCAGACCAGTTTAGAAGAGGATTACGTTTAAATAGTCTAACATACATTTTGAATCAAACTTTGAGAAGTGTGTTGCCTTCAGTGAAGTAGTAGTTTTTATGAAACTAGAGATTTAAGTTTGGTGGGGATTCACCTATTTAAATTTAAATGCCTATTTACAAACTAGCTTTGAATTAAGAGGGCCTTTTCTCCTTTTTTTTAAGGAATAAAGGATCATATATTAGAGATTAATATATGGTTAAAACCTATCAAGAGGGCAAAATCTAGGTAGACAATTTGGAAACCGCCTAAAAATCTGTGTATTCTTATCTGCAATACCACAAATAAACCCAATACCAAGGTTAACCAAACCAAACCACGCAGTCTGTCATTCTTGAGTTGCCTATCAAAACTGAGAATGAAGAAAACTCAGCTCTGCTTAGGATGGTGACACTCTGCTGAAAGGACGTTTTGCATAGTCCCTGAAGGGCCTGCTCTCCTCTCCTTCACTGGCATGGCTACATACGCTAATTTTTAACAGTGAATACACTCAGCATGAAGCAGAACTGACAGAGGGTTAATACAGGATTACGTTTTTGCTTCGTCTTCCACCAATCCACTTCCTTTCACTCAGAATATGTACCACTTACCCATCAGGAATTCCTTTTTATGCATTACACATTTCTTTCCAAAGTCAGCTCTGTCCATCTTCTCAAAACAACAAAATCAAACCAAAAAACACACCATCTCTTTGACTCGCCAGTCATTTGACACCAGCAGAGACACACAGCTGTGGACAGGGATCTTCCAGCTTTCCCCTCTTCAAGTAGCGATGCCCTCTACTGTGTGTTTAGAGCTGCGTTGTGGTCCTTATTTAGGATGATGTTTACAATTTCACCCTCGTGCTCTTTCATGTGATCCAAGAGGTTTTCTTTGCTGGTTGACTCAAAACCACAAATACAGCAACAGAAGAGTACGACGCAGTACTCCAGACCCGGAGGGGCCAGGCTGGAATTGTTTTCTAAACTACATGAGGTATTACTTGTTGGGCTCAGTTTCTCACTCTCGATGGGGCCTACCGCTTCATTGGGAGCCGGGGAAATCAGCTCTGAGGATGACACCGACTTTGCCGAACTTCCAGTGCCAGGATCGGCTCTCTCCTCACTGCTGTTTAATAGAGTCTTTCCAGGGCATTTCCCCAGAACTCTGAAAAACAAAACAGAACACACCAAACCTTGAGTTGGCTGTAACGTAGGACTAATATAGATGATCCTAGCTTTGATTTATAGATCGCAATAAAGGGAAGGGAGAGGAACAGATACCTGCCACTTTGTAAAATTGCATCATTAATAGCCTTGTTGACTTGTTCGTAGTTATAGTTCTGGTCGCTCGCGTGTTTCCACATGTGAGACTTCAGAGAAGGCGGGTGGCTGCATACATACCCACACAAAGAGCATCTGAAAGACAAGAGCACGGAGAGTCAGTGGCCCTTTAAGAGCACGTAAGAAAATGATGACTCTGCAGCAATTATTAAATTCCTTCTCCTGAAGACTTATTACACAGATGAGGTGTCACGGAACGTAAGATGTCACTGATGGCAAGCTGTGTGTCCAGTAAGCAATGAAATGCCACCGTGTGCATAGTAAGTAATAAGAGTTGGAACTAAGACGGTGGTGACTACCCACCTCCATGCTTTCCTTCTTCCACCCAGACCTGAGACAACAAGTGAGACAGATGCAGGTGTTCATCCTGGAACCCTGCGCTTCACACAAAAGGATAAGGCAGTAGCTCAAACACCAACGGGAAGAAATGGAAGCAAAGCGGCAACCAAGGTGCTACCCGGCACAGAGGCGCCTTTCTATTCCAGCTCGTCCTGGTACAGGTCACAAAACGCCGCCACGACCGAGACAGGCTGCCAACAAGCTCAGTGAGGCAAGGGGAGCAGAAATGTAAGCGAGGGTGAAGGGAGAGACTGTCGGAAAGTGGACTGAAGCCCAGGCGGCTCAGGCCACCACAGAGCAGGGAAACTAGAGTCACTCAAAGTGTGGCACCTCGTGAGACCCATGTGATGCGGAGGGTCTGTGAGGTGGCAAATGGAGACATTGGGCTCTGGGCAAGTCCCTGTTCCTCCCCCCGCCCCCCCTCCCCCGCACTGGGACAGGACTCAGAAAACTGGCTGCATTCACACAGGTATACACTAGTGACCACGCTGTGACCTGCATTTTGGAGAAACATTCTTGCCACCCTTGCCTCACACATTCTCTAGAGGCCAGAGGTACAACACCTCCACCCTCCCACGTAGGAGCTGGTGACCTTCCTCGCTGTCCCTCCCACTTCTTTCTGGTGGTCTACCAGGTCCACCGCCCCCACAGCTAATGCCAGCACTGCATTTCCTGAGCAGCCTGAGGTGTCCATGGATTGAGCACACCTGCTGCAGCTGACATGCATGCCTGCCATGTCTGCCTCTGAGGTCCGCAGATCAGGAGACCGGGGGCTGCAGGACTGCCGCTTCCTGGGCTGGCAGTACACACTCCCCTGTGGATGAGCATCGTGTGCTTGTATTCAGCTGCCACACTCCCAATCTTCCTACCTTCCCATATGTTGGTCCATGATGTGTGAGCAGCTACTGGATCCACACTACCCAGACACATCTGCCTCCCCTGCCACTAGGGGGGTGCCATTTCCTATTCTAACACCAGTGGACCGGCCACAGGTGAAGGCTGATACCTGCCCAGTCTGCTCGCAAGTGGTTTATAGGACCAGTGGACAAAGACACACGCTCCTGCTTTGAAATCCATCTGGAAACAGGTGGTGAGTGCAATAGTGCTGACCAACTAGCGCAGTACATCTTTCTCCCAAGGAGCAGCTGGGGGAGCCAACCTGCACTCCACAGCCCAAAGCTTAGGCTACAGAGCCACCAGGGCTGCAAAACATGTGGATGCGCCTGGAGGGCAGTAAAAACAAGCACACAAACCCACCGCCGGTCAGTTGATTGTGACTCCCAGCGACCCTACAGAACAGAGGGTCTCCCTAGGGTTTGAGTCTGTAAATCTTTACAGGAGCAAATAGGACTCATCTTTCTCCCAGGGAGTTGCTGGTGAATTTGAACTGCTCACCTTGAGCAACAGCACCCAGCTGGTAGCTGGATAGTACTCAAAACCCGAAACTAACTGGGTAAAATTAAGTCAACGACAAAAGCACAATTATTTTATGAGATAACTCTTACAAAAAGGAAAGGCAAGGTCTCCACACAGAAAGACGCCTTCTTCAATGGTTACCCTGAATGGGCTGTAGAGGGAAGGCAGGTCACTAACTAGACAGAAGAAACAGAGTCACTCGGGGGGGAGGGATGGCAGTAATGGGAGGGCAGCATAGAATGATCGGGGCAAAGGCAGACACTGAGAAGTGTTGAAGGGTAAAAGACAACAAAGGTGAATGTATTACGTGCATGATCCTGCATTAATAGTAATTCCACACTAGACTATCTTTGAGGAAATACAGCTAAGATCTGCTAGTGGACCAGATGTGAGATGGCAAATGGGCATCCACACGAGCACACAAAGGGAAGCCCAGGAGGACTGCACTAAGGCTCCAGTTCATAGATGCACGCGTTCATTCCAAACAAAATGTGCCCTAACATGTCTCTGGGCTGGCTTTCTAGCATCATCGGGTGTCTTCAAAACAAGGTCCTATCGAAAGTGCTTCCTGGACCCAAACAGGTCTGCTGGATCAGTCGGCTCAGAAGGACATAGCAACCACTTTCGGGGATTCCCAAGGAGTCATCTGGATAGAGATTTTTCAGAGGACATAGCGCAATTACAGGGCCTTGCTAGGAAGACGTTTTCATAAAACGGAAAAGTGCATTGGTGAGAAAAGGCTAGGAAAAGTTATGCTCATGATACTTCCCCCCCACGAGCATGTCCTTACTCATTCTTTATGTATACCAGGGCTGTCCTGTGAGAACTGCACACGTCATCCCCTAAGGCTTGCACACCTTGCCCTTCTAGACTTCATGCTGTTCCCCACATTTAAACAATATTGAAAGGAACACAATCTGAGTCCCTAAAATAGGCCCAAAATGCCATTTTGATGTGGTGTAAATCAAAAGATTATAAAATTCTTCAGACACAGGCAGGAGACACGGAAGCACCGTCTTCATTCATACACAGACCTAGATGGGAGGACAGGTCAAGATACAGTAACTGCACATTTCGGTCTTTTTTGTTTAATATGGGTTTCTGAGTTTTAACAATACTTTTCTACTTATCCTCATATGTGTGTATTATACATATATCTATTACACATACACGCAAAGCCTTCAAAAAGTTCATGGAAAAGTTCCATACCTTCTAATTCCATTTTTTCAGTTTTTGAAGCCCCCTTATGAATGTATGTGTGTGTGGTAAAGTGTAAACTATGTACAATGTTACTACATATACACTTCTAACTCTAAAAGTTATAAAAAATGTCTAAACATGGTATGTGGACATCAGGACAGAGGCTAACTCTGGGAAGGAAGGATGGAAAGGAGACTTTTATCTGCATCTACAATGTAGTAATTCTTACACATGTAGCAACGTATTTGAAGTCTTTGTTTAAATATTTTTAAAATGTTATTTTAAGATTTTATAGTTTACATAATGCAACAAAACCTTTTTATTACTAGCAGTACACACATATAGTAACCTTACTTTCATTCATTTTATTTTACCCCCTTGACCATTGATTTACATATCTGAGATGTAGCAATCTTTGGACAACTATCAATAAATCTATGTTCACGAACTTCTAGAAAGGCCAGAGCTGGTATTGAGTCCTGTCCCACAGCCCTGAAACCCGGTGCCCCTATCTCCCCGTGCTCTCCTGAGCTCTGCAGTGCCTCCCGTGGTCCCAGGCCCCAGGTGAAGCCTCACGGGGCTGCTCTGAGAGCAGTGGCAGTCAATTCCGTGACCCCTGAGGCATGCATCCCACTTAGCTGGGGAGGGGCAGTGAACTCACTCAAAGCCAAGCAATGCTCCCATGTTCCTGGCCAGTACCTTTCAGGAACGAAGCCTTTACAACACACGTCCCACGCACGGACGGTGACTGACAAAACAAAGGCACAGCAGAAATGAAATCTTGGTGCTTCAGGTACACTTCCCTGCATTCAGTCAGACTTGCCCCGAAGTCTCCCCAGAAAACTCTGTCTGTCTGCACAGAGAGCCACAGAATATTGCAGACACCTCAGCTAGCTGCCACCGTGTCAGTTTCAAGCTCCGGTGAGCCCACACAGTGTAAAACCGCTCTACAGGGTCTTCACCAGCTGGCCTTGTAGAAACACATCGCTGCACCTTTCTTCTGAGGTGCCTCTGGGCGGGCTCAACCCTGCAGCTTTTCGGTTAGCAGCTGACTATTACTGTCTGTACCACCCGAGGATGATGCATGGGGCACAGCCCCCTCCCCCAAGGAAAAGTCAGCCTTAGGCCATGAGAACTGCCCAAATGTATCCACGGAACAACCCAATGGCACTCTTGAGGCTTTATATGAATCAGAGGGGTACACTGTCCTACCAAAAACCAAAAAACTGTCCCGCTAAGTATTTGCTTCTTTCTCCCTCCCTTTTAAGGAAATAATCTTTTTATTATGGAATGGTTTTAGACAAGTTGAGTTTCACCTGTTAACACTGTACACTAACTCCAGTACATTTCTCAGACACAAGGAATAACCATTGGTATGCTAGTACATGTAAAGTTCATCCTTTATTTTGACTTCATTCATTTTCACCCAATGTCCTTTTTCTGTCCCAAGAAGCCATCCAAGCACTCATGAGTCATTATAGCTCTTTAGGATACTCTAGAGCAGTGGTTCTCAACCTGCCTCATGCGGCGACCTCCCCCTTTTTTTCTTACTTATTTATTTATTTAATCATTTTATTGGGGGTTTGTACAATTCTTATCACAATCCATACCTCCATCCATTGTGTCAAGCACATATGTACATTTGTTGCCATCATCATTCTCAAAGCGGCGACCCTTTAATACAGTTCCTCATGTTATGGTGACCCCCCAACCATAAAATTATTTTCATTGCTACTTCATGACTGTAGTTTTGCTACTGTTATGAATTGGGCAACCCCTGTGAAAGGGTCATTTGACCCCCAAGGGGGTTGAGACCCACTGCTCTAGACTATGTCAGTTTCCTGGACTTCCCTTGCTTTTTGATGAACTCGGAGAATCTGGAGTACGGAAAAAGCACTTTAGAGAAGGTTCCTCACTTCAGCCTTGCTCGATGTTTTTC
Source organism: Tenrec ecaudatus (assembly GCF_050624435.1). NCBI lineage: Eukaryota > Metazoa > Chordata > Mammalia > Afrosoricida > Tenrecidae > Tenrec > Tenrec ecaudatus. The sequence goes on from NC_134547.1 coordinate 29,821,156, forward strand.
TCACAATCAGACTCGACTGTGAGATCTTGGGAGGGGAACCATAGGGTTAAGCTTATCACACTGTATTATCAACATGATTTACACTGCTGATGCTGAGCTTGATCACCTGGCTGAGGGGAGGTTACTCTCCCCGCCCCTTCCACACCACACACTTCTGAGAGCCTCCTCTATGTGTAGAACACATGTAATTATAGTCCACGTCTGTGAGAGCAGAGAATAAATTATTTGGAATTCATCTGTCCACGAAATGTCTCTTACCTATTTATTTATCATAGCAATCTATGTAATAATGGCTTGTGTATATGTGGGCCCATGGGTATTTATTTTATACTGTGGATTACAATACTATGTGATTATTTTATTGCTCAGACCATTGGAGACACTTTAATTTGGCTCCTGTGTCCCATGGGACACACTTTCAGTTTGGTTTGTTGAATATTTTCTTATTTTAAGACCTACTGAGGGCTCCAGGTTTAGCTAGCTTTTCTATCCTCTGCCCCAGTCCTAGATTAGGCCAGCTATTTCTCTAAGGAATTTCTCTGCTTCCTTTTATTGGAGAATGATAAAAGAAAGCAAGATCTGGGCACAAAGTAACAGATGTTTTTAAATAATATTTTTCATGGTATCAAATATTGACAGTACACAATTTGAAAATACAGGAAGCAGGGAAAGGAAAACCACTCATAATCTTACTACTGGATGCAATGACGATGCTCATGCTGATCAGCAATTTTCCAGTCCATGAAAGTCCTAGAGCCCTAGTGGTGTTGTCAACTGCGAGGCTAGTGGTTCAAACCCACTGGTGGCTCCAGGGGGCGTTATTTGCTCCAGTAAAGATGTATAGTCTCAGGGTTCCTACACAGGGTTGCTGTGAGTTGAGACTAACTCTATGGCAGTGGGTTTGGTTGGGTTTTATTGAAGTCCATTAAAAAAATTGGGATTGTACAAGCCTACTGTTTTATTAATATTCCTCAATATAACTTAAATTTGCTACAAGAAACTAATATTGAATGTCCTATCACTGGATGGAATTTGTGGAGTTCCAGCTACTGCTTTTCTATTTTTTTCATGCCAAAAAAAACCCCTATAATTCTAAAAACTGGTGATCCTCAAGTGAAGGGAGGTAAGCACGTGCTCACCACAAAGCAGGCGGCCCACATCCACTCGCAGCTCTGCAGGAGGAAGACAGGCCACCTGCTGCTGTACCGTTGTGTCTCTGGCCCTCTGAGGAGGAGTTCTACGTGCCAAAGGACTCTGGAAAGGGCTGGGTGGTTCACAGAGCCACCTAGAGCACAGCCCTACAGCTCGCACCTGTGCACCCACATATGCTCCTTCTTTAGAAAATGCTCAGGGTGTAAAACAGAAATGGCCATGAGGTATCAGTGCTCTGTCCTAAAGTCTATGAATCTAATGTAAAAAAATTGCCAGTTCCTTTGCATTTTAAGTTAGCTTGTAGCTTCAAATATCCCAAAGACTTTTTATAAAACCCAGAGAACACTGATACTGAAATTTGGCAAGGGGCAGTACAAAAAAGAAATCACTGACCACTCTCATTTGTATCAATGTAGAAATAATAAATGCTGGCAAACAGAATCCTGCGGTACATGAAAAAAAAAATATATATATATACCATGATTGTAGGAGTCTTATTCTAGGGATACAGACAAGTCCTTATCAAAAAATTGATTAATAAAAATGTTTATTTTTTTCTTGAAAATTTATCTCGAAAGATTCAATAGCTAAAAAAATCTTTTACTGTGGAAACTTTAAACACATCTAAGTGTAAAGACAAATATAATGAATCCCCACTACCCAACTTCATGAAATGAAATTTGCCAATTTTGATATAAAATAAAAATTTAGGGTCTCATCCTTTACCTATAAATATTTTGGCACACTCTGTGTATTAAATAAGAATTTGATCACCGACCACTGAGTCTACTTCAAATTTGGATAGAATCAAGATACTATATTTAGTATATAACAAGTTCATAGAAAAATGGCATTTTCCCTCCAACTTTTGAAGTCCCTGCATAGTTCTATCCTAAGCTGCTCAGTAGCTTTTCTGACCTCTAGCCACTAGATGTCATTAGCCCTTCTGAGAGTTAGCCAGCATCCTCAGGGGTTTGGCAGTTAAGACCAAGTGCTCCCCATCAAGCGATCTAGTGCAAGCTAAAGACCTCCATGAGGAGATCTATTCTTAAATGGCAGCTGTGGACGTCTGATCCCCTTTTGTTGGTCTGGATTATTTAGTACATCGACATTGATACCAGTGAGCGTAGTAGTCAGATCAATGGTTGTTGCTTCATAGTCAGATTCTGTTTTCTTTCTTTCCTTCCTTCCTCAAACCCTCTGTGTTTTTGCTCTAAACACTTCATGAGTACAGCTGTGTATTCCTCATCGCAATTTAGGAGGGGCTTGGACCTACACCTAAAATACGCAGTCTTAATAAATACTCCCAACAAAATAGGGTAGATAGATAATTCTTCAACATGATAAAAATATATCTATCCTAACTGCAAAACTGAGAAAACAGAAGCATTTTCACTGGATACAGGACTCAAACAAAGATGTTCACTCTCCCTACATTTATTTATAGTTCTAGAGTCAGTACAATTAGACACAAGAAAGAGCTAAGAGGAATAAATATCACAAAAGAGCAACGGAAAAATTACTGACTCCAGTATTTCTGTGGCTTGAGAGCTTACTTGGCTAGTCTTCAGGTCTCACTGATTCAGGAACAACTGCCTTGAGAGGTTTGGTAAAAGCAAGCAGAACCTCCATGTCCAATAAGGTTGGTAGTGGCATGGGCATGGTTCGAAAACCCAGAGACTTCAACAGAAACTTTGCAACAGGGTTGAACTTACCACACTTAATTCCTTTCAAATTTACTTTACCTCAAATAATTAGGAATGAGTAACCATGGCCAGAAACATGGCCACTGCACATTTTCTAATGAACCTGAGAAATCCTTATCCTAGTGTGGACACACTGCTTCAATGCATTCCTTCCAAACAAAAGACATTTCCCCCTTTAATTTAAGTTGTTTAACTGTTTGCCTTGACGGAAACTTTTCAGAGATCTGGGTTTCCCCCCAAGCTAATTGCCAAGATTCAACATGCCTACATGTGGAGACTTAAAGGGCTCTCTAGTGGAAGCGACAACATGTGACTTCTAAAAGTAGGCCATAAAAGATAAGCCTGTGCTTGCTTGTTTCTTCTAGGAAGCGCACTTTTGGAGCTAGCAGTCATGTGTGAGGAAGAGGACTCACTACCTAGAACTCACATGTAAATGAAAACAAAAACACCAAACTCACTGCCAATGACTTGATTCTGACCCATAATATATGAGGTATAAGGTAATTATTTACGATGGCTCTTCAAGCAATAGTCCTCCTTTGTGGGAGGAGGTATTGCAAATGCAAGGCTCTCTAATTTCCGGAGCTTTGGTAGCATAGTGGGTTATGAAATGGACTGGTAACTGCAAGGTCAGCAGTTCAAGGTCACCCACTGTACCACAGGAGAAAGATGGAGGCTTTCTATTCCTGTTAAATTTAGTCTCAGTCAAAGTAGGTGCATAAGCGAATATGGTGAAGAAAGCTGATGTTGCCTGGCTGTCAAAAGATAAAGCATCTGGAGTCTTAAAGGCTTGAAGATAAACAAACGGCCATCTAGCTGAGAAGCAACAAAGCCCACATGGAAGAAGCACCAGCCTGTGTGACCACAAGGTGTCGATGGGATCAGGTATCAAAGAACAAAAAACCCTATTATGAATGAGGGGAGTGCGGAGACCCAAAGTCCATCTGTAGGCAAATGAACATCCCCTTATAGAAGGGTCGCGGGGAGGAGACAAGCCAGTCAGGGTGCAGTGTAGCAATGATAAAACATACAACTTTCCTTTAGTTCTTAAATGCTTCCTCTGCCCAACTCTCATGATCTCAATTTTACTTTACAAATCCTTCTAGACCAGAGGATGTACATTGGTACTGACAGAACTGTAAACACAGGGAATTCAGGACAGATGAACCCCTCGGGACCAGTGGTGAGATCGGCGATACCAAGAGGGTGGAGGGAAGGTGGAGTAGAAAGGGGAAACCGATCACAAGGATCTACATATAACCCCCTCCCTGGGGGATGGACAACAGAAAAGTGGGTAAAGGGAGACGTCGGACAGTGTAAGACAAGACAAAATAATAATAATAATTTATAAATTGTCAAGGGTTTGGAAGGGAAGAGGAGTGGGGAGGGAGGGGAAAAATGAGGAGCAGATACCAAGGGTTCAAGTAGAAAGCAAATGTTTTGAAAAGGGTGATGGCAACATTTGTACAAATGAGCTTGACACAATGGATGGATGGATGGATTGTGATTAGAGTTATATGAACCCCAATAAAATGATTAACTGGGCTGCTCTGAGGATTAAGTGAGCTGAACATATTGTGAGTTTATCATATTGCCTAGTCCACAAAAAGTTAATTAAAAACATAGTCTATTATTACTATCTCCAATATGGGTGTATAAAACTAGGCTTCACACTATGGCTGACAACAGCGAGAAACAACCCCTAAGACTTCCCTAAATTGAACCAATTGTTTACTTTTCTGGAGTTAATATTATTTCAAATTGCTTAGTGCCTGTGCCACACCAGGAAACCATGCTCTTTATTATATAATTACACAGTATTGCTGACCCTATTGATGGGTCACTACTGAAAGCCAGGCCCATTAGTTTAGAAGCATATCATTTTACTCCAAGTTTATCATCTATCCTAGCACGCTATTTGGGAAAATCAAAATTAAATGAAAAATAGAATAGGAAGCTCCAGGGGTTGGTCCTTCCACCCAAATAGCAGGACTGGAAAGTATGACTATTAATGAATGATTCTGGAAAGCTCTGGAGCGTGTCCGGTCATTTCCATTACCCCGCAGATTGTTGATGAAGGGAGAGGCTGCTGTCGCCCGCAGTTGAATCACGTGTGGCTCCCATTCCTCAGCCCAGGGAAGCAGTGGTCACGATGGCTTGAATCACGGCAACTGTATACCTCTAAGGTGTGGGATTCTACACATTTGGGCCAGTTGGGTGGTGAGACAGCCTGGGCGGTCACCTACTGCAGCATCGGCTTATCCCAGAGCAGAAGGTTTCAGTATGGCTTTGCTTTCCCTGCTGGAATAGATCAGACTGAATGCAGAGCTGACAGGACAAAAATTCCAGTAAGCACACACAAGTGGGATCCACGCTCTGTACCCACAGATGGGAACGCCATTAAAGAGAGACGTCAGTCTTCATCGAGGGACAACAGCAGTGACAGAGGAGGAAGAGGACCTGATTGATACCCAGAGCAGCTACCCTACAATATCAGATTGTCCAGCTTTCTGTAAAAATTATAAATCATATTAACAGGAAAAAATGAAGCCCAGACCTTGAAATTTAATCCAAAAGGATAAACAATTGTCTTACATCTACTCAATGAGCTAAAGACAATCAAGGAAATTAGGGGCACGACGCACGGAATAAAATGAGATCATCAAGGAAGAGATAAGAACTATAAAAAGGAGCCAACTAGAAACTCTAGAGCCCAAAAGTATCCACGAAACGAACAACTTACAAGAATTAAAAAGCAGAACACAGAACTGGTGAACGTAAAAATAAGAAAAGTGACATTTTGGGTCTGAGAAGCAAAAAGTAAACAAAACAAAAAAGGAGTAAAATGTGTGCTTGACACAATGGATGGATGGATGAATTGTGGTAAGTATTGTGGTACCCCAATAATATGATTCAATAAAAAAGGAGGAGCTGATCCCAAGGGCTCAAGTAGAAGGCAAATGTTTTGAGAATGATGATGGCAACACATGTACAAATGAGCTTGACACATGGATGGATGGATGGATTGTGGTAAGAGTTGTACGAGCCCTCAATAAAATGAATTAAAAAAAAGGAAACATTTCCTGGTATTTCTCTCACAAGTGCAACTTTCAGCTTTCTTAAAAATTGTTCATAATGAGCCCCATGTACTTCAAAGAAATCTATCAAAATGTCTGGAACCCCCCCAAATAGTAGCCATCACCTGAGTGATCTGTTGTGAGAGGCCACTGCTTCCTGGATCACACTGATAAATCCAAGGCTCGTCACACCGTGAACAGAATGTCTGTACGAGCTTCAGGACCACTTGCAAGACTGCGGGAAGGATCAGCTCTCGGAGCTGGCTGGTCTTCATACAACATGTAGGCACTGGTTGAGCCTACAGCTTGCTGCGGCCAAGACAGTCACTTCAAACTGAAAACACCAAACCCTATGAGAACCGGTCCCTGCAGCTATCTTCTCCGTGGCAATTTTACAGTTGTCTGCCACCAGTTTCTAGCCTTCAGCCTGTTTCTTTATTGGTTGAGGCTGATGGACTTCCCTCTCTTGAATCAGCTTCCAGGTTTCCCTCCGTATAAACACTGTTGTTTTATATCGGGCAGCATTTCCATAAACTTGTTACAAAGCTTTAATGATTTAGGGCAGCATTTTGTTAAAAGTTTAATATTAGCTCTGACTTTAAAATCATTTTCCCCCATGCCACAAAACATATCCTTTGTTTGGAGGGGAGTGAGGGGGCCAGGGCAATGAGACTAAGGCAGTTCCAGTTCTGAGAGAACTTGCCTGCAGGCGCACACAGAGCGTAGAGATGCTCCAGCACGTTCGGTTGGGAAATGATAGCCTAGTCATAATACTTTGGACTTACCCTCATACCAAGTAAGGATATTGAATCAGCAATAAAAAAAACTCCCAACAAAGAAAAGCCCGGGACCAGATGGCTTCATTAGAGAATTATACATTTAAAGGAGAGTTGGCATCTATCCTCACTCTTCCAAAAATATAAAGGAACACTTCCTAACTCATTCCATGAAGCCAGAACTGTTAATTTCTAAAGTGTGGTGCAAATATACGCATCAAAACATAACACCAATACAACAACTTCCACATTTACAATTTAATGATGTTGATTACATTTCATGCTGTGCCTTTATCATTATCTTTTGCCAAAATATTCCACCATTAACATAAAACTCATCACCGCCCAAGTAAATGGCACCCTTTCCTCTCGCTCCTGTTTCTCGCAATCAGGGTACTTTTGGGTTTCTATACACCGTATATATTCCTTGATAAGCCGAGTTTCCCCAGCACATTTCAAATGCAGTTTTCGTGGTAAAATTAGGTACCTCGGCTTATATTCGGGTCAGCTTATACTCAAGTATATACGGTAATTAACCTAGTTCTGGTGGCTTAATTGGGTTACTGATTGGGCTGCTAACCTCAAGGCTAGCACTTCCTAACACAGAGAAAGATAAGCTTTGCTGCTCCTATAAAGATTTATGGCCACAGGGACTCAAAGGGGCAGTTCTACTCTATCCCACACGTGAAACTGATATAGAACTAGTAGACAGAGTAGAGTTGATCTGATGTACGATAGAACGTGATGGCAGAGTAGACTTGGTCGCGGTGTGTTTGGTTTGGGGATTTATACCTTCACTTCAGGAGCCCTGGTGGTGTGAACAACTAAACAATTGAATGACTGGCACTTTGACCCCACTCAATGGCTCTAGAGCAGAAACCTCTGGCTGTAGGAAACCTGTTACAATATGCATTTGAATTTCACGTCTCATTATGACCTTCCAATATCCAATTGTAAGTATATAGTTAATTTGTTAATCTGGTCATTTGTTGGCAGACATTTTGAGGGTTCCCGCCTTTCAGTTATTATGAGAAGTACTACACAGAACACTGACATACAAGTTGTCACGTATGGCCCTGCTGTTACTTAGCTCGCTAGACTGCAGAACACTGGGCTATGTGACAGTTCTCTGCTCAACTTGATGAACTGCCTGGTTGATCTCCAGTGGCGACGCCACTTTGCATTTCTACCAGCAGATGAGGGTTCTACTTTCTCCATGAGCTTGCCAATACATGTTGTTTTCTATTTTTCTTTTTTGTTTAATCATTTTATTAGGGGCTCATACAACTCTTAGCACAATCCACACATATATCAATTGTGTAAAGCACATTTGTACATTCTTCACTCTCATCATTCTCCAGACATTTGCTCTCCACATAAGAACTTGGTATCAGCTCATTTCCCCCTCCTTCCCAACTCACTCATAAATACTTGATAATTTACAAATTATTTTTTTGTCATATCTTACACTGTCCGACATCGCTCTTCACCCATTTTTCTGTTGTCTGACTCCCCAGGGAGGGGTTTATAAGTATATACTTGCAATCGGTTCCCACTCTCCACTCCACCCTCCACCCCACCCATCGCCACTCTCGGCACTGGTCCTGAAGGGATCATCCACCCTGGATTCTGTGTTTCCAGTTCCTGTCTGTACTAGTGTACATTCTCTGGTCTAGCCAGATTTGTAAGGTAGAATTGGGATCATGATAGTGGGACAGGGGTCAGGAAGCATTTAGGAACGAGAGGAAAGCTGTATGTTTCATTGTTGCTACACTGTACCCTGACTGGCTTATCTCCTCCCTGTGACCCATCCAGATGCCTACAGATGGGCTTTGGATCACCACTCTGCATTCTCCCGCATCCACAATGATGTGAATTTTTGTTCTTTGATGCGTGATACCTCATCCTTTCGACACCTTGTGATCACACAGGCTGGTGTGCTTCTTCCATGTGGGCTTTGTTGCTTCTGAGCTAGATGGTCGCTTGTTTATATCCAAGCCTTTAAGACCCCAAACGCTGTATCTTGTGATAGCCGTGCACCATCAGCTTTATTCACCACATTTTCTTATGCACCTGCTTTGTATTCAGCCTATCTTATTTAGACAGACCCGCAGAGATAATAACATGCACAAAATAAAGACAGAGCAAAACCAAGCAACAAAAGAAAACAAAACAACAACAAAAAGCCAATGACAAAAACAACAAAGCAAAGCTTGTAGTTAGTTCAAGGACTGTTTGTTGGCCTTTAGGAGTGTTTTCCTGTCGAGTCTGATGATGTGCCAAGCCCTGGCTCCAAAGTCTATTGTTGGTGTTCCCTGGGGACTTCGTTGCTCTGTTCCTCTCGCTATTCTGTTGCATGCTCTTAGTGCTTTGCCTCCGTGTGGTGGGGTCAGATCAGATGCAATTCCCTCACTGTATCTCCAGTGTTGTTCCCTGTAGGGGTATGGGTCAGTGAGGGATGTCGTGTCTCATAGTGGGGCCGGCCATGCGGTCAAGGTCTTCTCTGTGGTTTGGCTGCTATGAATGGGACTATCATCCTCAAGGCTTGGAGGGCCAGGATGTGCTCCACTCTCTTCCTCCCGCTTCATTTGGTCCCGTGTGTACTGATCAGAAAGGTCCTGCTCCCTGAGCTACAGCTTGAGTGCTGTTCTCTGAAATAAATTCTTCTGGTGGGAGGGGCACATATCCATGTATTTGGGATTGTGGCCGACCCCTCAGATTTCTCCACTGGTTCCCTGCAACTCCATGCTGCCATGTTACATTCACATCTTGGAGCACTGGGTTGAAGTTTGGTCCCTCTTTCCCTGTGGAGATATAAACAATACCTTTCCCATGGGTAGGCTAGTGCCCTGTTCCTCCGCTACCCATCCCCCACCCCCCACCTTTTTAGTTGGATACCATATGTATCCCTGGATTTGGTCCGGCCTCTGCCATACTATTTGGTCCTTGTACCAGGAGTGTTTGTATACAGTAGCTTTTCCCCTATGTCCCCTTTGCATTTTTTTTAGCTCACCTCAGTGGACTCATGTTGTACTTGTCCTTTCCTGCTTGGTTTACTTTAGCAGGATTTCCTCCAGTTCTTCCCATGTGGTGATGTGCTTCATGCATTCATCACTGCTTTTTAGTGATGCCTAGTACTCCACTGTATGTATGTACCAGTTTTTTAATCCACCCATCAGTTGATGGAAATTTGGATTGTTTCCAGCTACTTGCAATTGTAAACTGTGCCGCGATGAACACTGGAACACAGATGTCTGGCCGTGGTTTGTTTCTTGCCTCTTCTGGGTATATATGCCCAGTAGGGGGATTGCTGGGTTGTATGGTAGCTTGATTCCATCTGTTTTAGATATAGGCAGATTGATGTCCACAGTGGCAGTACACACCTACAGGTCCACCAGCAGTGGATGAGAGTTTCTGTCTTCCCACAGCCCCTCCAACACTTGCTGCTTTCTGAATTTTTGAAGTGGGCTATCTTTGAGGGTTAGGTGGTATCTCATTGCTGTTTTAATTTGTATTTCTTTTATGGCTAAAGATTGGGAACATTTTTTCATATATTTATTGGCCATTCGGATTTCTGCCCCTGTGAAAGTTCTGTTCATGTCCTTTGCCCACCTCCTTAGTGGGCAATTAGATTTTTTCTTTTTGGAAACTAGCAGAGTAGTATAGATTTTAGTAATAAGGCCTTTGACTGAAGTGTCATTGCTAAAGATATTTTCCCAGTCCATGGGTTCTCTTGTTTCTCTCTTGGTGAATTCTTTCGATGTACACAGGTGTTTTATCTTCAGTATATCCCACTTGTCAATTTGTGCCTCCTCTGTGGTTGTGTCCTTCCTATTGCTGATAGTCGATGTGTTCCCTATTCCAAAGTTCTCAAGTTAGCCCCAATTCCCTCATTGATGGCCCTAATAGTTTGGGGTGTTTTCTATTTTTCAAAATTACCATTCTGCTCGGATATTTTTAAGATTTTCAGTGGCTAATTCTGAGGAGCTATCAGTCTATGGCTAAGGACATCATTCTTGGTAAAGTGGACAGGTAACAAAGACGAGAAGAACCTCGACAAGATGGATTGGCACAGGGCCTTTAACAATGGGCTCAAACTTAAGAACAACTGTGAGGATGATGCAGGATCCGGAGGTGTTTCATCCTTTGGACATGGAGTTGCAACCAAGTTGATGCAGCCTACCACCACCACCAGCAACAGCAAATAATGGGAAGAGAGGAGATCTCATTGTGGGTCTGATTTGCGTCTCCCTAATGGCTGATGAAAGGACCCTTGGTGCTGTGGGTTAGGCGTTGGGCTGCTAACCACAAAGTCAGTGGTTCAAACCCATCTGCCACTCTGCATAAGAATGGCAGGGCTCCAATAAAAATATACAGCCTCCTAAACCCCATGTAGGAGACCTGGCGGTGTAGTGGTTATGCATTGAACTTCGAATCACATGTTTGGCAGTTCAAAACCACCAGCACCTCCTCGAAGGAAAAAGACTGGGCTTTCTACTCCCGAAAACAGTTATAGTCTCAGACACCCATAGGGGGTTGCCATCAGTCAGCAATGACTTGATGTCAGTGAAAAACCCTGTAGGGACCATGAGTCAGAATCAACTCAATGGCAGTGACTTTAGTTTGACTTTAATATCCTCTTTAATAAACTATCTTTTTGAGTCCTAAGAATACTTTCTGAGTGGGTTGCTTTTCTTTTTGTTGTTAAGTTGTAGAAACTTCACCATTCATAGATTTGTGGGTAGCAGCCCAGTGATTAACCCACTGTGTCACCAGGGCGCTGTAGAATTACCCATGAACCCTAGCAGGTCCACCCAGAGACTGGAAGCCTGGGCTCAGGCATTTGTATACCATGTTCACTTAAGTATTGTGCACTATAGCCCCAAATGTGAAGACAACCAAATGTCCAACAGCAGACGAGAGAGTGAAACATGCTACGCAATTATCAGTGCAACACTGGGCAGCTGTAAAAAGGAACAAAGTTCTGATAACACACTACAACTCAGATGAACCCCAAAGATATGATGTGTCTTTGCGAAATAAGCCAGATGCACAAAGGCCAAGAATGTATGACTCCACCTATATGAGGTCTCTGGAATATGCAAATTCACAAACAGGGAAAGAAAACAGAGGCTACCAGGGACTGAGAAATAAGGAATGGAAGTTCCTGCGTAGGGGGGAAAGTCTGTTTGGGATGATTAAAAATGTTGGGAACTAGAGAGTAGTGCTAGTCACCCCACATTGTAGACACTGAAAATGCAGCAAATTGTATGTTATGTGTACTTTAGTACAAGACAAAAGCAGTGTAACAAGAAAATCACAATCAGTTTGAGTAGAAAGACATGAAAAGCCTTTACCACCAAGAAAATAATGAATAAATCTTACTTTATTGATGTGAGAAACTTCTGTTCAAGTAACACCACTGGAAAGTGGAAAGGCAAGGCATAGTTAAAAAAAACAAGCCGGTCTCTCCAATATACTTGTATATAACTAAAGGCTTGGATTCAAAATATATAAAAAAAACTTCGTGCAGATCAGTAAGAAAATAGCAGAGCCTGCTCACTGCCCCCTTCCTCCACTGCCTTCACTTTCAAGGTCTTCCGGGGACCGCTGGTCCCACTGCTGTCTCCTCGGGCACGCCTCCCGTGCCTATCCTACATAGGCAGGTACACCGACTACCACATAGCCCATTCTGCTATAGCAAAAGGAAAATCGTAAATAAATTTTAAAATTTTAAAAAAGAGCGAGAGAGGAAATAGTGATACCAGAAGGGTAGGGGGAAGGAGGGAACCAATGGCAATGGTTGACACATAACCAGAGACCCCTCTCCAGGGGGAGAACAACAGGAAACATGGGGCAGGGAGACAGCGGTCGGAGTGAGAGAAGAAAATACTGACAACGTATAATCTCTCAGGGGTTATGAGGGCAGAGGGAGCGAGGGAGGTGGTAGGAGCTGACACTAGGGCTCAAGAGAAAGTAAATGCTGAGGAAAGAATGACGGGAGCAAATGTACACCCATGCCTGATTTAACTGATGCATGGATTGTGATAAGAGTTGTACGAGCCTCCAATAAAATAATTTTAAAGAGAGGAAAAAAGCAAGCAATCATCAGGGAAGTACGAAGGAAAGCCATAGTTACACACTATTGTGCACCTGTTGGAATGACCACAATAAAAAGCACTGGCAGTGTCACGTGTGGGTGAGAATATGAGTAGGTACAACCACTGTAAATTGATACAACCATTTTGAGAAGATCTACCAAAGCTGAGCATAGGCAAGCCTAATTACTTAGAAATGTCACTCCTTGGTGTATGCCGAGCAGGAAGTGATTTGTGTATATGCCTATTCAAGCAATCTTAAAAATGGCACAATTCAAAACAGGGAAAAAGCAGCCAACAGACCAAATGTCCATCAGTAGAATAAAATTGTATTCTAGTCTTCTAATAGAATACTATACAGCAACCAAAAAGAACACCATTGTCACATTGAACAGTATTTGTTTGTTTTAAAAATCATTGTATTGGGGGCTCTTACAACTCTTGATACAAAGCATACATCAACTGTATTCGACCTATTCTTACATATATTCCACCGTTCTTTTCTAGACATTACGTTCTATTAAGCCCTTGGGATCAGCTCCTCCTACGCTCTGCTCACATTTGTTCTTAATGTGTGCATTATCTCTGCAGGTCTGTTTATACATGTATCAGTAAGGAAGCTTCAAAAATTAATGGACAAATTCCATTATCTTTTTATTAACTTGTCCTATAAACTTTCTGAAGTCTCCTTGTATAGATGCATCGAGGTATAAATATATATGTATACACACACACACACACACACAAAGAAAACACAGTCACAGATATTAAAAGATGCTGAGAGAAACAAACTGGATATGAAAGAACCTGTGCTACATGGTGCCACGCAGCTGAAGTTCAGAACCCATGTGTGTAGTGAGAAGTCCATCAAGAGGCCCGACTCACAGGGACAGGGCAGTGAGGAATTGGGAAGCTGCCAGAAAGAAGAGATGCTGAGAAACTGAAAAGTGTGCATTTGCTCAACTGAAGAGAAGGTATGAGCGAGTATAACTTGTCATCATTCGTCAAGTAGAAGAATTGTGATCTGCGCAATTCTTAGGATGAACTTCAATTATGAACTCTATTGAAAACTTTTGGAGAGAGACCTATCAATCAAATGCATTGTTTGGATCTAGCTTGGCTCTTAATACAACTAGACTAGCCCTAAAAGTTAATTTTTACAACACTTAGGAGAAAGGAAGATACTTTGGGACTATTTATTAAAACTGAAATAAATTACTGAAAAATTAAATTATTGTCTGAGAGGCTGGCCCCAATCCCAACTGCGTGGACACCTGCCCTTCCCCACAGAAGAATTTATTTCAGAGGACAGCACTCAAGCTGTAGCTCAGGGAGAGGGGCATTTCTTATCAGCGCACACAGGAACAAATGAAGGGGGAGGAAGAGAGAGTGGAGCACATCCTGGCACTCCAAACCTTGAGGATGATATTCCCATTCATAGCAGCCAAACCACAGAGAAGACCTTGACCGCATGGCCGGCCCCACTATGAGACACGACATCCCTCACTGACCCATACCCCTACAGGGGACAACACTGGAGACACAGTGAGGGAATTGCATCTGATCTGACCCCACCACACGGAGGCAAAGCACTAAGAGCATGCAACAGAACAGCAAGGGGAGCAGAGCAACGAAGTCCCCAGGGAACATCAACAATAGACTTTGGAGCTAGGGTTTGGCACCTTGTCAGACTCGACAGGAAAACACTCCTAAAGGCCAACAAACAGTCCTTGAACTAACTACAAGCTTTGCTTTGTTGTTTTTGTCATTGGCTTTTTGTTGTTGTTTTGTTGCTTGGTTTTGCTCTGTCTTTATTTTGTGCATGTTATTATCTCTGCGGGTCTGTCTAAATAAGATAGGCTGGATGAGCAATCTGGAGGAGAAAACAGTGGGACCAACACTTCTAGGGGACATGGGAGAGGGGGAAGTGGGGAGAAAGGAAGTGGTGTTAACAAACCCAGGGACAAGGGAACTACAAGTGATCCAAATTGGTGGTGAGGAGGATGTAGGAGGCCTGGTAGGACGAGCTCAAGAGTAATGTAACCGAGAGGAATTCCTGAAACCCAAATGAAGGCTGAGCATGATAGTGGGACAAGAGGAAAGTAAAAGGAAATAGAGGAAAGAGCTAGGAGGCAAAGGGCATTTAAGAGGTCTAAATACCGGCATGTACATATGTAAATATATTTATGTATGAGGATGGGGAAATAGATCTATGTGCATATATTTATAGGTTTAGTATTAAGGTAGCAGATGGACATTGGGTCTTTACTCAAGTACTACCTCAATGCAAGCATACTTTGTTCTATTAAACTGGAATTCTATGGTGCTCACCTTGCCAGCACGATCACTGAAGACAAAGCGGGTGCATAAGCAAATGTGGTGAAGAAAGCTGATGGAGCCCGGGTATCAAAAGATTTAGGTCCCACATCCCCTGAGTAAGAGTTCAGCTTCCATGTTGGGAGTCCCAGTCCCAGAGCTGTTCCCCCAGAGCTGGAATGCTCGCCAAGGAAAGGAAGAGGCATTGCTGTCCAGAAGAGGGGTTACCCAGCAGGCCTGTGAAAGCACCCACGGACCCTTTGTCCCTGCAGACTGTAGAGGCTGTGCAACAAAGCGCACTCACTCTAGAAGAAGTTCACCGTGGCTGATTTTGAGTATGTGTCATAAGCGACTTGTGAGCATGTTTTATACCAAGAAAGCAGGGCATACAAAAAATGCCTAAGACATGGCTTCTGCGAAATAAGGCCAAACAACAAAATTGGGTGTAGCAGATGTGAAGTAAGACAGAAACATGACTGTGATATCTTGATTACATCAAACATTAAGAAAACAACTTTTCCTAGCTCAGCTTAAGGCAAGCAGCAGACTATAATGGAGAAAATCCTGGAAATATGCTAGAGTTGGAACAATCAATCCATAATGCTCTGTGGCCTGTAAATCCCATGAAGACACAGGTCATCAGTCCAACCCTGAACCCCCTGGGGCACTGTGTCTCTCAGGATTACCACTGCACTTAGATGGAAATGTCTACCCAAAGTGGAAAGCAGGGGCTCAAACATGCGCTTGCACACTGTGCTAGCTGAAGCGCGAGGCGGAACAGGCAAAACTGCGTAGGAAGCAGCCCAGCATTTAGAGAGCAGTAGAGGGATCACCACATGATTAACCCGGAAAAGACAAATCCATAGCCATTGAGTCATTTCAAAATCATAGTGACCCTGTAGGACAGAGGAAGACTGCCCCTTTTTGGGTCTCCTAGGATATAAATCTTTATGGAAGCACAAAGTGTCTTTCTTCCCCAGTTGTTGTATTAGAAAGGTGAAAATAAGACTTTTGGGAAAAATTCAGTAACAAGCCCAAACCCCGACCATCGGTGAACCTGACAACAGCAGTGGATGCAGCAGGTGTGACCAGAGTGTGACTAACTTGGAAAAGAAGGCTAAGACTCCTTCCTCCGAGGTGATGAGGAAAAGTTCAGCATGGGCGGTTGCTTAGTGATAGGAAGACTCAACAACACCAACCAACCTCACAAATCCCTATTTTATGAGTGTCAGACAGCCTCACCCCTAAGGCACAAAGAAGGTAAGCTTTTCTTTTGAAAAGGCGTCTAAAAAGCCGGGCTCAAAATACAATCAACTTCCTCTAGAGGATCGGAGACAACCATAAAGGTGTTATAGTTATACACGTGTAAGTTTCCTTGTTTACTGTTTGTCTATAGGTTTTGTGGTGGCAGAGACAATACCTTTTGTTATGACTACAGTCCAAGAGCCTTAGCACAGCCCTGAAACAAAATATGAATGCTCAGTAAACAAGCGGCCATCTAGCTCAGAAGCAACAGAGCCCACATGGAAGCAGCACACTAGCCTGCATGATCACGAGGTGCGAAAGGGATCAGTTTTCAGGCATCAAAGAACAAAAAAATCATATCATTGTGTGCTCACCTCCCTAATACAATCAATGAAGACAAATGGGTGCATAAGCAAATGTGGCAAAAAAAAGCTGATGATGTCCAGCTATCAAAAGATATAGCATCTGGGGTCTTAAAGGCTTGAAGATAAACAAGTGGCCATCTAGCTCAGAAGCAACAAAGCCCACATGGAAGAAGCACACCAGCCTGTGTGATCACAAGGTGTCAATAGGAACAGGTATCAGGCATCAAAGAACAAAATATCACATCACTGTGGATGAGGGGAGTGCAGAGTGGTGACCCAAAGCCCATTTGTAGGCAACTGGACACCCCCTTACAGAGGGTTGCAGGGAAGAGACGAGACAGTCAGGGTGCAGTGTAACAATGATGAAATATACAACTTTCCTCTAGTTCCTAAATGCTTCCTGACACCCCCACCTCCAGCACTATCATGATCCCAATTCTACCTTACAAATCTGGCTAGACCAGAGGATGCACACTAGTATAGATAGGGACTGGAAACACAGGGAATCCAGGATGGATGCTCCCTCAGGACCAGTGGTGTGAGTGGCGATACCGGGAGAGTGGAGGGAGGATGGGGTGGAGAGGAGGAACCGATTGCAAGGATCTACATGTGACCTCCTCCCTGGGGGTTGGACAACAGAAAAGTGGGTAAAGGGCGACGTCGGACAGTGTAAGATATGACAAAATAATAATTTATAAATTATCAAGGGTTCATGAGGGAGGGGGGAGTGAGGAAGAAGGGGAACAATGAGGAGCTTATGTCAGGGGTTTGGGTGGAGAGCAGATGTTTTCAGAATTCTGAGGGCAATGAATGTATAAATGTACTTTACACAATTGATGTATCTATGGAATGTGATAAGAGTTGTATGAGCCCCTAATAAAATGATTAAAAACAAAACAATAAATTATGAATGCTCAGTAAGTTATTTCTAAGTAAATCAATGGTCTAATTTTAAAATCCAGAATACTGTATATACGCCAGTATAAGCCGACCTGAATATCAGCCAAGTCACCCAATTTTACCACAAAAACTGGATTAAAAACTGTGCCAAAAAACTCGGCTTATACACAGACGATTATATGTTGTATTTATTATTTTATTCATGGCAGGATCTAATGAATTTGGCATGTGATACTATCAAGTTCACGTGTGGAAACACCCAAGCTACAAAGCTTTCTCAGAAACTAGTGGCATAACCCCTACAGACTTGCTTATGTCCATCACACACAGTGGTAGCTGTTTGCTACCTCCTGACCACCCCTTACCTAGAAGCTTGTGGTGCTCACCTGTTTTGTTTAGTTCTTTTCTTTTTAACAAAAGTTTATTCTTAAATATTTGTCAACAGACTCCAAGACAACACTTCATCCTAACTATAAGTGACAACAGATGTGAAAGCAGGGAATCCAGATGTTTAAACAGGAATAGAATCAAAGGTCACCTTTGCTCCCTGACTTCCTGTTATCAATGGCTAATGCAGCCTTCAATGTTTCCTAGGAATCCAAATTTGAAAATATTTGGGGGAAAAAATAGCCACACCAAAGTAAGGTCAAACACTCATGAAGTCACAATACTTTGCAAACAGATGTGTTACCAAAAGAGTGATTAGAAATAGTGTGTAGGTGAGCAAATTAAGCAGATTTTAAATCCTTAAAAACATACACACAGACTCTTAATGCATGCAGGCTAGTTTTCATTTTGATATTAACTCCTTTACTTTCCCACACTCACCTGTGTGAGACAGATGAGCAAGCTGTCTCAGGGGGCTGAAAAGAGTGGTGGTCATCTGCCCTGACGGCTGGCTCAGGCCTGTCGTGGGAGTCTACCTACCATCCTGCCTGGCTGCAAGCGGAACAGACTGCTCTGTGACAGCAACACAAGCTGTTTGCAAAGTGCCTGCACTTTGACCACACGTGTGTGAGTCAACAGCGTATTCTCAAGAGGCCATGTCTATGAGATAAAGGTTTCTGTACAGTGGCTGAGAATGCCAATTTGGAGAAAATACATACTTGGAATAGACTTTTGTGATAAAAATCAAGTGACCAAAATTAACATGGTCTATAAAAGCTAGCTTCCTTTTCAAAAATAGCATCTTTCATAGGACATTTTATAACTTTAACATTTTCAGAATCCTTTGCTGGGCTACTGAGGCGCTGGCCTCCAAATTATTGAAATGTTCTCTAAAAAGTGAAAACTGCTATGAAAATTTACACCCAAATGAAAAGGAAAAATCTGTAAAGCTGATAGATACAGCCACCTTCTAACTTTCAACTAGGGCCTAGGACTTAGCCTGCAAGTTCAACCCTCCATCAAATCAGCAAGTGAATGTTTCTCAGCACCTAACTTGTGAAGCAGGTGTTAGAAATTTCGAATGACTATGACTTTTTTTTCTCTATTACAAAATAAAATATTTTAATACAAGCATTGAAACTCTAGGATCATCACACTTACCTGTATGGCTTATCAGTGTTATGGATTCGTCTGTGGTTTCTGACACCAACATATGTTGTACTTGTATAATCACACACATCACATCTATACTGTTTCTGGACTGAAGACTTATTCCCTAGACAAGGTATTTCAGAGTTTTAGCGGCAGGCTTTGATAAGATTCACATGACAGCATTTACATTCCATTGTACATAGCATTAACACTTAAATCAAAGCTTTCTCACTGCTTAAAGTTAACAAGTTTGAATATGAGTTTACCAGTTCTCCTGCATCTGCACTATCAGCAAATATAAACAGAATACTCTCTGATTTATAAATTTAAATCGGCTGGGCTAGGCTCCTGTATAACCTTGTACAGACATAAAAAAACCATACTAATCACTGTCCTACCTGTCCTGATGACTACACTATAACTAATATACTTTTTTTAGTTGAATGGTCTTAGTCTGATATATACTTTATATATACTTATTTGATTTGAAAGGTCTTAATCTGATCAATACTGAATATATTGTCTTTATTGCCAACAGACTGGAAAACTGTAATCCAATATTACAAAGGCTGACTACAAATCAAATATAACAGGCTCAGTATTAAAAAAAGACTACAGCTTTTTACCTGTGGGTTTCCATTGTCCACTATCTATGCAACAATGGAAAGAACATCAACTGCAAATTCTGTGCTACCTACCTGAGCATGATTCCAGCTCACAAACTAACAGGTAACAAGGACAAACGTCACAAGAAACATAGGGTCCAGGAAAAACAATTCCTGGGACTAACCCCATTCTGGGACATTACAGCTTGGCCACTCAAGTCAGGGAAAGGTTGTGATCACACAGGCTGAGTGGTTTGATGCTGGGAAACAGTTTCCTGAAGAGAGTCAAAGCTGTATTAACTCTTTAATCAGCCTTAAATCCACAGGTTACCTACACCTGGCCAACCTTATATTCAAAAACAAAGTCAGCAGGGGTCCTCCACTACAGGGCAGAGAAGGGAGGGGAGCTGTGAGAGCCTCTGGCAGCAGAAGACTTGGTGCCTGCCTGTAAGTGAGATGGGCGGTACAAAAGAAACCCACATGGAAAGTTCAGTGAAACAAAGAAAATATGCAAGTTAAATTTATGCTTTCTAAAATGGAAATTTTCTTCTGTTAATAACCACTGCCAGGCAGAACAAAATGTCCTAATTTCCTGGTATAAATCTGTAACATTAATATACATACTAATCATAATTATAATCTAAGTATTGCTCTTAATTGGTAGGTTAAAAACTTGGACTTGATTATAAGTGGCACCATTCCAAATACAATTTTTAAAAACTGGGAGGGGGGGGAAGAGGGGGTGGTGGAAACATCAAAGTGTGAAATATTGGATAATGGTTTTCTGGGAGAAATATTACAGATCAATGACAACTAATAAAAATGACAGATGGAAAAACTGAATATAGCACAGCACGAGAGCCTGTGCTACTTCAAGCAACTGTTTCCAAAGGAAAGAATATTGAATTTGAAGTTCAAAAACTTGGGCCTAGGCCTTATTCTGCTGCTCAGTACCGTGAAGGGTATTTCACCTCCTCTAGAAAGTAGCAGTGTGAGAGCTCCCCCAAATAGCTTGGCTAGTCCTGGAGGACACATCTAGGACCTCTCCTGCCCTGCCATCTCTAAACTGCCTGAATGCTGATCCTGACCCTAATCTGCCCGATGCCTGGTGGGTGGGGAACTGCTGTTGTGTGTAGTTCCCCAGGTTGGCAAACTGGAGCTTTCCACTCAAGAACAGGGGTGTCCTCGAGAAACACCACAGGCAAGTGCTCTGTGGGGTTTGCAGCCTTGCAGCCTCGTCTTCCCCACTACGCTGGGTTTACCAAGGGCAGGGGTGCCATCCATGTACTTCTAGCTGGCACCTAGCACAATGCCCTTTAGGCTGACCCTCAGTTCTCTGTGTGGACACCTGGGCAGAGTCTGAGTGTCACAGAGCCTCACCTGCGTGCCCCTCTAGGCTAAATGATCAAGTGTATGTTAACAGTCCAGGAACGATTTGTACTTGTTTTTGGACCTGACAAACCTGATTCTGAAAATACCTAACACCTAGTAATAAGAAGCATAAACTTACTGGAGAGCCTAGGTGGTAAAAGGGTTAAGTGCCTGGCTGCTGACCAAGCAACTGGCAGCTAGAAATCAGCAGCAGGCTCCTGGGCAAAAGACTTGCTTCTGAAAGGCCAAAGCGTTGCCAGGCCCAGGGAGCAGGTCGACTCTTTTTTCTGCACATAAGACTACCATGTTGGGCCTGATTCCACAGCAACTAACAAGGATTTTATTCAGTGGAAATAAGCCAGAAGACACCAGCCCCTGGAATTACTGTTCTGTAACAGAGAAAAGCGAAGGTTCTCAGCTGGTGGGGTGAGGGGAGGAAGGGAGGAATGTGGTAAGCAATTAAAAAACCTACACCTCAATTCGGAGAAAGAGAGCATGATCCACAAAGAAGAGGTGTTGCGAAATGGAATGTGGAGGGGCCTATACTCTAGGGCAGGCGTCCTCGGATGACGGCCTGCGGGCCACAGGCGGCCCGCCGGGTGTTGTTGTTTTTTTTAACTTCAAAATAAGATATATGCAGTGGGCATAGGAGTTTGTTCATAGTTTTTTTTTTTTTTAAACTCTAGGCCGGCCCTCCAGCGGGTCTGAGGGACAGTGAACTGGCCCCTGTTTGAAGAGTTTGAGGACCCCTGCTCTAGGGGTTGGGCTGCTTATCTTTCTTTGGAGCTGGCATTTTTGTGAGCTACAACGAAGCTAGCCAAATTAGGCAGCTTAAAAACACTGCTCTTTCAGCTGGTGCTAGGAAGGACCTAGCCCAGCACTGTGTGAGCCGCAGAGGGCGCTGAGTAGCACTCCTTTACCTCTGCCTTGGGAATTTCCGGGAAACCGTAGCAGCCGGTTTAATGTCTGCTTTCCAGGACATGCAGGCGGGGATGAATGAAACTGAAGGAGGCGTTTACAGGGGCTTCGTGAAGGGGAACCAAAAGGGCTTCGGCTCAGCCATCTATCTTGGAAACAGGTGCTATGTCATAAACTCCCTTTGTTTTGGATAGTCTTACAGGACAACATCTGTTTGACAAGGGAATTTCGGTGCTACAGCAGTGTCACAATCCCTTCTTTTAGGAACATTCTAGAATTCGTTATGCTTTCTGGGGTATAATTTAATGAAACATTATGGGGAAACATTTTACTCTGTAGTCATTTCTAACTAATTCTTACGAAATCTAAAACAGAAAGTCACCCCAATGTTTTATGTCCCCTGCTTGAGACATCAAGCATATCAATTTAAGTGAGCTGATGCAAGGAAGCACAGCTCTTTTGCTGTATCCCTAAGTGTCTGGCTGTGGCATCTGCCTCTCCACAGAACTCTAATCAAATTTTTTCCTTCTAATATTCCTATGACCAGAAACTTGGTCAACTGGTACATAACTAGTACACACAAGATCTTGTGTGTGTGTGTGTGTGCTGTAAATAATGCAGATGGAATCTGGCACTCATACTTGGGTAAGATCACCGCGGGAAGCCTCCACCAACGTGTGGGGTGGGGGCCCACCATCTGGAGAAGCTGTGTTTTCACAGGTCAGCTGGTCCTGGGAGGGGGAGAGGAGACGATTTATGCTGCAGCTGCTCTGGACTGCTGCTGGAACATCAACTTCTACGGGCTCACTTCAACTGTACTATCTACCTACATCGTTGAGTCTCACTAACCTAGCACCCATGTCTTACCTCGGACTTAGTCATACACGTCTACGCTAGTACTGGGAATTACTTCAAGGACAGGGATCAGACCTACCAACATCCACATTAGAAAAGTAGGTGACAATATATATAGCTGTATATTCAGAACCCTGAAAATAACCCACACAAACTATTGAGGGCATTTGAAAATTTCTTATGCCAGTCAGCGCAGTCAGCAATTAAAACAAGAACCAACAAAAGCAGATACCTTCCTGCACACATTTGCCATCCACCGTATCGCTGGAGACGCCCGGCTCGCTAGTCGCCATGGACAAGGTTTCCAGAAGACTGTGCTGCTCCCTCTCATGAGTCCTCAGCTGACTCTACAAAACAGAGAGCAATGAAACGTCATGTTCAATAAGTACCTGTCGCTGCTCAGGAACCGGGAGACTATGGAACGGAGGGAACGCCTCGCTTTGATAGCCTCGGCACTCTTGTGCAGTGCCATGGAGGCGGTCCCTGGGTCCCAAACATGGAAGCCCAGCCCCTCCACCACCCACACAAGCTTCCTATGTGTGAGGCTGCTGATACAGCCACTGCCCCGGGCCATCTCACTGAGGGCCTTTCTATTTTGCTGCCGACCCTCTCTCTACTTTACCGAGCAGGACGGGTCCCTCCGGATAATACATCCCAAACCCATGAGACTAAGTCTTGCCACCCTTACTTCTAGGGAGCGTTTAGGCAGTTCTTCCAAGTCAGGTCTGTTCACACATTCAGCACATTACCAGTATCTTAAAATCAAACCTCCTACAAGATAACGTGATGCATTTTACAGAGGGAAAAATCACAATCTCATTAAAAGTGATTCAGAGCCCTCCTGCCTTCTTACCCATCTTCTCTGAATGCCGGGGTGAGTGGTTCCATGAGGAGGAAAAGGACCTGGAAACAGTCTTTGTGACACACAGGCTAGTTTTTTGTTCTTTTACTGTGAAGTTGAGTTTACATTCTAAAGCACTTGGCTTGTGGACGGCTCTGGTTTACAATTTTTGCTGACTACTTACTAACCAGCAACGTGGCAGGTTTGCCCTCATGCCGAGGGAGCCTGAGAGGAAATAGAAATGCCCCTGACTGACCCCATAAGGAGCAGTCTTACTTTCAGAGAACCCGCCAGGGACCCTTGATAATTTATGGATGCATGGCCATCTCCAGTGTGGGGTTCTGGCCAGACCTACAGATAAGACTCAGATGTGCATGACTCAGGGCCACCTGGTCAAGAGTCACACACTGACCACAAGTCTGCATGTCAACCATGACTGTTTCCTCCCATCTGGAGTGGACTGCAACAGCTATGAACCCATCTACCGCCAGTCATGACTTGGTGCCTAGTTCCTTGGTTTCCCAAGGTCCTCTAGAATTAGCCCCATGGCCCTGAGTCCTTGAAGCACCACTGTGACTTCACGCTGATGCTCCCCCCATCCAGATGATCTGTCTTTACCTTATTTAAGGATTTATTAAGGGGTCCCTGTAAAATGTTTGGGCTTGGGGTCATTTTCCTCCTAAAATAATTTGTCAAAGTCAGTGGGATCCTTAGTAGTCTTTCCAGCAGGGCTTCTGGGGAACCTCTGGATTCTGAAACCTGTTTCGGATTGGCTCTCTAAGCCCCCTGTGTACGTCTTGCTGTGTGCTTTTCTCAGCTGATCCATTAAAGCTTTCTCTCTGTCTGCTGGCTGGCAAATGTTATCTCCATGTTTTTAGGTAAAAAGGCCTCTGATAGTCTCTTAAGGATACTGGGGAAACTAGCAGTTAAAATTATGGCTCTTTCCCTGTCCCCGCCGAGCTGTGCGGAGGCGGAGGCTCCAGTGTGTTCAAGATTCGGTCCCACCCGTAACCTACCGCCATGGCCGAGGAAGGCATTGCTGCTGGAGGTGTAATGGACGTTAACACTGCATTACAAGAGGTGCTGAAGACCGCCCTCATCCACGATGGCCTGGCACGTGGAATCCGCGAAGCTGCCAAAGCCTTAGACAAGCGCCAAGCTCATCTTTGTGTGCTTGCATCCAACTGTGATGAGCCGATGTATGTCAAGCTGGTGGAGGCCCTATGTGCTGAACACCAGATCAACCTCATTAAGGTTGATGACAACAAGAAACTAGGAGAGTGGGTGGGCCTCTGCAAAACTGATAGAGAAGGAAAACCCCGGAAAGTGGTTGGTTGCAGTTGTGTGGTTGTTAAGGACTATGGCAAAGAATCTCAAGCCAAGGATGTTATTGAAGAATACTTTAAATGCAAAAAATGAGCAAATAAAACTTAGCTAATTGTTAAAAAACAAATAAATAAATAAAATTATGAAGAACTGAAATAAGATTCTAAGACGTGGCCTGTGCATCTTTCTCAAGAGTGTGCGTTGACACCTCTAAAAGTGCTTGCCCGTATCTACAGACTTACACATCCCATGAGGAACTGTCTGGGCTAAGCTCTGGCCAAGTCAGGTTTTCTTTGCTGCTCATTCCCCCGCCCCCTTCGCTATTACAGTAGCTGTAGTCTCACTGGTGGTGGCAACCGCGGCACTTTGGCTCTATCTGCTAGTGTAAGTTACTGAGGACGCGCAGGCTCGGTAAGTCTCAGAACACTGGGCACAGGCACCCCAGGAAGAGTAGGGCGGTCACCAGCTGTGAAAGCCCATTGACTACCTAGTCAGGATACACTGGTTCACCCCTAGGCACATGGGATTTAAGTGACTCATCACCCAAACCCCACAGCAATTTCCTGTCCAGATGTTGCAGAACCCAAGAGTCTTACACTATGAACTAACTTGAACCTTCTGAAATTGGGACATTTCCTATCTGGAGATAATAGAGTCCTGTCTGGTATACAGAAAACACAGGCGCTATCACTTGTTTGTACTTCTCTGATCAACATAGTCTTATTAAGAACAGGCTAGATAAATTTGTCTAGCCACTTAGGAAATTCTCAAAGATTGAGTCTGTCCTAGGAATTTCATGTAATACTGGGAAACCAAAAGCTTCAATTTAATTCTTAACATCCTTGAGAAATAAACCTTGATCTCCTCATTCGCTTTATCATATAAACCCCAAATCAAACCCACTGCCAGGGTTGATTCCAAATCATAGGGACCCTAGTCAGGATTTCTGAGGCTGTAAATCTTTATGGGGAGCCCTGGTGGCGTAATGGTTACACATTGGACTGCTAACCACAGGTCAGCATTTGAAAACCAAAGGGAGAATGAAGAGGCTTTCTAGCCCTATCAAGAGCTAGACTTGGCAACCCACAGGGACATTCCTATCCTGTTTCATGAGTCAGAATCAACTCGCTGGCAGGACGCTTTTGCGTTGTTGTTGGAAACCTTTGAGAGTGGAAAGCCCCACCGTCCCCCTGTGGAGGGGCAGGTTGGGGTAAACTGTTGACCTCTAAAAATGTGTTTAATCTTGTGTTGTATGGCTACAGAGAATTTTGTTTCGTGTTGTTGTTTTACAAGGGGTACCCCCCAAAATCCCCTTCCCCAAAGCTGTGTGTTAGTCTGGGTAGACCAGAGAACCAAATCTGGGGAGACTCATGTGTAGAGGAGATCATTTTATATCCAAAAGTAATTACATATTAAGAACACATCCCAGCCCAGATCATGTCCATAAGGCCAATATTAACTCATGTCTTATACTAGTCCATAAAATCCTCTTTAGACTCATGCAACACAAGAAAAGATGCCAAATGCAGGAAGAACACAAGGCCAATGGGTAGAAGGTCTTGTGGATACAGTGGCAGTGGAAGCATCTCAGTGCTGGAATGGATCTCCACTTGTCTCTTCCACCTCCAGGGCTCTGGCTCCATCGGCATAGCTCCATGTGGCTTGTCAACAGGAATGTCTTGCAGCAAGAGTGTGTGCCCAACATCTAGGGTGGAAGACAGGAGTTTCCAGAATCCTCTGGAGAAGGCCATGCCCACACAGAGACCTCACTGGCTATGACCTGATTGACAGGCTAGACTCCACCCCTTCGCTCAAGTTGACAGGAGTAACCGTCAGATTGTGTACTTAAATTTTTTTTTTTTTACAAAACCACCTTTATTACCTTCAAAGTACTCTCCATTAAACTGAATACATCTGTCATATCTGCGATTCCATTCTTGGAAACAGTTTTCAAACTCATCTGCTTGGAGGCTCACAGCACCGCCCTTATTTTTTTCTTCACATCTTCTACGTCATCAAATCACTGTCCTTTCATGTCCCTCTTCATTCGAGGAAACAAAAGGAAGTCACACGGAGAGGTCAGGCAAGAGGCATGCCCTTTTTTTGGCCCAAAACTGGCACACTGAGATGGCTGCATGAGCAGGTACATTGTTGTGGTGGCAAAACTAGTCCCAAACAAATCAGGCCTTTAAAAAATTTTTATTAAAAGATCATTTTATTGGGAACTCTTACAACTGTTACAATCCACACATCAATTGCATCAGGGGAATTTGTGTATATGTTGCCTTCATTCTTTTCTAGACATTTACTTTTTTTTTTATTAATGGGGTGTTTTTCCATTCAAAATTTATTTTCTTATAGATTAGGTGGGTAGAGTTGCGTGTCTTATGTTACATATCCCATCAGTCATAGAATAAGGCTCTCTTACTCTGTTGTCACCAGGCAAGGTCCTTGTCTGTTTGCAGTATCTTTGGGCTTAGCCTGCCCTAGCCCGCACCATGTATGCATGCTTCAGCATTACCTCGGATCTGGGAGATCCACTGTGGAGGGACTGCTAGTCCACAGAAGAACTCATCCAGGTCTCCTTTCTTGCTCTAGTCAGATCCTGCTTCTCTTTTCCGACATTTACTTTCTATTGAGCCCTTGGTATCAGCTTTTTCTTCCCCTTCCTACCCTCACATTCATAACCCCTTGATTATATTGTTATTTTCATCTCACACCAACCACTGTCTCCCTTCCCCGTTTTCTGTTGTTTCTCCCCCCTGGAGAGGGGTGTATGGTTATGTGTTGATCACTGCAGTTGGTTCCCCCTTTCTCCCTTCTCCCCCACCACCGCCCTACCTTCTCCCTACCCTTCTGGTATTGCTATTCCCACTCCTGTTCCTGGATTCTGTTTGTCATGAGCCCCCCTAATCCCTTATCTATACCTGTGTACATGCTCCAGTCTAGTTTGAATTGAGCAGCAGCCCTGGGGGTCATGATAATTGGGGGTGAGGAAGCCTCCAGGAACCAGAGAAACAGTGTGTTTCATCAATACTTGACTGCACCCTGGTTTACTCATCCCTTCCCTGTGGCCCCTGTGGGGGGATTGTTCCGTTATCTAAAGAGGGGTTTTGGATCTCTGCTCCAACCCCCCCCATTTTCAACAGTATGCTTTTGTTTATTATGTGTCTTCTGATGCCTATTACCCAGTCCCAATGGTTCCTCATGATAGCACTGAGGATGTGCTTCTTCCATGTGGACGTGTTGCTTTTATGCTGAATGGCTGCTTGTTTCACTTCAAGCCTTTAAGACCTCAGATGCTATACCTTTAATAGCCAGGCACCATCCACCTTCTTCACATTTGCTTATACACCTGTTTGGTCTTCAGCAATTGTGTTGGGAGGGTGAACATCTCAGACTGCCGATTTGCTAGAACAAAGTGTTCTTGTATTAAAGAAGGGTATGAGCAGAGGCCCAAAGTCCATCTACTACACCTCAGTGTACTGCCATGTAAATATATGTACATAGGCCAATAGCTCCATTTTTGTGCATTAATATATTCACATATGCATACTGCTATGCTTATACCTCCATCCATTGCTTTGCTTCCTAGGTTCTTCCTGTTTCCTTTTACCTTCTTCTTGCCCCACCATCACTTTCCCCTCATTTGTGGCTCTTGGTACCTCCTCTTAGCTAGTTTGCTATTGCTCTGACATCCCCTCCCACCAATCCCTATCTCCTCCTTGTTGACTACAATACCCTAGTTGTTCCTAAGGCGCTGCCTGCTCACTACCCCTTTCCCCCACTGCCCTCACGCTAGGTCTCCCCAGGGCTGTTGATCCTGCTTTCTCCTCGGGCTTGCTTCCCATACTATCTTATAGAGGTAGGCACACCGACTATGACATAGCTCAAACTAATACTGATAAATGATTGAGAAAAAAAGAAAAGAAAAAGAGAATATAGAAAATTCCAGGTCTGTTCACTGGCCTTCTTGACTATCTAGGAGCTGCCCCTCCTGATCTGGAGTCCATTTTGGCGGGGGGGGGGGGGGTGGCTCCTCAGGGGCTTTGTAGCTTTGCTTTGCTCCAGTAGCTAGTCTGGTATGTTCCCTTCTTAGTTTGCCCCACTGTGAGGGGTACAGACTGCACTACCTCCCCACACTGTATGACCCCAGAATTATCCTGTCAGTCTGCTCCAGTAAGGGGACAACATGACACGAGCTAATGTTGGAAATCAGGCCTTTTTTTGGTCACATACTTATGCAATCTTTTCTGAACCTCTAAATCAGTGGTTCAAACTTCCCAATGCCATGACCCTTTACTACAGTTCCTCATGTTATGGTGACCCCCCCCAACCATAAAATTATTTTCGTTGCTACTTCATAACTGTAGCTAGTCATGAATTGGGCGACCCCTGTGAAAGAGTCGTTCGACTCCCAAGGGGATCGCAACCCACAGATTGAGAACCGCTGCTCTAAATAAAAAACTTGATTAACCGTCTGATCTGGTGGAACCACCTCCAAACGCACTATCTCCCTCACATAACAACAACAAAAGTACATCGTCTTGATCGCTGATTTCCCTTGACGAGCTTTGGGGCGAGGTGATGATGGCGTCTTCCACGGGTTTGACTGATGTTTGCTTTCGGGGTTGTAAGAACAGCACCATGTCTTGCCACCAGTCATGACCTTGGAGAAAAAGGTCCGGGTCACTTTGCAGCCGTTCTTTCAATGCATGGCACGTTACCACTTGATGCTTTTTCATGGTCAGTCAGAACCTGAGGCACACATTTTGCAGCGACCCTTCTCATTCCCAAATCTGCCGTTAAACTTCGAGCTCCATGCTGGTCCAGATAACTTCTCCATCTTTCAATGGTCCGTTGTTGGTCTTCGAGCACACGCACATGAATTTAATTGACATTTTTGTCCTTTAGGGAAGTTGACAGACACCCAGAACGTTTGTCATCAATCGACATTTCACCTTTTTTGAAATGAGAAAACCACTTGTACACTTCGAGTTTTTCCCATAGCGCTGTCCTTGTAAGCTGTGTTCAACATCACAACAGACTCTGAGGCATTTTTTCCAAGCAGGAAACAAAATTTCACAGCTACATGCTTTTCTCTTAAATCGGCCATCACACACACACATACACACACACACACAAATGAGGTTCAAGCGAAACTGCTTTCAGGAAAAAATTAACTGTGACCATCGAGAGCCTTCCCAGGCAACGCCCACTGGGTGCTAGATGCATGCCTTGTGGGAAAAATGCCCCTCATATACTGGTCTGCTTGTTGCGGACATTCGTCTGGGTTTCAGGTTCTGCTGCCTGGGTTTGTGTGCACATTGGTGAGTGGCACTATAAAGAATTTTAACCTTTTGAACAAAATTCTGAGAAACCGAACCTGCTACTTCCCATTGTGTCCAAGTGTTGCTGTGTGACCTCTTGTGTGTCCGTTCTCAGTGGACTCACCAAATCTTGCAAGGAACTTTCAAGGATGATAAGCAACAGTTCTTGGGTTATTTTGTGAAATTTGCAGGGGGACCCGGCAGTACTGGCCTTAGAACATGTTTTGTTGCTGCTGAGTAAGACAGCGAATGCCACCTCTGAAGATCAGGTTCCTGCAGGAGATGATGAGTTCCAAGGATTTGTGAGAAAGCCAGTGACCACCTTTGAGGCAGGCGTTCTTGGACAAAAACCAAGGGAGACCTCTGGTAATTTCCCAAGAGGTTGACTTTACTGAAGGAGCTTGAGGTTACGAAGCTATTTGTGTGTTTGTTTTGTGTTATGCTATGCTGCTGTGTTGAGGCGCCCTGCTGATGTAGTGGGTTATAAATTGGCCAGCTAATTAACTGTAAGGTCAGCAGTTTGAAACTACCAGCTGCTCCACGGGAGCAAGATGAGGCTTTCTACGCCTGTAGCATTACAGTCTTGGAAACCCACAGGGACTGTTCTCCTCTGTTCTAGAGGGTTGCTAAGCTACTGATGAATGTCATAAAAAAGAAAACCAGACACTGGATAAGCCTGCCATTGAAGCTGACTTCAGAGACCCAGTGAACGTGGACTCTCAACCTAGATGGTGACTACTTGGACAAGGGCAGTAGGTCACCAAACAAAGTGGAGGAGACCTCTTGTCTAAATGACTTCTGTTTTAATCTTGAGGGGAGCATTCAATCTGGATTTTCTTTTTTCTCTTCAAGAGGAGGCGCTGAGCCTCAGCTGCAAATTTCATTTAAAAAATGTTTGGAAAAAGAAAAAAAAATGTTTGGTTTTGGTTGGTATAGTAAGGCTTTAAAAATGAAAATTCACACAAAAGACAACTGTGAAAATATACTTTACTTCTGCATGGCATAATCAAATATTTCTTCTTCAAGGAATTCACTCTGATTTGGTTTAATGGCAAGAGGGTGCATGAGAATGAAATGATTTCAATATAACAAACAAGTAACACAATTAACTCATTTTGACAGAGGTTTTTGCGTTTATAACAACTTTGATTTAGAAATCTTCCTAATTAAGTACGATATTAAGGGAAAAATTAATTTTAAAAAGTGAAGTACTTCCCAGAGGCATAAGACAAGTCTTAATTCATGGCTATCAAGTAGATTCATAGCCGCCCTACAGGACAGAGCAGAAATGCCCTTTTGAGTTTCCAAGATTGTAACTCTTTATGAGTCGACTAATCTTTCTCCCAAGGAGCAGCTGATGGTTTCAAACTGGTGACTTTAGGGTTAGAGCAGGTCAATCCACTATACCATCAAGATGAAAAAAATCACCAGTGTTGGCTTTCTCTCCTCCACTCAGGACAAAGATGGCTTACCTAAAGAAATAAGAGGGCTGGAAATGGGTTTTTTATTCTCTTTCAAAATAGAAGGCCAATTAAAACACTAATGAATAAGGACAACTAATCCTATCTTTGGATGTGAGCAAGGATGTGAGACAGGAAGGGCAAGACAGAATATTTTGAAGATTTTTTTCCCAGCTAGGTGTAGTTATTTTAAGAACTCTTCAAATCTTAAATACAGATTTAGAAAAATGGATGAGATTTGCATGAAAACAGCATTTTTGAACAAATAAGTTCAGCAGTCATTAGGTTTTATAGTATGTAGGTCATTTTAGTATCTTTATGTAATTTACTGGTCTTAATGTAAGATAATGGTGGTCTGTATCTGGCGTTTTTTCTGCAGGTCACACTGAGGTGCCAGCATTTTCAAGACAGCTTTAGGAGTCACCCCCATGGCAGAAGACATCAAGAGCAAAATCAAGAACTACCGAACTTCCCCTTTTGACAGCCGCTGACAACTACCTAGGGTTCTACTGCTGGAGAAGGCAATGAGCCAGCGGTGGTATCAGTGTATGTACAAGTCACGCCGCCCCTTATCCTGGGTGTCCGTCCACCTGGAACAACTGCTGGGCAGAAGGCACAATTCCTGGGAAGGTCTGAATGGGCCTCCTACTTCTCTCCTGGGGTCCTGACTCATCACTTAGCTAATAATAACTCATTGGAAAAGTGTAAAAAACAAATAACTTGAATTAATGAATATTTAAAGTTTCATAAAGTGTTTTTTAGGGAAAGGATGTATACATATTCGGATCTGCTAATACGTTTGTTCATGTTTGCAGTGTACATGGTCGCATTGAGCGCTAGCACTGGTCCGTCGGTTTGCTGTACTGTGGTAGCTGGTGTTGTGCTGCTGGAAGCTGTACTGCTGGTGTTTCAAACAGCAGCAGGGCCACCCACGGTGAGTTACTGGTAATGGAGAAAGGCAGGGCTTGCTACTTCCCATCAGCTACAGCCCCAGCAAACCACAGGGGCAGCTCTACTCTGTCCTACAGGTTTGCTATGAGTTGGACTCAACTTGAAGGCAGTGAGTTTTTAAAAAAAATTTTTATAATGCAGTTGGAAATAAAGAAAGGGATCAGTAGTTGAAAAATATGGTCTTTTTAAAATAACATAACTGGTGATTATATTCATGACTTCATCAGATGGGGATACACAGGGAGCAAAGTGACTAGAGACACAACCGAGAAGCTCCGTGTCAGTCAGAATAAGGACAGGTGCCCAATGAGAAACAAACAGATCCCCAGCTGCTCCTACGCACTCAAGTTGTAAGTCATACAACTTTGAGTGTCTCCCATGTGAAGGATGCAATTTCAAGAATCGATTTAACACACCTAGCACTTTCGAAGACCAGACAAGTTGTGGGATGGCGTCAAGAATGTTATGCATGAATATACTGAAAGGTCATTGAAAAGACTAGAAAGACAAGACAAATATGGCTATCAGAAGAGACTCGGCAACTTTTTCTAGATTCCAGAAAAGCTAAAGGGACTAGAATAAAGCAGTAAAAAAGTAGAACAGAACATTTCCCAGAGCAGCTCTAGACAACAAATGTTTGAATTTCTCCTTAAATAGTTGGTAGTTTCTTCTTTTTACATGCACCAAAAGACACCACCTTATCTTCCAAACTCAAATTCATCACCAATGAGCTTATTTCAACACATAGCTACACTTTGGGTTTCTGAGGCTGAAAATCTGTATGAAAGCAGAAAGCCCTGTCTTTCTCTTGTGGAGCTGCTAATGCTTTCGAACTAGCGGCCCCAATGTGTAACCCACTATACCATCGTGACTCCTCCTGTTAAATATATAGCAAAGTGACAAATATCCTGTGGCCACATGTGCTTAAGGCCTCAGTTTTCTTAGGAGGTGTTTATGCATGCCGTGTACATGCTCTCGGGACCTGTGGGTATATCCAGAGAAGGAAATTTGGAAGCTTCAAAATAACTCAACACTTACATGGAAATAAGACCAATCAGTAACCCAAGTAGTCCTGCTAATTTTTCCCCTGGAATATCAACTTAGTATGTAAGAGAGACCGATTTAGAATAGCTCCTCCACACATATGTCCACCTCCCTTTCTGCCCCTAGGAATGAAGAAGTGGCAGCAAATACAAACACAAAGACCTTTGTTTTAGGAACTCGCTTTTACAGGCCGTTTGCACAAGTCCGTGTCT
Source organism: Tenrec ecaudatus (assembly GCF_050624435.1). NCBI lineage: Eukaryota > Metazoa > Chordata > Mammalia > Afrosoricida > Tenrecidae > Tenrec > Tenrec ecaudatus. Next base: position 29,855,243 of record NC_134547.1, read on the forward strand.
AGGAGCCCAAGGCTGCGTCAGAAGTTCGTGCCCGTGACCCAAGTGGCAGCATATCTCAGACTCAAAGTCTGCTTTGTTTCGGACTACCAGCTAGATGTTAACTCTGGAAAAAGGGGTCTTCATCTCAATCATTTAGGACCCCCCTCCAAACCCTGTCAAAGAGTCCCCCAAACACTAAAACGTTTTAGTCAGTGGTTCAATGGATCCTGGTTTTCTCTACAAAAGAATAGGATTTTTCAGAACTCTTGGTTCTAAAGTGAGCATTTAAGAGTGAAAAATCGAATTGTCAAAAGAACCCTGGAAAGTCTCTTCAACAGATCATAAAACATAGAACATCTGCTTTTATTTCTGCAAGGCTAGTCGTGCATCCAATATAGTCATTCAGCAATGACACAAATTGTTGCTTATTGGTTGGACAGCAGCCGGAGCACATGACCCACATTTGGGGAACATGTGAAAGTATTTTTTTGTCCGGATGATAGTTGCATTTGTCTAAGTCAACTGTGTGTACGAAGCCACTCCAATGGACACTCCCTTGGTATTTAAAACCAATAGAATTTTACCAATGTGTACAAGAGGCTCATTCCAGATCACCACAATCAAGTGACTATTGCGGTAAAGTGAATCACATTTTCTTTTGGCTTCTCAATGCATAAAGACACTAGGTTGCTATGAGTGTGCATTGTGAAAATTTCAAATATTCTGAAAATTACCGAAATACCAACTTTAAACAAGAAATGAGTACATGCTGCTGGAAAAATGCCATTTTTTTGGACACAAGGCTGCTACAAGCCTTCAATGGTTTAAATAATAATAGTAAAGACAGAAGCTGCAAAACACCATGAGAGGTGCCTGTATACACTAAACACTCCAGCAAAAACTACCGAATCTGCTAAAGGAGGCAGCAGGCAATGGAAAGAACACCCCACACCAACGATTCTGAAGACTTAGATTCCAATCCCAGCTCTCATACTGGTTACCCGGAGCCCCTGGGAAAGAAAGGTAACAAACTTCTAGGGGTTCTCGTGTTCTGATCTATAAAATAAGATAGATCTATAGAATGCCCTCCTTGCCCTATTAACTCTGGGATCCTCTGCAAGAGCTCATGAAGCAGCCTTACCTTATAATGAAAGGCTCCTTCACACTGCTTACACTGGTATATTCTCGTTTTGCAGTGGTTGATCATGTGGCTCTCTAAGTCTTTGCTGTCGCCCGCTATGTGCTCACAGATGGGACACTGGTAGGGCTGTCTCTGCCGGTGGACCCGCAAGTGCTGCTTAACGTAGCCTTTGTTACCACTTGCATAGTGACACAGGCGGCAGCGGTAGGGCCGCTCAGCATTGGGGATGTACTCCACCACGCTGCTTCCCGACAAGCTCATGGCGCTGTTGGGTTGGCACTGGGCATTGTCCTGCAACTCTTTCAAAATGTCGTCGTCTGAGGCATTCTGGTCTGTCCTTTCCCTCAGTTTCTCAATTACCGTTAGTAAGGACATGCTGATGCCTGTCTTGACTTGCCCATCTGACAGCTCCTGCCTATCTTCTGGGAGCTCTACCAACGTCGAGCTGCTTTGGTTAAAACTAGATAATCCATCTGAAGAGGTCTTAAGTGGCGACATCATTTTAGAATAGGCGGCCAAGGTGCTGTCTACTTGCCTCTGTCCAGTGTCGGGATCTAAAAGGTTGATGTTTCCATAGTGCCCGAGGTTGGCGCGGGAGAGTTCGGCAGCTCTTATAGGCATTGTGACCAGGGCTTCTGCAGCCAGCGAGTGCAGTCTTAGAGACTCAGAGTTGGTCCTCCTGCGGCCTGGAGGGGCATTCTCATCAGGAGCCAGACCTTTACTCATTAACTCACTGTCTTTCTCTGGAGTGCTCCAGCCGATGATCAGCCCCCCAATATCGAAAGTACATTTTTCCGCACGATAAACTTCACTCGGCCCTTCGGACCTCACCTGCGCTTTGCTGGGGCCCAGGGTGCTTCCCCCCTCCATTTCCGCATTCATGAGGAAGTGCTTCTGAGGCAGTGTTTCTTCGGCACTTGGCAGGCGCTCCACTATCACGTTGACGTGGCCTTTCTTATTTGGGCTACTGCTAATGATTTTTTGGGCTGATGAGAGCAGGCTCTCGGCTCGCAGGTTCTCCTGCACGTCAGAAATCACTTCCAGCATTTCCTCTTCACGAGGGTCAAGGGCACTGGACTGACTCAGGTGTACTGCCCTGCCTGCACTCTTCCTTAAAGGAGACAGAGAGGACAATGGCTCTGAGCTGCAAATCTGCACCTGGACCGATGGCCCGTTGTGGATACTGAGCTCATTGTCTCCGATAGCTATGACGACGGCGTCCACGCCACTGGGTGCAGCAGTCACTGAAGAATCCAATAGGCCTAGGGGTTCATTGTCATTTTCAAAGATCGGGTATGAGCAGTCTACCTCCCCGGCATGTTTCCAAGCATGCGTTTTCAACATTCTCTGCTGGCCGCAGGTATAGCTGCAGAACAAGCACCGGTACATGCCATACTGTTCATACGCATACCATTTCCTCCTACCCAGCTCTGTCATGGATGGCGTTTGGACCATCTGAGTTTGTGGACTACCCACGCTGACTGAGACCTCAGGAAAGGTTTCATTGCTTTTTCCGGCGATTTTCTGACACAAGGGGTTGGAGGGGCTGATGCACTGTTGGGCTGTGGATTGGGCGTACATGTTAGCATCGTTTTCATGATCGTTGACCACATGAGCTTCAAGCTCCTCTTGGCTTTTAGATGTAACATGGCACTCCGAGCACATCAATATCACTTCATTCTGCTGACCATGTTGTTTGATGTGTTCTTTCAGCACGGCAAAGGATGACGACAGAAACTTACAGAGGCTACACTGGTAAGACATTGCCTTCCCATCATTCTGGGGGAGAGAGGCAGGGATTGAATTGTTTTGCGCCACCTCAGGTCTTCTGACGTCGGCCGCAGGCGACTGGGCTGCTTTAGCGGGAATCTCACAGAGGTCCTGGGTTTCAGGAGAGCGCATTGCAGCACTTGGACGTGAGCGCTTTTTCCCAATTAAAAGACATTTCTGGGACTTTTCATGTTCCACTATCTTGCTTAACTTCTGGATAACATGGATTAGTGGGTCTGTTTTGGCTCTTCTTCGTTCATCAATTTCCAAAGCTGGGCTGATGACAGTTTCAGCAGTCAATATCGCTTCCTGTTCCCCAAGATCTGGCACCAACATGGTGACACTGTGACTTTCTTCCATATCTGAAAAAGGATAGTGGACAAGACAGAAGGTCTAGGTTATAGAGGACGAGTTGTTACTTCTGATACACGCTGACCCAATGCATGCAGAGGCCCCCACAGGGTTTTCCAGGCGGTCCCTACAAGCAGACCACCAGGCCTGTCTTCCTAGGCACGACTGAGTGGGCTTGAACTGTTGGCATTTTAGCCAGTAAAGGAGCGATGAACCATTTGCTCCACCCAGGGCTGCAATGGAAGTCACTTTCAAAACTCAAGTACACAAGTCAGGAAATCAAAACCAATCTTACTAACCAAGTTCATCTCAGTACCTTCTAGGCTGAGAGCTTCACATCAACCTACCTAACAAAGAGCTAAGTTATTTTGAATTTCTCTTTGTAATATTTTCTACCAAGACCTTTTCAACCTTCATTTATTTCTTGGAAATGACAGCAAATTTGCATAGTTTTGCCTTTGCGTCCCTATCCAGCTTGACTTAAGCAGTACTCCCTCCTTTTCACACAATCCCAAAAGGATGATTTCTACTTCCCGATTAAGTGAGCAACACAGCCGCTCTCAAAGGGCCCATTGCGCCATTCCTCTAGCTCATCAAAACATGGCGGATACCATTCTTGGGAAATTACTCTTTACAACAGACATGACTGACAGTTTTATTGCTAATAGTGTGTTTCTCTTCCTCCTCAAATCTTTGGAAGTGTGGAAATAGAGCCACATCATCTGCCGTAAAGGGCGCAGTGAGTTTTGGGAAGTATAATGGAAATGAAACTAAATAAAAGCAATGACTTAGTTCCCTTTTTCACTTCCCTTGATTTATCTTCCTAAAGATAAACCACAAACTATGCTGTGGTTTTTTTCCTAGAGGTTATATTAGTGGTCAACGATTACTCATTCATTTATATATATTCCACTCTTCCTGAAAGGGAAAATGCTGTCCCAAGCATGTTTCTCACCCGGTTACAAAGAGTCCCGGGGAGGGCGATTTGTACGTCTAATCCAGCACTATGGTCCAAGGAGGCATTGATCATGAAATACTCTTATAGCTTGCAGCCTAAGACGCAAGTGCGCTCTTTCCTGGCAATACTTCCCCTTCAAACATTTCCTTTGGCTTAAAGTGGGATTCATTTGTTGACTTGGATTACGTTTTTAAATTTAGGCTTTTTTCCACATTTTAGGTGCATTTTAGAATCTTACAACAGTCAAACAAATGCCAGCAGGAATTTAATGGTACTGCTGTGGACCAAAGCCCCTCGCTGTTCATCAACGGTAGTCCCAGGCTCTGGATTCTCACTGGAGGTCTTGGACTCAGCCAGGCCCTGCCAGCGCTCTAACTGCCATAGGCGCTGTGCGCCTACATCTAGTCTTAGCAGCGATCCTGGCGTCTCTTCTCTTTTTCCTGATCCTTCTCCAACACTAATTCTTTCTATCTACGTCTGTATAAGGCAAAAATGCAAACCTTTTATATTCTCCTTCTGTAGTACTTCTTACCCGCTTCTTAGGTCCCCACGGGACTAAAAGGGTATGCTGTCAGCTACTAAGTGAATGTTGGATGGCCCAAGCCCCAACAGGCCTACAGAAGGCCTGGCAATCCGTTTTGTAGCTTGTTGCTAGTTGCTGTCCACAGTGACTCTGGTGACAGAGGAGAACCGCCCGCCAACAAGGGTCTCCCAGGTTGTAATCACCAGGTCTTTCTCCTGCAGAGCTGCTGAAGGGGGGGGGGGGGCTTGAATCACTGAGCTTCTAGGAAGCAGTCAGGAGCTTAACTGCTAGGCCATCAGGGCTTGAGATAATCCTATGAAAACGAAATTCTACTTTGTATCAAAAAGGGTTTCCAGGAATCAGGATCAATTGGAAAGCGACTGGCTTCCCTGTCCCAATACTTCCTAACCGAGTGGGTGGTACTGTCACGTGGAAAGCGCCTGTCTACACTGGAACTCAGACTGTGGGCACAGCACAAATGTTTTTAATTACTAGGGAGACACTGAGTAGCCTTTTGACCCTGAAAAGGGGGACAGAAGGTCAAATCAGATGATCTGCTTCTTCCTACGAGCGGCCACTCCATAGTCTAGCCTGTGCCTGCCACAGTCATTACAATGACCAGTAAGACCCCTGCTCCCAACGACCCCTCTCCCCACCTCTCCCCACGGCCTTAAGCCACACTCTTCCTCAGACAACCTGAGGGCACTCTCTCAAAAGATGAACTCCTTAAGCCTTTCTTAAGGAGAGGGACCAGCTCATTCAAGACCACACCAGTGGAGAACCATTTTCTTTGCCTTGCAGGAGAAACCCTTTGTGTGACCTTCTTAGCCCCCGTTTTCAAGCCATGGGCAGCCGTGTCCCTTCCTCCTCCCTGTGACTAGGGATTTCTTCCCGTTTAGGCCATTCACTTCAGCCTTATGCGTCACTTATACTTAAAATTGCACGAGCTTAAGAAAGGAGCTCAGTAACAGGGATCTCTGCACAGTTAACTTCTTCACACGGCCTTGACACTCTGCTGTAGACCTCCTCTCTCTGGCTCTGGAATGTGAAGGCCACCTAGGCTGGGGAGGAAGGCGAGGGTGACAAGCAAATGTTTGTTCAACACACTCTGCACACCCACAGGGTTACAGAGGTGACTCATGTTACCCCTCTCCCACTTCCTGATGCAATCAGAGGGAGACAGAACAATGCAAATTGCTCCCCGTGGATATTTCAGCATAACCCCTAAAAAGAATGTAGAATGAAGAGGATGAATTCTTCTATCTCAAGAAACAGACTAACACAAAAGACTCTGACAAAACATTCAGAGCTTTAGAGCTGTGCCTGCTCAAGCATTAAGAGCTAATGGAAATTTGCAGCAGATGCTCCAATTTCCCCTGAACATTTATGTAAGTGTCTCATTTGAGAGGATGCATACATTTGGGGCTAAGTACAGAAATGGCAGCTGTAAAACATAATAGGGAAACACAAAATACATCAAGGAATACCTGAACAACCAGTTTGTGTCCACATGCAAAATCGAGACACAAGTTAAATCTCCAACCAAAGTCCCTTTTAAAAAGTGGGGAGGGAAGGGTTTCGATAAACAGCTCATAATCAAGTGTATGTCAAGTGGGTGTTACCTTAAGGCTAGTTCTTCAAAATGAGTCCCAAATCTTCGTTAGACCACCAATGTAAATATAACCTAAGGGATGGCATGCTGAATGAAGAAAAATGTATTTGAGTAATAAAAGATATAAAAATCAGGAGTACAAATACAATCCCAATGGCTAAACAAAGACGCCAACATGGATCATCATCTTCCTGCTCTCCTGCACCTCTGGGACATCTAGGTAGACACCAACTTTAAAGTACCAGCATGGAAGGAAAGTAGAGGACATGGCGAGGGAGAAAGGAAAAGGGCAAGGGTTAGCACTGACGTTAAGTCATGGTCCCTGACCTCAGCTCACTGCGCTCCTCTTCCTATTCGCCCAAGCAGCTACACTCTTTCTTAATCAAAACCCACCCTTTCAGTTGCTACATGCAAGACATCATACTAAGCACCCAAAGAAGATAAAACTCACAGTACTCACTGCTTAAAACTAAGCTGAATATGAGACAAAAAAAATTAGAAAAAGACTAAGTAAGTAATAGATCATAAATAAGACAGTAAGTCACACGGAGGACAGTCACCAGAACAACACTGAGAGACCAAACCCTAATACAGAATCACAAAGAGCTCTGTGTGGGTTGGTAGGAAACAGCCTCCTGAAGAGGTAGGATGTGAACTGAATGAGAGGTTTGACAGTGGCCAATTCCATATCAATTGACCTGTGATGCAAACATGTCCACAACGAAGCACTCAGAAGGCAAAGTTCTGAAAACTTCCTAGTTGGAACCAACCACTCCCTGCTCCTGGGAACTTCAGGCCATTGGGAGACACCAATGTCAAATGGTATATGACAGTACAAAAAAATTTTAAAAACATGTACAGTGGTCCCCAAAGAATGGGTATATCCCCCTAGTTCACTGTCTTTTCCACTCTGCTGTGTCCACAGACAGATTACATCATTAAGCTCCCATGGCTTCTGGTTGGGGTCTGTCAATGGGGAGCCAAGGCAGGAGATAAGAGAGGCAGCAGAAGGAATTCACAAGTCATTCTCCTAGCTCCCTCCATCAGGGTCACTTTGGTGTTTGGATGAGTCTCCTTCTCTAGCCCTCTCCCCCATATCATCCCAGAGTTTAATCACATCAAGCAGAATTGTACAATTGCTACCCTAATCAGGTTTCAAACATTCTTATTCTACATGGACTCCTAGACATCATCTCCCCTTCACCCCACCTTCCACCACTGGCCCCCTCCCTCTGAAACCTAAGTGCACTTGCTGTCTTTTGTCTGTGTCCCTTTAACAGAGGTCTCTTTTCTCTCCCTCTCCACAGGTACCTCCATGTTCCTGGTGCTGCTCGCTCTGGATTGCCACATTATCCTCAGCTGCGGGTCCCACACACAATTTCAATACCCTTACTTAGTACTGCTATCTTTATAATATACCTTCCTCGAACTATCCTAATTAGAAGGTGCTATTTGATTCCTTAGGATACTGTTGATTTCATGGGTTTAAAACTGGCAAAGAATGAAGTCCCCCAGGCATCCCAAAAATAGACTTTTGGGGCAGGGCTTGGCACTTTGTCAGACCTGATGGGAAAACATTCATAAAAGTCAGCAGAACTATTCATAGGCTTTTCTTCATGTCTGTCTATATAAGATAGGCAGGACAAACAATCCCAAGGAAAGACAATGGGACCGATGGTTCTGGGTGACATGGGAGCGGAGGGTGGGGGAAAGGATGGGGGGAGCCAACAAATCCAGGGACAAAGGAACAAGTGATTTAAAAATCGATGGTGAGGAGGGTGTAGGATGCCTGGTGGGGCTTGATCAAATACAAAGCAGCACGAGGAATTACTGAAAGCTGAATGAAGGTTGAACATGATAGTGGGACAAGAGGAAAGTAAAAGGAAATAGAGGAAAGAACTCGGAGGCAAAGGACATTTATAGAGGTCTAATTACAGGCATGTACATATGTGAATATATTTATATATAATGATAGGGACATATATCTATGTACATACATGTTAAATATTAAGATAGCAGACTGACATTGGGCCTCTATTCAAGTACTCTCTCAACACAAGAACACTTGGTTCTAATATCCTAGCATTCTGTGATGCTCACCTTCCTGACACGATCACTGAAAACAAAATGGGTGCATAAGCAAATGTGGTGAAGAAAGCGGATGGTGTCTGGCTATCAAAACATATAGCATCTAGGAAGCAACAAAGTCCACATGGAAGAAGCACACCAGCCTATGTGATCATGAGGAGTCAATGGGTTCAGGGATCAGGCATCAAAGACGCAGAACAATTTTATCGATGTGAATGAAGTGGGGGCAGAGTGGAGATCCAAAGCCCATCTATAGACAATTGGACATCCCCTATTAGAAGGGTCACAAGGAAAGGATGAGCCAGCCAAGGTACAGGGTAGCACCAACATAACATACATCATTCCTCTAGTTCTTTAATGCTTCCCCCCCCCCACTACCATGACCACAATTCTACCTTACAAATCCGGCTAGACCAGAGCATATACACTGGTACAGGTAAGAGCTCTCTACACACGGAACCCAGGACCGATAAACCCCTAAGGAACACTAACTACCATAAAGGTAGGGAGAAGTTGGGGGCAGAAATCACAGTGATGTATAATTCCCCTCTCCCCCGGGGGAAAAACAACAGAAATGTGGGTTAAGGGAGACAGTGGTTGGTGTAAGATATGAAAATAATATATTTTAAATTACCATGGGTTCATGAGGGAGGGAGGGGAAAAAATGAGCTGTTACCAAGGGCTCAAGTAGAAAGAAAATGTCTTGAAAAGGATGATGGCAACATATACACAAAGGTGTTTGACATAATGGATGTATGGACTGTTATAGAGCTGTAAGAGTCCCCAGAAATGATTTAAAAATAAACAAAAACTGACAAGAAAGGCAGCCTAGCAAAACTCGTATTTTTAGAAGAGAGAAAAAGCGTACTGCGTAGGGGTTACAGAAGAGATCGATATAGCCAAATTGAAGGTTCACTATGGGGAAAGAAAGCTAGAAAGGAATCAGGATTACTGGGAATTCCTTGTTTGGAATTCTTAAGATGTAAAACCAGTGTTTAGCCAAAATAAACAGTTAAAACAAGTAGGCAAACAAAGAAACAAACAAACAAAGTTGTCCCCTCAGCCAGAAGAGCTCTCCCACCTTCTCCATGGAGACTCTCAAACCGTTCCTCACAACAGCTTTCCATCCGCACAAGCTTATAATTAATGCCTTTCCTATGAAAAGCTAAGAGCCAAATATTTCAGCTGCCTTTACTTCCTTATAATTTACTGTTTGTTTTATTTGTCTAATTAGTTCTTTTCAGTTACAGTAGTGTGGTTACCATCAGTAAAATCCAATCGAACAATTCACGTGGGCTGGGGTGGGAATGGAGAAAAGGCTGTAATTTTCTGTGTACATGTAAAGGGCGTTAATGGCATAGAGAACTGTCGCTTTCAGGCTAAGCATTTGTTCTCTCTCACCTAGAAAGCACTGTGCTGGTAAAGTCTGGAGGGTCCCTGGTGGCTCAGTGGGCTGGGGTTTGAGCCCACCAGCTGCTCTGTGGGAGAAAGACAGGGCTGTCTTGTCTGCACCTGTACAGATTTAGTCTCTCAAAACCCCAGGCACAGTCCTACTCTGTCTTGTGGGGCCACTCTGCATCAGAATCAGCTTGAGAACGGTGGGCCATTAGTCTCACCAACTGCCCATTCTTCCAGGACACAATTTTAAGACAAAACACGGATTTTCTCCTCAGTCAAAAAACCCCACAACAAAACAGGACAAAGAAAACCTGAGCTTCCTCCCCTCAAGTGCCCTCAGTTAGGGGTGTGGCCTTGGTAAGCAAGTTACCATTTCTGTGGGGTTCAGATTTTGAGATATGAATGAGAACTGGATGAACTTTCAAATCCCTGCATTACAACTATTCATGAAAAACTACTTGGAAACAAACTTTAGTCCTGCTTATATATTATTTATAGATATACTTTTTGAATGTCAGCTCTAATTAATTTGAATAAAAATTGTCCTAGGTCAGTGTTAATCATGTGGTGTCCTAGTGGGCCCGCACAAAAGGGAGAAAGACCCTCTAAAAGATGCACTGACACAGTGACCACAACAATGGACCCAACATAACTGAGGATGTCGCAGGACCAAGGGATATTTTATTCTACTGCACAAAGGCCAGGATTGCAATGTGTAACAACAGCCGGAGCCCTGGTAGCGCAGTGGTTAAAGCACTCAGCTGCTAACCAAAAGATCAACTGTTTGAACCCACCAGCGGTACCACAAGAAAAAGTAGTAAAGTATTATTTCTGTAAAGATTTATATCCATAGAAACCTATAGGGGCATCCACTGCCCTATAGGGTTGCCGTGTGTCCGAAGTGACTCAATGGCAGCAGGCTTTTGGGTTTAGCTCAATGTAATTATTAACTGCCACAAAAGAAAAAGAAATGCATACAAATATCAAGTATGTTAACTTCATAGTCTAAATGTTCTTAGCTGGCACCTAGCCTGAGAATATTTTAATTTGGCAGCTGTGCTTAAGACATAAGGTGTAACTACAGTTAACCAATCTTCAGACTGATCTAACATTTACTGAGCACGTCAGTGTGCCAAGCATAGTGATGAGACTATGCGAAAGGATAACAGGGAGCCCAGGCCCTTGAGGTGCTTGCACTGCAGAGTACGCTTCGTACTCCTAGCATCTTTCTGCCAATTGGGACTATGTGTCTCTGCGATAGAAAGTAGCAATTGGTGCAAGTCTAAATGGAATTTAGGCCTGTTTGGTTTTAAACCCACGTTTTCTACATTACATCACGTTTTCCTGCATTTTTGTGAGAGCAAACTGTATAAAGCACTGGAACTGAAAACAGGAACCGCCCCTGCAGTTAGGTCCTATTAAAAATGTTAATATGCTAGAGTGTCACACCTCTTTGGGACAAGGTAGGTGTTAAGCAATTTTCAAATAAGGAAATACTCAGTGCGGTTAAGTGACTTACCAAAGGTTACATGGCTGCTAAGTGCCAAAGCCAGTGTCTTTCAAATCAATTCCTGCAATTAATACAGTCCCTTGGATCAATCTTCAAAATTCAGCTGTGACCAAGAATAAAAGTATATAGTATCAAACATTTCTTTCTTGTAATATTTTTGCAAAACAGTAATGATGTTTTGGGTGATGAACTCTTCCACTATCCTATGTCCAAAAGAAATTCAGAGAAATGTTCTAGCAACCTAATTATGTGAGAACCTAATTATGTGAGACAAATGTACATAACTCATCTGACCAGTAGACCGGAGTGAGGATTTCACCGAAATGATAAAGAAACCAAAATCTGCTCCAGACACTTTCCCCAATAATGGTGGGTTTTATATTTTCACTCTACATTTGTCTAATTGAGGCAAAACCGGTTTTACTGACATCCTTTGCTAATAAGAAACAGTAAGCTGGATATTGCCATTTTAATCTTCATGTCAATGGAGGGCAGTTCCAGAGCCGAGTAGGCAGGGGAATGACTGCGTGAATAAAAGCCTTAGTGAGGCAGTTTCCTGTACAGGGCCTTCAATTCCTTGCTGCCTTTTCTAGCATGGATTCAAAAGATCGAAGCGCGCTTACTCTTCTCACCTAAACTATCCCATTGATCACAGTTAAGTGAGAGTTCCCTGCCTAGGCAGGAAAGTGTGTCGTTAATCGAGTTGGTGGAGGTAAAGTAAGGACGGAGTCAGACTTTCTCTTTTAATCAACAGTCACCGGGCACTCAGGCAGAGAGCAAAGAAAGTATAAACGCCAGATGGTGATAAACGCGGCGAAGGGCTGATAAGAGCTATGCAGACTGCAAACACACAGCCTGCAGCAGGAACGGAAATGATCGCCTACAGGCTGGACTGGTGGCCTCCGCCTAAGGAATCATCCAGGCCAGGCCTTCCAAGCAAGCCGTTCCCTTCGGACGCCCCCCGGTCTTTCGGGAGGGAGCTTCCCCCCAAGGGCTCAGGATGCCTGGGGCCTCCGTCGGGCGAGGCTAACGGGTAGGTGTGCAAGTGCAGGCCGGCCTTTTCTCCGCTGCGCACTGGCTAAGGGCTGGGGGCCGTAATCACCGGAGGGAGCGAGCACAGCGGCCTAAGCGGGTCCCCGTCTGCGGAGCGGCAGCGCCAACGCTTCAGGCAGGCCTGCCCGCGGACCACGCTGATGACAGTCGGCAGGGTGCGGCGGGTCCCCACCCCCGCCCCCCCGCCGCAAGGCGGGTCTGGGGGCTTCAGCCCGGGGGCCCGGCGCCCCTGCGGTGGTCAGCCCGCGCGTGTGCGCCGGCGGCGGCGGCGGCGGGCGGGCGGAGGCCTGCAGGGAGCGCGCACATGGCCCGGGGCGGCGGGCGGCGGGGCGGCCCCGGGGCGCGGTACCTGCGGTCGGGCGGCGGCGGCCGCTCCGCGAGCCTCCTGCGGGCGCCCGGGAGCCCGGCCGTGCCCTCGCCCTCGTCCGCACCCACCTCTCTCCCGGTTCTTGCCCCTCGTTTGCCCGCGGTCCCCCGGCTCCTCCGGAGCGGCAAGATGGCGGCGCCCGCGACGGATCACGTGACCCGCGGGCAGGTCAGGTGGCCCAAGTGGCGGGCGGCGGGGGCGGGGCGATGTCCAGGCCCCGCCCACGGGCGCCAGCCGCGCTGGGGTTGGTGGGCGCGAGGCCGCCGGTCCCTCGCCCGGGCTCCTTCCAATGGCAGCCGAACGGGCGCGCTTCCGGAGTTGGTGGCCCGACTCTGACGGCTCGGGCGGTCCCCTGTCAGGGGTGACCTTTGCCCACAAGCCAGCGTGGCTTCGTTTTGTTGGAGCCGCCCCCTCTCTATCTAGATCTGCAGTGGCCTAGATTCAGCCCTGCACCCCCAAGGGGAGCAGTCACGGGCGCTGACCATCTCTGCAGCCCCACGCGTCTGAATGAAGGCAACTTCTTGAGCTTGGGGGATGCATTCTTGGGTCCTCCTGGGCTAAACTGTAGAGATACTAGCTTTGCTCCTCATTGGATTGCACTCACGCCCCATGAAGGAGGGCACTGGCCCGGGACATTTCTTGACTTGAGGGACTTGAGAGTTTTCAGGAAAGAATGAATTCTTTGGATATCTGCACAGACTTGTGCGCTTGACCCGGTAATACCACCTTAGTTCTCTTAGGGAAATAGATCGTTTGTCCTTGGCATTTGTCTCATGAAATACACACCAGGGTATAGACATACCTGTTTGGGTTCCCCAATGACAGGAGAATGCAAAGTGAGGGAGGCATTGCACCCAATGTGAATGCAGGCCAGTTTGGGTAGATATAATTGAAAGATAAATATACCTACAAAGCAGAGTGTGTGGGTCTGGACTTGGCTGGTGAGCCAGAGGCAGGAGAACGGGAATGAAGTGTAAGATTCCCATCCCAGTCAGGTGACACACTTCTGGAGAGTTTCAGGTATACTAGAAGCCCTTGCAGCCGACTGGCCTCTGGCTGATCAATGGGGAGCAGGAGGTACCAGGTTATTTGCACAGCTCTTTTCTCCCTTACAAATTCACTTAAAATATAGAGGTTGGAAAACAAAGCTAGAATGTTCTTATTTTACAGAATTCTTTGCCTGTTGGATCAGATAGATAAAGAAGCAAATAAATAGTTAATTTTTTTCCCCCACTGAAAGTAAGAGAACAAGCAGGAGTCCGCCATGGAAGGGTGGTGGTGTTGAATGTAGATTGAGTCAGTTCTGACTCATGGGAACGGTATGTGTAGCGGAATGAAGCATTGCTCCGTTCTGCACGCTCCTCACTGTCATTCCAACTTGAGTGCCTCATTGTTGCATCCATGTGTCAGTTCATAAAGAGCCTTGGTGACAGAGTGGTTATGCATTGGGTTGCTACAAGGTCAGCAGTTAGAAACTCACCAACTTCTCTCTGGGAGGGGGAAAGACAAGGATTTCTATCCCCCCTAAGAGGAAAATTCACAGGGGCACTTCTACCTTGTCCAAGAGGGTCATCAGGAGTCACATTCAAGTTGGTGGCAGGGAGTTTCGGTTTTATTTTGTCAATCCATATTATTCCTCTCTCTCTTACACCCTAAATTTTACCAAGCATGATGCCCTTCTCCAAAGACTCGTCCTACCTGATGACATACCCAAAGTACATGAGATAAAGTCTTGCCATCTTTGCTTCTAAGGAGCTCTCTCATTGTCCTTCTTCCACGATACATTTGCTCATTCTTCCAGCAGTCTGTGGTGTATTCAGTAGTCTTTGTCAACCCTTAATTTAAAGACATCAGTTCTTTGGTCTCCCTTATTCATTGCCCAGCTTTTACATGCATATGAGGCAATGGAAAATACCAGGACGTGGGTCAGGTGTACCTCAGTCTTCAATGTGATGTTTTTACTCTTTTGCAGCAGGTTTACCCAGTACAATATGCCATTTGATTTCTTGACTGTGACTACTATGTGCCTTGACTGGAGGTCGAAGTAAAATGAAATCCTTGACACCATTAGACATATGCGTGCTAGAAATTGAAATCTAGATTTTTATTGAAGGAATCGAGTCATTTCAAAATAGGAAGATATTGCAGACATTCATGCAAGATGTGCAATGCTGCAAATTGCAGGGGTCAGATATCAAAGGATGTGTGCTCTTGGGCACTTAAAAGACGGAGGAAGCCAAACGTTGACAAAAGAATTAAATAATAATTTTAAAAGAATTAAATGGTTTCTTCAGAAAAGTAAAAAAGAAAACGTTAATTAAGTTCAAAGTGAATTGTTAAATTTTAGATCTGACATCAGTCATGCTAGTACAGTGAAACCTATTTGTTTACTGGCTCCAGTCTCAAACTTTCCACTACTCAAACAGTAAAGTTCAACAATACCTGCTTGGTGTTTGTACCTTTGCTCCGCAGTTGAACTGAAAGTCCCAGTTGAAAAGTGCTGAGGGCACAAAGGGGTGATGCTCCCGTCTAAGCGCCTTGCTGGCTTCGACAATATGCACTGCTTGGGTCAGCGCATTAGCATTTGTCATCATGCTTTTTTGTGTGCTTTATTTGCCTAAAATTACGTAATCATGGCTCCAAAGAAAGTTAGTGGTATCAGCAGAAAAGCTAAGAGGAAAACGGTGAGAACCACAGTAGAGATAAAGAAAGAAATCAGTGCAAAATTTGAATCAGGTTGCTGCTTGTTGATTTGATAGGTTGAATAAACATGGACAAATTGACACTTTCAACATAAAAATAGAATTTAAGAAGTAAGTAAAGCGACTAATGTAACCAAAATGTTAACCAGGAAACAAAGAAGCAGACCATCGAAATGTTGAAAAGTTACTGTTAATTTGGATAAATTAGAAACAACTCACTGGCCATAGCTTTTCTGAGACAGTGATATGGGAGAAGGCTAAAGACCTCATGAGTTTATGCTCCTTTTCAGCCTCAGAATCAATTATTTGGTTTTCCATATTTCTTATGGGAAAATGTGTTCAGTTCTCGAACTTTCTATTGTTGGAACACAAATTGAGTTCGACAACTGATGTTTTTTGGTTTTCCCAAAGCTATGCTACTGCACAGTTGCCATGTGACTTCGGTATTTAAAATCCACTGTGAGGACTTTTGTTTCTCTGTGTTGAAGTGTCAGCCATACTGAAGGTTTGCAGTCTTTGATCTTCATCAGTGAGGCTTCTCAGTTTGCTTCATTTTCATACGGAAAGACCGGGTCATCTGCATGTGACAGGTTTTTAATCCCTCTAATCCTGATGCCACAATCTTCTGTAGATAATCCAGCTGCTCAGATGACTTGCTCAGCATGCAGATTGGATAAGTATGCTGAAGGGACATAACCCGACACATAGCTTTCCTGATTGTACATCTTCTACACTGTCCCATTTTTCAGTTTCAAATGACTGCTTCTTTGTATATGTATAGGTTTCGCATGAGCACAATGAAATGTTCTGGAGTTCTCATTCTTTGCAATATTCTCTGCTTTCAGCCAAGAGCAAGCTGACATCAGTAATGATGTTTCTTGTTCTATGCCCGCTTCTGAATCTCGCTTGAATTTCTGAAGCTTGCTGTTGGCCCACTTCTGCAACCATTATCTTCAGAAAAAAATTACTTGCATGTTAAATGACTGATATTATATGATAATGTACACATTCTGTTGGATCATCCTTTTCTGGAATTGGCATGAATATGGCTCCCTCTCCAATTGCTTGGTTAAGTAACTGTCTTTAAATTTCTTGACATAGATCAGCGAGCGCCTGCAGGACCATATTAGTTGCTGAAACCTTTCAGGTAGTATTCTGGAATTCTGGAAGCCTTGATTTTTGCTATGCTTTCAGTGTAGCTTGGCCTTCTTCCTTCAATACCATAAACTCTTGATCATACGCTACCTCTTGAAATGGTTGAACACCGACCAATTCTTTTTTTCCAAACCATTTTATCAGGAGCTAATCCAGACATCATACCATTCCACAGTTCAATCATATCAATCAATATTGTACAACTGCTACCAAGATGAGTTTCAAAACATTTTCTTCCTTTTTGAACTCCTTGATATCAGCTTTCCCCACCCCCCTCCCCTACCATACTCCCCAGGAACACTTACTCTAGTCGTTGTCTAAGTTTATCTATCCTGGGTTTCATATACCAAAAAACATAGAAAGACAGATAACAAAGATTCAAGAAGGCTACCCACAATGACAAACTACAGCAGAGATAAACCCCGATGTGAAACAAGCAAACACAGAAAATATTAAAAAGCAGATCAAGCCCAACGTGTATTAGAGGGGAGATCAAGTGACAAAGTTTTAACTGCTCAAGTCAGATTTGTCATTTTAGTTTACTATAGTCATCTTTCCAATACTCTGTCTGGTAACCAGTTTATTCCCACCCCTGAATCATGGTGAGAGGGAAATCACTGGAGCCTCATTCCCTGTGTAGATCCTGCAAATGTATTTTGGGTTGACCAATTCTTTGGTACAGTGACTCTGTCTATTCCTCCCATTTTCTTTTGGTGTTTCCTGAGTCATTCAATATTTTGCTCATGGATTTCTTCAATATAACTTGAGTTTTGAATTTTTTTTTCTTTAGTTCTTCCAACTTGCAAACATATTCTTCTACTTTGGATTTCTAACTCCAGGTCTGTGCATATTATATTATTATGCTTTGTTTTCTCAAATTGTCTTTTGAAATCTATTTACTTTATCTTCCCCCACCCCTCCTCTTTGCTTTAGATGTTCTATGTTCAAACACAAGTTCAAGAGTTTCTTCTGACACTCACTTTTGTCTTTTCTTTCCTATATTTTTAATGACCTTTTCCTTTCTTCATGTAAAATGTCTTCCCACAGCTTGTCTGGTCTTCAGTCATTGATGTTGAATGTGTCAGATCTAGAGATAGTTTCTAAGTTCAGGTGGTATGCACTCCAGGTTATACGAAGAGGTACCCAAAATGTAGTACACATTTTCTCCCAACTAGGAGAACATCGAGCAACTCACTCTGAGTTAGTGCACCCAGTGGCATCGCCTGAGAAGGCTCTCCATGGTCATAGTGAATTTTTCCTGAAAGCAGCTTTTCTTGACCTTTGTTTTTTGTGATAGCCAATTTAAGAAAACAGCATGTGCCTGTGAAATTTTGCTTCCTGCCCGGGAAAAAAATGACACAGAAACTGTTGTGATGTTGAACACAGATTACAAGGACATTGCTATGGGAAATAGTCACGTGTTTTCTCATTTCAAAAAAGGTGAAACGTTGATTGATGACAAACCTCATTCTGGGCATCTATCAATTTCCCTAAAGGACAAAAACTAACCAAATTTGTGCACTTGTGCTCAAAGCCCTACAATGGACCATTGAAGAGATGGGGAAGTTATCTGGACTATTTTGGATCTTGGTTCAGTGAATTTTAGTGGCAGATTTGGGAATGAGAAGGGTCACTGTGAAGTTTGTGCCTCTGGTTCTGACTGACCAGGAAACAGAGTGTTGAATGGAAATGCGCTGTGCTTTGAAAGAACCATCTCAAAGCAACCCAGAGATGCACCCCCACCCCCAAACATAACTGGTGATGAGACATGGTGTTATTCTTACGACCCCAAAAGCAATCATCAAGCAAGCCAGTGGAAGACGCCATCATCACCTCCCCCTCAAAAAGCTCGTCAAATGAAATCAAAGATCAAGATGATGCTCTTTTTGTTGTTGTTGATGGTGATGTGAGGGAATAGTGTGTTTGGAGTTTGTTCCACTAGGTCAGACTGTTAATCAAGCTTTCTATTAAGAGGTTCTGAAAAGATTGTGTAACAGTGTATGACAAAAAAGGTCTGATTTGTGGCAGATGGAGGACTGGTTTTGCCACCATGACAATGTACCTGCTCATGCAGCATCTCAGTGTGCCAGTTTTGAGCCAAAAACAAAACAAAAAACAGTATGCCTCGCTTGCCCCATGTACCTTATACTCACCTGACCTCTCTCTGTGCGACTTCTTTTTGCTTCCTTACATGAAGAGGGACATGAAAGGACAGCGATTTGATGACATAGAAGAGGTAAAGGAAAAAATGAGAAAAACAACTGTTTTGGGGGGTGCGATGTACTGCTGCATATTTTGGCCCTTGGCTTGTTTAAATTTTCTTCATCTTCAGCTTAAACTTGCATATGAGCAATTGATGATCTGTTCCACATTTGGCCTTTTGGCTATCTTCTGACTCGTGGTATTGAACATCTCACTTGAGGGGCTCCTGGTCTGGAACAAAATTCATAAGCTTTTCAGTGGCACATTTTTCAGCTTCCCAGGCTGTCTGTCTTCATCTGGAGGCTCTGCTAAAGCCTGTGTACCATGAGCGGCTTTGCTGGTATTTGGAATACTGATGACCTAGCTGCTACTACCAGAGTGGCATGCCCGCCATCACAGTGGGATGAGATGAAAGATGATCGGTGGCATGGAAGGGTGGATATAAAAAAAAAAGTCAAACAAGAACAATGATAGCTGTGTGAAAATGAGAATAAACAGCATGCAAATTTCTTTTCATTTCCTTACACTGCCACCACAATCCAAGTTTGCGACTATCCGAAGAGACACCCTTTAGTGATTTTATACTTGCTCATGAATCTGCCAGTGGACAGAAATCAAAGAGTTATTTGACCAGGACAGAGTGTAAAAACAAAGTGAAAAAGCTATAAGGAAGTCAAGGGAATTCTCAAACAAGGGAAGGAAGGCAAGCCTTCCTCTGTGCGCAGCTCCTGTGGCTCTCCCTCTTCCAGGACATAGCCGGATGCTTTTCCTTGTGGCTGGTGGGCAGGGCCTATTCTGGATCAGTGGTGCAGGCGGGGCCTGCTGTGACCCAGTGCTGGCCAATGATCTGGGTGTGGGAGGGAAGGGTGTCAGCTCCATTGTTGTCAGGTGCCATCAAATCTGTTCCAACCCATAGCAGCCACACTGCTGAGTCCTTCCCCATCCTCACGATTGTCCTGGTGAGGTGGTGGTCCCCAGCGCCACACTTGAGTCTGCTGCCTACGGCAGTCTTTCCCTCGGACTTGATAATTGGCAGTATTTGGAATTGTGGTCCCCATCAGTCTGTGTCTTAGAGTGACAATGATGAACTGAGTTCCCACCTGGCCCACAATGGACATGCAGGATAAGCAAATCATTGGGGTTTGGGAGCTCTTTTTCACTGTAGCTGTGACACAGCCAAGGAGCCTCGGTGGTGCAGTGGCGTACGCACTGGGCTGCTGACTGTAAGGTCCATGGCTTGGACTCACCAGCCACTCCATGAGAGAAAGGTGAGGCTTTCTGCTTCTGGAAAGAGACAGAGTCTCAGAAACCCACAGGGACAGTTCTCCCCTGTTCCATGGGATCATGTGAGTCAGCATGGACTTGATGGCAGGGAGCTTGATTTGGTGACAGAGTCGCTGCTGATTGAAATTCCCACTACACCAAATGCCGAGAAGTAGAACCAACAGGAGCAAGTCCTTGCGGACAAATGGAAATGCTGATTTAAGATTACTGTTGTTGAAAACAGTAGTGAAGGGGAAATGCACGGGTATTGAGTCTCTCATGAACCCTCTCCGCCGTCATTGCCCAGGGGTGTGACTAGCCTGGCTCCCGGGCAGACTGAATTGGAAAGTGGATTACTGCAGTTGTGCTGAGGTGAAAATCTGTCACCTCATGTGACCTTTTGACCCATTTCCAATTTGTCCTAGTTTTTAATATTTTCTGCTTTCTTTTGGATTGAGGTTTTTCTCTGTTTTCCTTTGTTATTGTTGTTAATTTAAAAAATGTGTTTCTGTATATGAAACCCAGGACGAGGAACTGATTTAATGGTTCCTTGAGGGTGTGGCAGGGGAGGTTGGGGGAAACGGGAAACTGAAAAGTATTGAGTAGAAGACGGAAGATTATGGTGATACGTGTACAACTCTTCTTAAGCTGATCAAACTATTGAATTGTGTTATATGTGAATTATGTGCCAATAAATTTCAAATAAAAAAGGATGGCTTATTACTGCTAGATGCCATCAAGGTGCGTTTGATTCATGGAGGCCCCTGCTTTGCAGAGTGGAGCTGCCCCGAGGGTTTACGAGGCTGTGATTTAAAAAAAAATCATTTTATTGGGGGTAGGCTGCAATTTTTCTGGGAGCAAATGGCCAAGTCTTTCTCCTGAATAGCTGCTGGGTGGGATTGAACCACTAACCTATGGTTAGCAGCCAACTGCCTAACTACCATGCCACCAGGAGACCTTAAGTAAACAATTAGGACCTTAGTTTTACAGACCGTGACAGTGTAAGATGTTGAAATCTAATGGAAAGCCATGGGCAGTTTGGAAAGGCTGGAGGAGCCCTGGTGGTGGAATGGTTATGTGTTGGGCTGCGATCTGCATGGTTGGCAGTTCAAAACCACCAGCATCTCCTCGGGAGAAAGACCGGGCTTTCTACTCCCAGTCTTGGAAACCCACTGGAGGGCAAGCTGAGTGAGTGAGAGCAAACCTGGTCTCTTTCTTATGGAGAAGGCAGCAGTCCAGAGAATGGCATTCAGACATGCAGTCCAGTGACTCTGTGGGCCTCTCAGCTGAACTCATCCAAGCGCCTTCTACTGGCTTCTGAAAGTTGTGGGTCATGATTCAATTGAGCAATCATAGGAAGATGTAGTCTTCCACATAGGAGACTTGCTAACTCAGTTATCTAGCATCAACTCACTGGAGTCTGTCTCTGTCTTCACCTGAGAGATTACCTAGATAAACTGAATCTCTATCTCCACACACTCCATTATTCTACTTTGGGGTGAATTAATTCATCGATGAGGTTGTACGTTTTGTGTCTTCTCTGGGTATCACAGATCTGGAGCTGCTAAAATGACTGGGGCGGGAGTGTGTGAGGGACTGGGGCTCTCTGATGATCTATAGTGCCTCACTACTGCTCCAATCTGAGGAACACCAGGGCAGCCCCGAGTCCTGGTGAAGTACACGTTGGACTGCTCACCGAAAGGTCAACAGTTTGAAACCACAGCAGCTCTGAGGGAGAAAGATGAGACTCTCTGATCCCATAAAGAGTTCCAGTCTTGGAAACCCATAGGGGCCGTTTTACCCTGTCCTATCAGGTTGCTATGCATCAGCATCGACTCAATAGCAGTGAGTTTTTGAGAGGGAAGTCTAGCGGCATGGAGGCAGAGTGGGCTGCTAGCCACCAGGTGAGCTGCTTGAAACCATGAGTGGCCCCACCAGAGAAAGATGCAGCTTTCTGCTCCTATAAAGAGTTACAGTCAATTCTACCCCATCCTAGAGGGTCCCTAAGTGTCAAAATTGACTCCATGGCAGTGAGTTTGTTTGTTTTCTGCTTTTTTGGGGGGTGGGTTGGGGGGAGGGCAGTACAGCAAACAAGCTGCCATGATGAGAACGGGCTGGAAGCTGCAAGAGACACCAAGTTGGTGGAACCAGGAGGGGAGCAGCTTATTTCCAGCCATGATTCGTGTGAAGGACATCTAGTCTTTTGTGTAATACGATTAGATTAGGATTCTTTGATTCTTTGGAAGGGATTAATAATAAGTCCTTGCCACAACACAAGTGACTAGAGGTGGCAGGTGAGCCTGCATTTCTTTTGACTCCAGTTTTCATCATGACCTTTAAAACAAATGTATTTTGAATCTGTCAAGAAATGGAAAAGGAAAAAAACGCTGAAAGAGTAACAGCAGAAAGGAAGGCAGGGCAAAGGGAAGTGCGTGTGGTGGTGGGTGGGGTCGGAGGAGAAACTGGCAACTGTCTTTGACATTGTTCAGCTTCCAAGGAATTTTGGTCAGTGGAGTCCATCTTCCTGCCTTTGCCCTTGGCTTGTAAGACAGGAAGTCAATCTAATCCCCCCTTTCCTGTAGGTGGAAGTGCAGAGTTTACTTAAAGGCATCCTCCTGGTTCACAATGGGATTTAGTTGTTCAGAATAATGGCAAGACTTGATTTTATTAGTGAATGAAGAGAGTTCTTGATGTGAGTCAAAAAGGAAGGCAAGATTAAGAGACATGATCTATTACTCTCTAGATACAGCTGTCAGTAATAAATTAACATTAGCTCTGGGTCCCTTACACGTTGCATCCTGAATATACACTTAGAATACTTCATAATTATAGCTCAGGGCTCGAGCATCACCATAAATTATCTGTCTGCCATTCATTCTATGCTAAAAACCACAGCTCCGCGTCCTTTCTGCCGCTCAGCGACGTCTAAAATCCCTGATGCTCCCAGGCACATGGTCTTAATTTTTTTCTCCTTGCGAGCCGGGCTAAACCTGGAGACGCAACCTGACGGGGCCTGGGGAGGAAAGAGGGAAGAGCAGGCGGGCCGGTGGGTGGCGAGAGCTGGCATTCCCTCTGGCTACCATTGGCCTCGCTCAACGCGCAGCTCGGCTGTTGTAGGTCGGTGGTGCTGGCTGCCTTAGAAGATGCGCACGCAGGGATGCAGACTGCACGCAGGGATGCCAGCCAGGCTGCGCCGGGATTGTGTGCGTTCTAGCCCCGGGACCTGGGTCTGAGCACAGGAATCCATGATGGTGACACCTAGTGGCCTGTCTGCAGTATGCAGTTGAGCCCAGAGCACTCGCGTGAGCAGCGGCCATCGGCTTTGTCCAGTTAACCTAGGCCCAGACCTAGGGCTGGGAAACAGTCACACCTTGGTTTCTGGTAGACAGGCCCCGCAATCATTCTGCATTCGGCGGAGCAGGCTGGAAGTGGAGGTGAAGAGGGGGCTGCTTGCAGTTTGGACTGCACATGCCACCGCCTTCTGCTGCCACGAGCAGGTGTGGCTCCGTGGAGCCGTGTGATGGAGCGGGGAGCCAGACTGTCTCTCTGCTTCGACGCAGGCTGGTTATTGGAATGCTCTAGCAATTCCCAGGCCTCTTTGTCAATAAAGTCAGTCTCGTTTCCATGAGGGGAAGGAAAATGAGGTTTCCGGGTCTTCTCCCTTTGCCACTTTATCTGCGGGAGGCGGAGAGCCGCTGAGCTGGGCTGGGTGGCAGCTATTTGAAATGTCCCAACCGGTTGATAGGTAATACCACCTGCTTCCCAGACAGACAATGTGATGATAATAGGAGGCTGTTAAATTCTTCGAAGGAGAGGCAGTTTCCTTAAAGCGCTGGCCTTTATTGATGAGAGGGGCCGAGGAAGAAAATGAAAAGGAGATGAAGAAAGACACGGAAAGGAAAAGTAACTGCTAATCAACCGTGGAGCCCGGTCCAGGGTAATCCTGCCAGCTGACACAGTGCCGTTTGTTACGGTGACAGCTCCTCCGGCTCAGATGGGCAGGGAGGGGTTCCTGGCACCATCCTCAGCGGTCTGGGACTTGTACTTCTTGCTTCTGTGAAGTATCATGAACTGGAAACCAGAGGAAGCGGAAGAGCTGCACGTTAACATCCCCCGGAGCTGAGCTCTGCTTCCACAGACGGAGTCTAAAAAAACCTCCCAAACTAACTACGCACAGTTTGGTTTGGTTTTTATTTTCATTGTGAAAGAAACATGAGTGCGAACACGAAACGCACTCTCAGAGAGTCGATTCGGACTGCTAGCCCCCCAGTAGGATAAATTAGACCTGCCCCTGTGGATTTCTGAGGCCAGACGTCTTTATGCGATTGGAATGCCTCATCTTTCTCTGACAGAGCAAGTGGTGGGTTTAAACTGCTGACCTTGAGGTTAGCAGCTCAAATGAATAACCCCCATGCCATTAGGGCTCCTCTATGACCGAGAAAGAGAAGTGGAAACGCAGGTGGGAACCAGAAAAGTCCACCCTGAAAAAGGCCTGACCTTTCTTCCTGGGAGGCCAGAGTTGCCCCTCATCAGTGGGATTCCGTTCTGCTGCACCGAGTCATTGGGCAGGGCCAGCAGAACTCGTTGGTGACATGGAAATGGCGCAGCCTGAGTTAGGCTTGGGTAGGGCTGCCAGACACAAGGAAGTATCACAAGCAGGGGCCCGGTCTCCCCAGTATTCTACCTCTTTGTATCGGCCCCCTCTCCCGCAGGTCACACCTATGAGCCACTGGGAGAGAGGTCCCTGCCTGCTGGTGGAGTAGAAAAAAGCCAAAAGCACAGGTTATGATCCAGCACCCATCTGTCCATTTGTCTTTCTGTGGTTGTTTGTGTGGAGGTGATTCCATGGGTATTTAAAATACCAGCAGGATCACTACTGACGGACAGGTTTTAACCAAGCATCCAGACTCAGGCAGGCTAGGAAGAATGACCTAGAGTCTACTTCGGAATGCTAGGCAAAGAGAATCTTAGGAGCTTGACTCTCTCACTGTGGCTGCCAACAGGGACGGATCACGGAAGAAGGAAACCACCTTTGGTAAAGGAGATGGCTAAAGAAAATGAGAGGAAACCCCCAATGAGATGGAGTGACACCATGGCTGCAAGCATGGACTCCAATGTACTAATCATGAAGATGGCATAATGCCGGACACATTTTGTTTTGTTTCCACACAACAGCTCGGTCAATGGACGAAAATGAACCAATGTGAATGGACGTGTGCCCTGAAAGTGGTCACAGAACATCGGTCTGGGAGGTGGAGGCCCCTCTGCCTGATGTGGCGGGCTTAAGAGTGGGAAGCAAGAAGGGCAGGTTGGGCTTGGGCCTGGGGTTGGGGCGGGGCCAGGCAGAGACAGGCAGCACACATCTATTGGGGGGGTGGTCTTCCAATGTAGATCTGGGTGTTAGGGACTCTAGTGGTAGTATATTACATGTTTAACTTACATGTGTAATCATGGCCTCAGCATCTGTCTACCCTGGTTGGAAAAGAGCTCCAGGAACCCAAGGAGCTTGCTAGACTTACACACTGATACT
Organism: Tenrec ecaudatus; assembly: GCF_050624435.1. NCBI lineage: Eukaryota > Metazoa > Chordata > Mammalia > Afrosoricida > Tenrecidae > Tenrec > Tenrec ecaudatus. The sequence continues at coordinate 29,880,845 of NC_134547.1, forward strand.
CCCCCCTGACTTGGGATGTAGCAACACTCAGTGAACACGCATTGACTGAATGAATGAAAAGGTGATTTCACTTAAAAAGTATGCGTCCAGGCGTAAGTTTTATTTGAAGAGTTATTCGAAAGCAATCTTGGGCAGACTGGGCATTACACTGAGGGCCGGAGGCTTGGGAGAGGGAGCAAAGATGGGCATCTAGGTTGGGTGCTGGGAGTTGGTACATAGAAGCCCTCAAAATCCAGGCTGTGAACTCAGACCCTGGGTGGCAAAACCAGTTCTCACTCACCAGCTGTGTGGTCTTGGGCAAGGCACTTCACTTCTCTGTACTATAGTTACTTCATTGTACAATGGACGTAGTGAGACTCGTGTCACAGGGTTTTGAGGGGCTTAAGAGTCACAATGTATACAAAGTACTGATGTGCTTAACTCATAGTACAAGGGTACTTCAAAAAGCTGTGGAAAAATTCCGTCATCTCTCAAGTCAATTTTTCTATCAACTTTTTGAGTCCTGGTGGTGTAACACATTGGGTTGCTAACCACAAGGTCAGCAGTTTGAACCCCTGGATGGAAGAATGATGAGGCTTTCTGTTGCTATAAAGGTTTACAGCCCTGGGTAGTTCTGCTCTACCCTGTGGGGTCGCTGTGAGTCAGAATCAACTTAATGGCAATGGGCTTACCTTTTCTGGTCACAAATAATCAATCAACAATAATCAAATAATCAATCAACAATAATTATTATTGCAAGGAAAAGGAAAGAAAAGATAGAGATGAGAGACTCCATGAACAAAAAACATTTGATGGAAATACGGTGTGAAGTTCAGAGTCTGTCCTCCATTGCAGGCTGCCCCTCCCAAGGCACAGACAGCTCTGGGCTTCAGACACCAAGATCAAGTGCAAGCACACAAGTCCAAGGACACACAGAAAATGAGAAGAGTGGCAGAATCATTCAACAACTCCATAATCAGCCTGTTAGTAGTGGAATTTGACGTGAGCATGTTAGTCATATCACAGATGACTCTGTGGGTTTCAAATGCAGATTTTCTTGGCAACTGAATGCATGCTAACACCCTAAGATTCACTTATATTTTGGTTAAGAAGTCCAGAAGACTTTGGACTTGGCTTTGAAAAATGCAAAGTGAATTGAATTTGCATTATTTAAATGGATTATTCAGATGAATGCTGCCATCTCCTTGGATTTGAAATTTCAAAGACTCAAGATTTGATATTTCAGCAGCAACAGTGACATGTAAAGGTTGGTTTCTGCAGGTTTAGATGTATATATATATATATATATATATATATGTATTCAACATTTTGAGAAATTGAGAGTTGTTAACATGTTGATTCAATCCACATGGACTGTTTGGACGGTGTGAACCTGGTTGGTGGCTAGGACACCAATGGTAGGTCAAAGAAGGGAGAAAGGCTGCAAATGGTCGCCACAGTCATCCACGGAAGCTACTCTCCTCAGTGGCAGTCTCTTGGTTTTGTGACTATTTCTCTCTCTGACCTGGTGACATGTCATCTGTCTCTCCGGCGGGATTCTCAATCCCTTTTCCTGTGGGTGACACAACTACCTTCCTTGGATGGAGAGCGGCTGGAGCCTCATGTTCTAGAGCAGTGATTCTCAACCTTCCTCATGCTGCGACCCTTTAATGCAGTTCCTCATGTTGTGGTGACCTCCAGCCATACAATTGTTTTCATTGCTACTTCATCACTGTCATTTTGCTACTGTTATGAATCATAATGTAAATATCTGATATGCAGGAGGTGCTTTCATTGTTACAAATTGAACATAATTAAAGCATAGTGATTAATCACAAAAACAATATGTAGTCTATGTATTGTGAAATATTTATTTCTAATTACAAATAAATGAAATTTTGTCTTGAAGCACGATGTAGCATGGGTAACAGTCTTAATATAGCAACAGTAAACTCCATTGCTACATTTTGCAACAGTATGCCTAAAAAGCCAACATCAGTGCGAAGGTTGAGATAGCTCCTCTATCCATCTCACCAGATCTCCCTATCTGCATGTGGGCATGGAGACGGATACAGGAGCGATGTCTCAGTTCCTAAGACCATCGGAAATATGTGTTTTCCGATGGTCTTCTGCGACCCCTGTGAAAGGGTCGTTTGACCAAAAAGGGTCGCAATCCACAGGTTGAGAACCGCTGTTCTAGATCCTTCTGGTTGTTCAATTGTTTGAGGACCTGGTGGAGCAATGGACAAGATCATCTCATCTCTGTCCTGTGTTTTTACCAAATTCTTTCCAGTGAGGACTGGGCTTGTCCCTTGGCTTTATGACTGCCTGTCAGACTCCGACTCAAATTCAGCCTTAGATCTGTGTCAGCCAGGCTGTCAGTCAGCCAGTCAACTAACGATTGATTGTGTACTTGCTAGGTGATGGAACGTTTTCTGAGCACAGTCTTCTATCAGGCTGTGTGTGTGTGTGTGTGTGTGTGTGTGTGTGTGAGAGAGAGAGAGAGAGAGAGAGAATATCCATGTCACATACGAGTTTAGGTGGGAAATAGGAAGACTTCAAAGGCAAAACATTTGGATTTGGTGCATGAGAAACATACTATCTCTTTACAAGATACCAAACATACATGGGGAAAAAGCTATTCATGAGGACATATGTGAACATACCGGGGAAATCTGCAAATGTTCCCATGATTTTTAAAGTTCCCTTCACCATGAAAATTCTGTGATTCTCATGCAGATTAAAATTAGTGCCCTGCTACACTGATGCATAATAAGGTGGTGTCAGCACAAGAATGAATCATGGCTGTATTAAAGTGTTGTTTTTTTTAATGTTCTAGCAAGAGCAATGCAAAATCAAGCCTGTCTCCACGGGTGCGTCTGAGCTGACCCTCGAGGTTGTCACGCTGTGAGGGGGGCTTCTGGGCAGCTGGCAGGACTGCATCTGCTTAGCTGAGCACAGGGAAAGCTAGCCTGACTGGGCCAGTCTGGGATGAGCATCCTGACCATGAACTTTTTTGATTATCTCATGATGGACCAGAAAATCTGGTTTTCCTTCTAACTCTTGTTGCTGACTTTTCTGTTTTCCTTCATTCACCTGTATGTCCGGGTCCCTGTAATAGCGAGAACAGTGCACAGAATAGGGGCATGGCAGGGGTCAGTTTCACCTTCCGGATAGTCCTTGCCTCTACCTCCTGGTTATGCTTAAAAGTCTCCAATGGCTTCTCACGGAGTAAAGATTCATACCCGTATTCTGTCACGCAGGCCTGGCATGATGTCCCTGGCTGTTGTTCATGCCTGAGTCCCATCACATCCACCTGTCCCACCATCATGGGCCTGTCTTTCAGGTTTGTAGTTCACGAGGCTTCAAATTCTCCATCCCTCCCTACTTTCCTTTACAGAAGCTTTCCTTGACATTTGTGGCCAATTAAGTCCTTTCCCCTTCTCTTAGTATCTTGTGTCCTCGGTTGAAACTTTTTTTGGGTCATGTGTCTATGTGGCTTTTGGGTGAACACCAATCTTATCCACAAACTGTGAGTTCTGAGAGGTCAGCCACCTTGCTGTGTCTACAGCCCTTAATCCAGAGCCTGGCACGAGTAGATGACGAATGAATGCGTGACTGAAGTCTACATGAGGAATATAACAGAGCTGCTCTTAGGTGATTGAGACGGTTGTAGTGCGTCAGCTTCATCATTTGAGTATCAGAGGACTCTGATCTTAAAAATAGAGAACGTTTGCGTGGGCTCTAGGGCACATTGAGGAAATTGTTGCTTAAACGAATTCTTCACATCAGTGGACATCAGTATTGTGTGTAAATAATCCCTGTGACTCGAGTAGGTCCTTCTACAGATCAACCTTGAAATGATGTAAGGGGATACCTGGTGTGACTAGTTGTGCATCTGTGGTGGATAATTTCATCTTTTCTAGCTCAGAATTGCTATAATATAAATCTTCATCAGAGAGTTCAAGAACAGAGGGGTCCATTCTCTCTCATGGAAAGAATTCTAAAAAAATAAAATCACTTGCCTAAATCCGTGTAAGTTACATAATCTGTTGTCAATTTGAGATTTTAAAGTGAAGGGGTGGAGGTTAGCCTGTCAATCAGATTGCAGCTTGACCTCATTTGGAGGCGCTAAGGAGATAAATAGCTTGCTGGAGGCGGGACACATGCTCACTCCCTGTGGGACATTACTGAAGAAGAGCCTGATGGAGCTACACAGATGCAGCCAGAGCCCTGGAGCTAGAGGAGCCACATGGAGACCCATGCCAGTGCTGAGATGCTTCTACCTCCACTGGATCCACAAGACTTTCCACCCACTGGCCTGTGATATTCCTGTGTTTGGCGTCATTGCATGTGTTTCATGAGTCTGAAGAGGATTTTCTAGATTGGTATAGGACATATTTGCTAATATTGTACCTACGGACTTGAACTGAACTGGGCTGGGATGTTTTCTCAATATTCAATTGCTCTTGTATATAAAGCTCTTAAAAAAATCATTTTATTGGGGCTCATACAACTCTTATCACAATCCATCCATCCATCCATTGTGTCAAGCACATTTGTACATTTGTTGCCATTATCATTTTCAAAATATTTTCTTTCTACTTGAGTCCTTGGTATTAATTAGCTCCTCATTTCCCTCCTCCCTCCCACCACCCCTCCCTTCCTCATCCTTGGTAATTTAAAAATTATTATTATTTTGTCATGTTTTACACGTCTGACCTCTCCCTTCACCCACTTTTCTGTTCTCTGTCCCCCAGAGAGGGGATTATATGTAGATCCTTGTGATCAGTTCCCCCTTTCTACCCCACCTTCCCTCCACCCTCCCAGTATCGCCACTCTCACCACTGGTCCTGAGAAGTTCATTTGTCCTGGATTCCCTGTGTTTCCAGCAATTATCTGTACCAGTGTATATGCTCTGGTCTAACCTGATTGTAAGGTAGAATTGGGATCATGACAGTGGGAGGTGGGGTGGGGTGGAAGGAAGCCTTAACGAACTAGAAGAAAGTTGTATGTTTCATCGTTGCTACACTGCACCCTGACTGACTCGTTTCCTCCCTGTGACCCTTCTGTAAGGAGATGTTCATTTGCCTACAGATGGGCTTTGGGTTCCCACTCCGCACGCCCCCTCTTTCATACTGATAGGATTTTTTATTCTTTGATGTCTCATACCTGATCCCATCGACACCTCGTGATCACACAGCCTGGTGTGCTTCTTCCATGTGGGTGTTTTTGCTCCTCAGTTAGATGGCCGCTTGTTTATCTTCAAGCCATAAAGTTTTTTTCTTATACACATATCTGTGTCTGTGAATTTGTTTCTCTAGTCTACCTGGACTAACACCATAACCTTAAGTGTATCTTGAGTTTTTTCCTTCAGCCTACAAGGGAGAGATTATCAAGTGTCATCTTAATTTGGATTGGACATTTGTAATTTGTAATCTACTTTGAAGGAAAAAAGGGATCTCTGGTGGTATAGTGGTTACATGTTCGGCTGTGGGCTGCACTCCGTATGGTCAGCAGTTTGAAACCAGCAGCAGCTCAACAGGAGAAAGACTGGACTTTGTACTCCCATCAACAGCGACAGTCTTGAGACCCACAGGGAGTTGCTATGAGTCAGCATTGCCTTGATGGCAGTGAGTTTGGTTTTTAAGGAAAAATAAGAAGTAAACTTGAGCGATTATAGGACTACTGCCCAAAGACCTCTTTCAGAGTATTTTTCTAATTGCTTTAATGTTTGTTGTAGCCTTCAATGTCAAGAGAAATAGCAAATCATAGAGGCTCAGGGCATAAAATATGGGGCTGGACTGTCTCGGCCTCTTTCCTGACTCTGTTACTTCCTTACTGTGTTACATTGGGCATTTTACTTTACCTCTCTGTGTCCTACTTCCTAATCTTTAACATGTAGAGAATAATATTCTTTGCCTTACCATGCTATCGTGTCAAAATTATGAATTAATACAGCAAAGGATGCTCAGAACAGTGCTCCTATAGAAAGTATTGTTGAAGTGTTGTTATTATTCCACCACTCATCTGCCAGTTTCTTGTGTTGTGGTGGCTTGCATGTTGTGATGCTGGATGCTGTGTCATGGGAGTTCCAAAACCTGAGAAAGTTACCCGGGGCGGACAGGTTTTGGCAGAGCTTTGACAGATTAGAGAGAAGGAATGGGCGGTCTACTGCTGAGGAATTAGCCACTGAGAGCTTCCTGAGTAACAGTGGGACATTGTCTGAGATCTTCCTGGAAAGTGAACTCCTCAGCTTGGAAGACATTCAAAATATGACTGGAAAACTACCTTCTCAAAGTGGACATGATTTTAATTATGTGGATGGAGCAGAGTATTTGGAAGCTTCATTTGCTAATGTGGCTTGAATCAAAATAAGAATAAACAGCTGCAAATATCAACAATCAAAATGTGGATTATATGAAGTATGAATTTAGAAAAATTAGAAGTTGACAAAATGAAATAGAATGCATGAAGATATCAATAGCCTCAGCATCCATGAGCTGAAATGTGCTGGTTAAAGGTGCTGTTTTAATTTTGACAACCTTACCAGGCCAGGACTGACAAATTCAAGAATGATGTTGCATTCATTGTCAAAAAAAAAAAAATCAAGATCTATCTTGATGTACAACACAGTCTGAGACAAGATAATACCTGTATGTCTACAAAGAAGACCAGTTAGTATAACTATTATTCAAACTCACACACCAACCACTAAAGACATTGATGGAGAAATGGAATTCTATCAACTTCTGCATTCTGGAATTGATCAAACATGAAATTCAGATGCATCGATAATCACAGACAACTAGAATGGGAAAATAGGAAACAAAGAGTGTGTTAGACAGGGTTCTCTAGAGAGACAAAACCAGATTGCTAGTGTATATATATATTTATGAAGGAATGATAACATATTATTCGATTTATTGTCGGAATATGAGTATATATATTTATAAAGATAGATATATAACACAAGAAATGAACTGTTATATATATATCTATATCTATCTATCTATATATTTACTAGCAATCTGATTTTGTCTTTCTAGAGAACCCTGTCTAACACACAGACCCACAGCCCCTTGAATGAGGGGGAAGCTGGTTCCCTTTGAAGGAGGATCCTGAAGGTTTATAGTGTTAATCTTTCTTCTAGCCTTCCCCAAAGGGACCTGTGGGCTTTCACAAGAGTGACTGTTCATTTGGGGAAAGGAAATAATCAAACATTTGGGGGAATTACTGGACACTGGCTCAGAACTGACACTAATTCCAGGAGACCCAAAGTGTTTCGAAGGCCTGCCAGTCAGAGTGGGGGCTTATGGAGGTAAGTTATCAATAGAGTTTTAGCTCAGGTACGCCTCACTGTGGGTCCAGTGGGCCCCCGGACCCATCCTGTGGTTATTTCCCCAGTTCCAGAATGCATCATTGGAATAGACATACTTAGTAACTGGCAGAACCCCCATATTGAATCCCTGAAATATGGAATAAGGGCTATCATGGTAGGAAAGGCCAAGTGGACACCATTAGAATTGCTATGACCTAGGAAAATAGTAAACCAAAAGTAGTACTGCATTTCTGGAGGAATTGCAGAGATCAGTGCCACCATCAAAACCTTGACAGATGCAGGGGTGATTATTCCTACTACATCCCCATTTAACTCACCTACTTGGCCTGTAAAGAAGACAGATGGATCCTGGAGAATGACAGTGGATTATCGTAAACTTAACCAGGTTGTAACTCCAATTGCAGCTGCCATTCCAGATGTGATTACATTGCTTGAGCAAATTAATGCTTCTCCTGGTACTTGGTCTGGCTAATGCCTTCTTCTCAATACCAGTCTCAAAGGACCACCAGAAGCAGTTTGCCTTCACGTGGCAGGGGCAACAATATACTTTCACATCTCTCCCCCAGGGGTACATCAACTCTTGTGCCCTGTGCCATAATTTAGTCCGAAGGGATCTTGATTACCTGTCTATTCCACAAAATGTCACACTGGTCCATTATATTGATGACATTATGCTGATTGGACCCACTAAGGAGGATATATCAAAGATTCTAGATTTATTGGTACAATATCTGCGTACAAGAGGTTGGGAAATTAACCCAACGAAGATTCAGGTACCCTCCACATCAGTAAAATTTCTAGGGGTCCAGTGGTGTGGGGCATGTCGAGATATTCCTACTAAAGTGAAGGATAAGCTATTGCATTTAGCTCCCCCAACGACTTAAAAAGAGGCACAATGCCTAGTGGACCTCTTTGGATTTTGGAGTCAAAACCAGATTGCTAATAATTATATATATTTATAAAGATAGATATATAACACAAGAAATGAACAATTAAATTATAAAGCAGTATAAATGGCTCAGTGCAACTCACTCCCCTGAGAGAGTTGTGAGACACTGGCAGTCCTTTAAGTCTTGAGGGCTCCCAGTTAGTCCTCTGTAGAGAGAGCTAGGCTATATATGCATAGGCAGCAAACAGCAAGGCAGGTCTCCAACCATCAGCCAGGTCACCAACCGTCAGTTCCCAGTTCCAGAGATGTACATTCCATTCATGTGGTCTTAAAGGGACCTCAACTTACAGCAACACAGTCCACCGGCTAGGTGTCACACAGGTAGTGTAGCCTGTAAATTGTGGCACAGAACAAGCAAGGCAGCTGCACACTGGTCCTATGATCAGAGAGTGAGAGATAAGAAAGGCAAGGCTCACAGAGCCATTTATCTCTTTGCCCTTCAATTAATCCCACTTGTGTTTATTGGCCATGAGGAAGGAACAGTGGTTGGAAAATAGACCTTGATGATAGAAACAAAGCTGGAGATCACATGAAAGAATTTTGCAAGATCTAGGACTTACTCATTGCAGGTACCCTTTTTCTTTTTCTTTTTTTTATAAACAGTTTTATTGGGGAACAATCAAAACATCATGCAATTCAATGATTCAGTCATATCAGTAAGTATACATTCACTGCCCCAATCAACTTTAGGACACTTTTTTCCTTCTTGCATTCCTTGTTATTAGCTCCCCATTTCCCCCAACCTTCCCTGCTGTATCCCCAAGAAACCCTTCATCCAATTACCCTGTCAATACATTCACTCATCCTGTGTTTCATATACCCCTCCCCCCGTAAAAAAAAAACAAACAACTGAAACCCGAATGAAGGCTGAACATGATAGTGGGACAAGAGGAAAGGCCAAGGAACTAGAAGAAAGAAATAGGAGGCAAAGGACATTTACAGAGGTCCAAATACAGGGATGTACATATATAAATACATTTATTTATAACAGTAGGGAACTAGGTCTTTTAAAAATCATTTTATTGGGGGCTCATACAACTCTTATCACAATCCATCCCTCCATCCATCCCTCCATCCATCCCTCCATCCATCCATCCATCCATCCATCCATCCATCCATCCATCCATCCATCCATTGTGTCATACACATTTGTACTTTTGTTGCCATCATCATTTTCAAAATATTTTCTTTCTACTTGAGCCCTTGGTATTAGCTCCTTGTTTCTTCCCCTCCCTTCCCCATCCTCCCTCCCTCACTGACCCTTGATAATTTAGAAATTATTATTACTTTGTCATATCTTACACTAACTGATGTCTCCCTTCACCCACTTTTGTGTTGTCCATCCCCCAGGGAGGAGGTTATATATAGATCATTGTAATCGGATCCCTCTCCGCCCCCCCCCCCACCTTTCCCTTACCCTCCTGGTATTGCTACTCTAATTATTGGTCATGAGGGGCTTATCTGACTTGGATTTCCTGTTTCCAGCTCTTATCTGTACCAGTGTACATGCTTTGGTCTAGCTGGATTTCTAAGGTAGACTTGGGATCATGATGGGGGTGGGGGGGGTGGGAGGGGGGGGCGGGGAGGGGAGGAAGCCTTAATGAACCAGTGGAAAGTTATATGTTTCATCGGTGCTACACTGCACCATGACTGGTTCTTCTCCTCCCCACAACCCTTCTGTAAGGGGATGTTCAGTTGCCTACAGATGGGATTTGAGTTTCCACTCCATTCTCCCCCTCATTCACAATGATAGGATTTTTTGTTCTTTGATGCCTGGTACCTGATTCAATAGACACCTCATGATCACACAGGCTGGTGTGCTTCTTCCATGTGGACTTTGTTACTTTTCAGTTAGATGGCCGCTTGTTTATCTTCAAGTCTTTAATACCCCCCACACTATATCTTTTTATGCCGGGCACCATCAGCTTGAAAAAAATTTTTTTTTTTACCACATTTGCTTATGCACCTGCTTTGTCTTCAGTGATCATGTCGAGAAGGTGAGCATCATGAAGTTATTAGAATAAAGTGTTCTTGCATTGAGGGAATACTTTAGTAGAGGCCCAATGTCCATCTGCTACCTTAATACAAAACCTATAAATATATGTACATATAACTATTTCCCCATCGTTAGATATAAATACATTTACATATGTACATGCCTGTATTTATACCTCTATGAATGCCCTTTGCCTCCTAGTTTTTTCCTCTATTTCCTTTTACTTTCCTCTGGTCCCACTATCATGTTCAGTCTTCATTTGGGTTTCAGTAATTCCTCTCGGTTACATTGTCCTTGATCAAGCCCTACCAGACCTCCTATAACTTCCTCACCATAGATTTTAGATTACTTGTTGTTCCCTTGTCCCTGGGTTTGTTTACACCACTTCCTTTCCCATGCCTCCCTCGCTCTCATGTCCCCCTGAAGCCATTGGTCCCTTTGTTTTCTTCTCCAGATTGTTTATCCTGCCTATCTTATCTAGATAGACCTGTGGAGATAATAATATGCACAAAAAGCAAGACAGAACAAAACAAAGCAAAGCAACAAAAGATAACAAAAGTTCAAGGTCTGTTTGTTGACCTTTGGGAGTGTTTTCTGGTCTAGGCTGATGGGTTGTTATGCCCACAACCCAAAGTCTATTTTGGTATTGTCTGGGGACTTGGTTGCTTTGTTCCCCTTGCTGTTCTATTACATATGCTTAGTGTTTTGTCTTGGTGTGGTGGGGTCAGATCTGGTGCAATTCCCACACTGTGTCTCCAGTGTTGTCTCCCATAGCACTATGGGTCAGTGAGGGACATTGTGTCTCATAGTGGGGTCAGCTCTATGGTCCTCTCTGTGCATTGGCTGTTCTTAGCAGCAATATCATCCTTAGGACTTGATGGGCTAGGATGTGTTCCACTCTCTCTTCCTCCCCCTTAATTTGCTCCTATGTGCTCTGATCAGACATGACCTGAGCTGCAGTTTCAGTGCTGTCCTCTGAAGTGAATTTTTCTGCTGGTGTAGGGGTGCTGGAGCTAGCGCTGTCCACATAGTTGGGATTGGAACCGGCCCCTCAGATCTCACTGTTGGTCCCCTGCTTCATGCCAGTATGTTGCATTCACATCTTAGAGCACAGGGCTGAAGTCTGGTCCCTCTTTCCCTGTGGAGATATAAGCAATACACTCCCCTTGGGTGGGTTAGTGCCCTGTTCCCCTGCTATCCATGCCTCCCCCCACTCCTTTTTAGTTAACTACCATATGTATCCCTGGATTTGTTCTGGCCCCTGCCATACTGCTTGGACCTCACCCCAGGAATGTATGTATACAGTACCTTTCCCCCTATGCCCGTTTCACATTTTTTTTAAAGCTTACCTCAGCAGACTCATGTTGTACTTGTCCTTTTGTGCTTGGCTTACTTCACTTAGCATAATTTCCTCAAATTTTCTTCCCACGTGATGATGTGCTTCATGCATTTATCACTGCTTTTTAGTGATGCCTAGTACTCTATTATGTACCACAGTTTTTTGATGCATTCATCTGTGGATGGAAATTTGGGTTGTTTCCAACTCCTTGCAATTTTGAACTGTGCCATAATGAACATTGGAGCACAGATGTCTGGCCATGGTTTGTTTCTTGTCTCTTCTGGATATATGCCCAGTAGGGGGTTGCTGGGTGGTATAGAAGCTCGATTTCCATTTCTTTTAGATATCACCAAATCAATTTCTCTAGTGGCTGTACATACCTACAGGTCCACCAGCAGTGGAGGAGAGTTCCTATCTTACCACAGCCCCTCCAACACTTGCTTCTTTCTGATTTTTTTTAAATTGGTCTATCTTTGAGGGTGTCAGGTGGTATCTCATTGTGGTTTTAATTTGCATTTCTCTTATGGCTAATGATCGGGAAAATTTTCTCATATGTTTATTGGCCATTCGGATTTCTGCCCTTGTGAAACTTCTGTTCAGATCCTTTGCCCACCTCCTCAGTAGGCAATTCGTTTTTCCTTTTTGGAAGCTAGCAGAGTATTGTAGATTTTAGTAATAAGGCCTTTGTCTGATGTGTCATTGCTAAAGATGTATTCCCAGTCTTTGAGCTCTCTCATTACTCTCTTGGTGGATTCTTTCTATGTATACAGGTGTTTTATCTTCAGTATATCCCCCTTGTCAATTTGTGACTCATCTGTATTTGCGTCCTTCCCTATTTCTGATAGCCTATGTATTCCCTCTGCCAGGGTTCTCAGGTTTGTCCTAGTTCCTCCATTGATGGCCCTAATAGTTTGGGGTTTTACCTTGAGGTCTGTGATCCACCTTGAGTTTATTCTTGTGCATGAAGTCAGATAAGGGTCTTGCTTCATTTTTCTGCAGGTAGATATCCATTTTCCCCAGCACTGCTTGTTGAAGAAGGTATCTGCTTCCCATTGGATATTTTGGGGGCCCTTATCAAAGATCAGTTGTCTGTATGCTGATGATTTTATTTCTGGGGTTTCAGTTCTTTCCTCTTGGTCTGAGTATCTGTCATTACCCCAATACCATGTGGTTTTGACCACTGAGCTGTATAATATGTGCTAAAGTCAGGTAAAGCAAGCCTTACCACACTGTCCTTCTTGAGGAGTTCTCTGCAAATTTGGAATTTCTTCCCTCTCTCTATGAAGTTGGTAATCAGTTTTTCCAATTCTTTGAAGAGAGATGATTGTAATTGTATCCAGATTGTGTCAAATTTATATAGTGCCTCCGGCAGAACTGGCATTTTTACTATACTGAGTCTTCCAATCCATGAGCATGGGATATTCTTTCATTAGTTTAGGTCACTTTTGTTTTCTTGTAATAGTGTATTGTAGTTTTCCTCATACAAATCCTTTTTTTTTTTTTAGTCAGGTATATCCCTAGATATCTCAATTTGTGTTTGGCTATTGTGAAGGGTACCAACTATTTTTTATCTCCTCTTCTGTGGTCTTGTCCGATGTGTATAGCAGTTCGATAGACTTCTGTTTGTTCATCTTGTATCCTGCCACTCTGCTATATTCCTCTATTGCTTCCAGTATTCTGCTTTTGGAACTTTTGGGATTTTCTATAAAATCGTATCATCTGCGAATAACGATAGTTTCATCTCTTCCTTCCCCATACAAACACCTTTGATGTCGTTTCTTTGCCTTATGCTGTTAGCTAAGACCTCCAGTACAACGTTAAAGAAGAGTGGGGACAAGGTGCATCCTTGTCTGGTCTCCTTTTTCAGGGGGATTGTTTTAGTCTTTTCTCCATTGACTACCATGTTGGCTGTTGGTTTTCATATATAGCTTGTATTATATTGAGGGATTTCTCTTCCGTTCCTATTTTCTTGAATGTCTTAAATAGAAATTGGTGTTGGATGTTGTTGCGTGCTTTTTCTTCATCTATCGATATTATCATGTGGTTCTTATAATTTTTATGTCAATGTGGTGAATAATACTAATGGTCTTTTGTAGTTGAACCATCCCTGCATCTCTGGTATGCATCCCACTTGGTCATGGTGAATTATTTGTTTTATCTACTTTTGTATTCGATTGGCCAGTATTTTGTTAAGGATTTTTGCATCGATGTTCATTAGGGATATTGGTCTGTAGTTCTCAATTCTTGTGGGAACCTTGCCTGATTTCGGTATCAGAGTTAAACTAGCTTCAGAGAAAGAGTTTGGGAATCTGCTGTCTTTATATTCTAGAAAAGTTTGTGTAGGATTGGTGTCAGTTCTTCCCTCAATGCCTGGTAGAATTTTCCTGTGAGGCCATCTGGTCCAGGGGATTTTTTGTTGGTAATCCTTTGATAACCTTTATATTTCTTCTATGTGTCTGCTGAGATTTTTGTTGTCCATCAAAGATAATCTAGGGAGGGATTGTTTTTCCAAGAATTTGTCCATATCTTCTAAGTTGTTGAATTCATTGGAGTACTGTCTTTGGTAGAACTGTGTAATTATCCTTTTGATTTCATTAGGGTCTGTTGAAATGTCCCCTATGGTCTGTGGGAGGAGATGAGTCAGTCAGGGTGCAACGTAGCACCGATGAAGAATACAGCTTTCCCCCAGATCCTGGATGCTTCCTCCCCCACACCAACTACCATGATCCGAATTCTACCTTGCAAGACTGGGTAGAGCAGAGGTTGTACACTGGTGCATATAGGAGCTGGAGGCACAGGGAATCCAGGGTGGATGATGCCTTCAGAACCAGAGGTGTGAGGGGTGATACTGGGAGAGTAGAGGGTGAGTGGGTTGGAAAGAGGGTACCGATTACAAGAATCTGGACAACAGAAAAGGGGGTGAAGGGAGATGCCAGTTAGGGCAAGATATGACAAAATAATAATCTATAAATTTTCAAGGGCTCATGAAGGAGGGGAGAGTGGGGAGGGGGGGGAAAAAAAGAGGACCTGATGCAGAGAGTTTAAGTGGAGATGCTTTGAAGATGATTAGGGCAAAGAATGTACAGATGTGCTTTATACAATTGATGTATGCACATGTGTGGATTGTGATAAGAGTTGTATGAGCCCCTAATAAAATGTTTTTTTAAAAAAAGAAATGTCCCCTATGACATCCGTCATCCTTGCTATTGAAATTTGTTCCTTTCTTTGGTTACGTTTGCCAATGGTCTGTTGAGTCTGTTTATTCTTTCAAAGAACCAACTTTCAGCAGCATTAATTTTTTCCCACAATTTTCTTATTTTCCCTCTCCTTGATCTCAGCCCTTATTTTTTATTATTTTGTTTCTTTTGTTATTATTAGGATTGTCCTGTTGACTCTGCTCTAGTTGCTGTAAATTTTTTGCTAGCATATCAATCATAAGTCTCTCTTCTTTTTTCATGTGTGCATGTATTGCTATGAAATTTCCTCTGATAACTGCCTTTTCTGTGTCCCACAAGTTTTGGTACGTCATGTACTCATTTTCATTGGTTTCTAGAAATTTCCTAACTTCATTTCTGATATGGGCAAGTACACATTTTTTTTTGCAATAGTTATTTATCTTCCAATTATTTGCCCTGTTTTCTTCATCTTTCTTTTGTTGATTTCCAATCTTATGGCACAGTGGTCAGAGAGAGAGGTTTGTATGATGTGCTTAAATTTATGCAGATTGGCCTTATTCCCCAGCATGTGGTCTATCTTTGAATATGTGAGCTTGAAAAGAATGTGATGTTTTTGGTATTTTGGTGGAGAGCTCTGTAAATATCTATCAGGTCAAATTGTCTAATTGTAGTGTTTAGATCTGTAGCTCCCTTGCTGAATTACTTTCCCTGTGATCTGTCTTTATCAGAGAGTGATGTATTGAAGTCACCTACTATAATTGTTGAACCTGTGATTTCTTTTTTCATCTTTCGAAGAGTTTGATGTACTCAGTGGGTCTCTCATTTCAGGAATATATGTTTAAAATGCTTAGTGGTTCTTTGTCTACAGTTCCCTTGAGCATTATATAGTGTCCTTCCTTATCTCTTTTTATGGTTTGCACTTTGAGGTCAATTTTATCTGAGATTAGGATTGCAACCCCTGTTCTTTTTTATTTGCTATTTGTTTGGTATGGTTTTCTCCAGCCTTTGATTTTCAGCCTATTTTTGTCTGTAATCTTGAAATGTGTCTCCTGTTGGGCAGATTGATGGGTTATGTTTTCTAAGCCAGTCTGCTAGCTTCAGCCTTTTAATGTCTGAGACCAGTCCTTTTATATTCAGGGCTATTACATCCATCTGTGGAAACTTTGATGTCATCTTCTACCTTTTTTTGGTTGTTTTCCTACCTCCCTTTTTATCAGTGTGTTGTGCATGAGTGTGTGTGTGTGGTTCATTCTTGACTTTTTTCCATTCTTGAGCCAATGTTATCTTGGGGACTGTTTTCTCTTTGTTGACCTCTGGGTGGGGTTGTTCTATGTGTTGGTCTCTTATTTGTGCTCTGTGAGTGCTGTTCTGCCCATACTGGGATGACAAGGATCTTTTGTAAGGCTGGGCTTCTTTTAACGCATTCTTTGAGTTTTTCCTTGTTTGGGAAGACTCTTACTTCTCCATCTATCTTGATCGAGAATTTGGCTGGATAGGATATTCTTGGGTTTGTGTTATTTTCCTTTAATTTTTGGAATATGTTACTCCACTCGCTCCTCTTCTTCATAGTGTCCGCTAATAGGTCTGAGCAGAGTCTTATTTGGGAACCTTTATATGTGATTGCTTGTTTTTTCCTAGCTGCTCTCAAAGTTTCTCCTTTTCCTCAAAGTTGGATAGTTTAACTATTGTGTGTCTTGGTGGCTTCTTTTTGGAATTCACTCTAGCTAGTGTTCTTTCAGCCTTCAGAATGGTTGCCTGGTTTTCATTCATTAAGCTGGGGAATTTTCTTCCAAGAAATCGCTCACTATTTTTGTAGTTGACTTCTTTGTTGTGTCTTCCTCCAGTAATCCAATTATGCTGATGTTGTTCCTCTTCATAGCATCAGACATAGCTCTTAAGTCAGAGTTCTCAACCTGTGACTTGTGACTCTCTGGGGGACTGAATGACCCTTTCATAGGGGGCGCCTGATTCATATCAGTAGCAAAATTACAATTATGAAGTAGCAATGTAAATAATTTTATGGTTGGAGGGTCATCACAACATGAGGAAATGTATTAAAGGATTGCAGCATTAGGAAGTTTGAGAATCACTGTCTTAGGTTTTCTTTAGCTTTCCTGAGGATCTTATTAGTCTTTTGTTCACGTTTGTTAAAGTCTGCTTGGCATCCTCTAGGTCACTGGTGCAGGTCTCTGCCTTCTCCAGTTGGTTGGCAAAGTCCATGAGTCTGCTACTGGTTTTTGTTATCTCGTCCCTAAACTCTTGTATTTCCCTTTGGTGTATGGTCTTTATCTTCTCTATCATTTTGACCTTTTTCTGCATTGTTTTCCTCATATTCTATATGACTCCAACCAGCATTATGAAAATTTCTTTCTGTGGCAGATTAATGTCTGCTTCTTCTATGCATGTTGTTAGGTTCAGGACATCTGACACTGCCTTTTATTTCTCCTGTTTCTTTTGTTGAGATCATTGGGGCTGATTGATTTTTGAATTGTGTTGTTTTAGAGGAACCCAATTTCATTTTTCAGAGAGTTTAAGAACGCTGGGCTCTCCCTGGGAGACTCATCGGGCTGCGTTTTCGAACTGTCTGCAGCTAATTGGACTTTGTGATTGGCCTACCACTTTATCCTCCTGTAGCTTCACTCTTTCCCTAGTCAACCAGTATTTTGTTATTTGAAGGGCAAGTTGGATGGTTCTCTGAGGGAATACTGGTTGGGTGGTTGTGGGCCCATGAGGATGGTGCTGCATGAGGTGATTTCACAAGAAGCTGTGATGGTGTGACCCATGGAAGCGTTGGGGTACCACAGAGGGTGTGTGTGGGTGCCTGCTGAAATGGGAGTACCGTGGAAGGCAGGTGGGTGTGCCGCTTTGGTGCAGAGCACTGTGTATCAGGGGCAGAATCATCCTGCGAAGGTTGGCCAGGGTTCCCTCAGCAGCATGATGTGCTGGAGAGTGTTGACCAAGTGCCTTAGGCTGTGTGGGGCACTATGGCAGGTGGGAAGAAATTTCCTCAGTCACATGGGACCACAGAGGACGAGTAAGAGCTCCCCCAGTCATACAGGTGGGACTTCCCCTGGAAGAAAGTGGACAGGATTTCCCCCGGAGGAAGTTTGGTGCGATTTCCCCAGCCACGTGTTAAGCACTGTAGAGAGCGGGTGCACAGGCAGGATTTACCCTGGAGGAAGTTGGGTGGGATAAACTAGATCTATGTACATATATTTATATGTTAATTATTAAGTAGCAGATGGACATTGGGCCTCTACACAAGTTCTCCCTCAATCAAAGAACACACTGTTCTAATAAGCCAGCATTCTGTGATGTTCACTTTCCCGAGATGATCACTGAAGATAAAATGGGTGCATAAGCAAATGTGGTGCCCAGGTATCAAAATATATAGCATCTGGGGCCTTAAAGGCTTGAAGATAAACAAGCGGCCATCTAACTAAAAAGCAACAAAGCCCACATGAAAAAGCACACCAGGTTGTGTGATCATGAAATGTCGGTGGGATCAGGTATCAGGCATTAAAGACCCAGTACAAAAAATTATGTCAGTGTGAATGAGGGGGAGTGCAGAGTGGAGAAACAAAATCCATCTGTAGACAATTGGATGTCCCCTTACAGAAGGGATAGAGGAGCCATTCAGGGTGTAGTACAGCACTGATGAAACATACAACTTTCCTCTAGTTCTTAAATGCCTCCTCCCCCCTACTATCATGACCTCAGTTCTACCTTACAAATTCGGCTAGATGAGAGCGTGTACACTGGTACAGATAAGAGTTGGAAACAGGTAATCCAGGACAGATAAACCCCCTCAGGAGCAATAATGAGAGTATCAATACCGGGAGAGTAAGGGGAAGGTGGGTGAAAAAGGTGGAACTGATCACAATGATCTACATAGAAACCCCTCCCAAGGGGACAGACAACAGAAAAGTGGGTGAAGGGAGGCATCATTCAGTGTGAGACATGACAAAATAATAATTTATAAATTATCAAAGGTTCATGAAGGAAGATGGGTTGGAGACAGAGGGGAAAAAGTGAGGAGTTGATACCAAGGGCTCAAGTAGAAAGAAAATGTTTAGAAAATAATGATGGCAACAAATGTACAAATGTGCTTGACACAATGGATTTTTGTATGCATTGTGGCAAGAGCTGTATGAGCCCCCAATAAAATGATTTAAAGTTAAATTAAAAAAAGAAAAGGAAAATATAAAATAAAACAAACATTCAAATAGACTGCCAATAATAACAATATAAAAAGAGTAAGACCCCAGTTGGAAAATAGAAAATATTAAAAGCTAGAGAAACTGTAAAGTATGTCAAAAGGGAGAGAAAATGATAAGGTACTAGATTTTACCCTAGTTGCATCTATCATTATCCACTTTCCAATGTGTTCTCTATGACAGCCAAGCTCGTCACATCCCGAGCCCATGTTCAGAGGGGACTTACTGGAGGCTTCATCTATATGTATTTCCCCTTCACTTTTTTCAATTGCTAGCACTTTTAGGGGGTAGATAACCTTTTTCAACTACACAAACAGCTACTATAGACAGGAATGAAACTAGCTACCTCGATGGGAAAAGAAGCCGGAGGAGCTCAATATCACTATAAAGATGGGAAAAGGAGAAAATACCAAATTAGATGTCAGAAACTTCCTTTTGAACTTAGAATAACTAAAGTGAATGGAAGAAGTGAAGAAATGAAAGAATTCAATCGAAAATTTCAAAAGACAACTTGAGAAAACAAAAGAAAATATTATACACACACAGCTTTTTTTCTAACTAAAAGAACTGAAGAAAAACTTCAAGACTTGAGTTGACATATTGAAGGAGTCATGAGAAAAATGTTGAGTGACACGGGAAGCATCAAAGGAAGGTGTACCCCCAAACAATTGGTTGTCGCTCAACCATTTCAAGAGGCAGCCTGTGATCAGAACCAATGGTACTGAAGGAAGAATTCCAGCCTGTATTGAAGATACTGGTGCTAAAGTAGGCTCCAGGAATCGATGGACCACGAATAGAAATGTTTGCACAAACGGATGCAGTACTGGAAGCGTTCACTATTTAGTTGTATGGCAAGAAATTAGGAAGACAGCCACCTGGCCAAAAGATTCATATTTTTGGTCATTTCAAAGAAAGATGACTCAATAGAATACCAAAATTATTGAACATTATCATTTATACCACATGCAAGTAAAGTTGTGCTGAAGACCACTCAACAGTGGTTTCAGCAGAACATTGATCGCGAACTGCCAGAAATTCAAATCAGATTCAGAAGAGGCCATGGAACTAGGGCCTCTTTGTTGATTTGATGTCAGTTAGATATTGACTGAAAGCTGAGACAGTCAGAAAGATATTTATTGTGTTTTTATAGACTATGCAAAGAAAGGCATTTATTGTGCAGACAATAACAAATTATAGATAATATTGCTAAGAATGACAATTCCAGAATACTTACTTATGTTCATACAAAACTGGTGCACAGTTCAAGAGGGATACTGAGTGGTTTAAAATTAAGAGATATGTATGTTAAGGTTGAATCATTTTCCCACCCTTATTCTATCTATATG
Organism: Tenrec ecaudatus; assembly: GCF_050624435.1. NCBI lineage: Eukaryota > Metazoa > Chordata > Mammalia > Afrosoricida > Tenrecidae > Tenrec > Tenrec ecaudatus. Next base: position 29,901,189 of record NC_134547.1, read on the forward strand.
CTGAGAAAATTATCTGAGAAAGTAGGCTACATAAAGAAGAACAGGACGTTAGGATCGGAAGAAAGCTCATTAACAACCCTCAATATGCAGATGACACAACCTTGTTTGCTGAAAGCTAGGAAGACTTGTATTACCCGTTGAAGAAGATCAGAGATGCAGCCTCCAACTGGACCGATAGACAATATCTTGATAAACAGTAAAGATTGAAGTTTTCAAAGATTTCATTGTACTCGGGTCCACAGGCTCTGATTAAGGAAGCAGTAGTCAAGAACTCATCAACTTATGGCACGGGTCCACTCTGCTGCTCACGGCCTCCCGCCAGTGTCAAGGAGCAAACATGCCACTTTAAAGGCTGACCAAAGCCATGATATTTTCAGGTTTCTCGTATGCACATGTGAAAGCTGGACAATGACCAAGGAAGGCCAGAGAATAATTGATACATTTGAACTGTGGCATTGTAGAAGAATAGTGAAAGTACAATCAATTGCCAGAAAGGGAACAAATCAAATCTGTCTTGGAAGAAGTACAATCAGAATGTTCCGTGGATGTGGGATGGCAAGACTTTGTACTCACATACATTAGCCCTGTTATCAGGAGGCACATCTTCCTGGAACAGGACATCGTGCTTGATCAAGTAGCGTGAGGGTCTGCAGACTAGAGGAAGGCCCTAAAGAAGATAGGCTGACAGAGCAGCTGCAACTGCAAGCTTAAACATTACAGCAGTGCGGCTGGTGCATGAGCAGGCAGTGCTTCATTCTGTTGTATGCAGCATCAATGTGAAATGAAGCGGTTGCAAGGGTACTTAAAAGTAGCAACACTGTTATTATTGTTCCTTGAAAAGCAGTGGTACTCATGCCCATGCCTTTCCCTGCTCCGCTGCTGGATAAAGATGGTGTCATAGCATGGTTTTCTTGCTTAAGATTTTGACACGCCCAAGGAGTTCTCCGGGCTGAATAAGGTGCTATGGGGATGTGGTGGTTACTTTCATGTGTCCACTTGAGCCAATGACAGTGCCCAGTTGTTTGATCAGAGAAGATGCTGTTGCTGGCCGTCATTTTGTAGGGGTGTATGTGTGTGTGTGTAGATAGAGACAGAGATGTTTATTTTAAGGGATTGGCTCACAGAGTTGTGTGGGCTGGCAACTTCTTCATTTGTAGGGTAAGCCAGCGTCTTTGCTTAAGATTAAGTCTGAGTGAAGGAGGTCACTGTAAACATTGTGGCTGGGCCTTGTCCAATCAGTTGAAGGTTAAAGACTTCGTAAAGGAACAAAAGTGGAGGTTTCCCAGAGCAGAAGGAATTCTGCCTAAAGACTAAGTGAACAGCCTGAGTTTCCAGCCTTAAATTCTGGACTCAGGAACCCACCTCTGAATTTTCCCTTTCACTTTTCCAAGGACCATGATTACACCTACTTTTGTTTTTCCCCTGAAGAAATTGGACTTACAGGGGGAAATCCCTGCTTTCCATACCATTGTGACCTAATTGGGTTGGTTGGTTCTCTTAAGAACACTTGCCATCGATTCATTTATCCAATTGAGTCTATTCATTTATTCAACAACTATTTCTTGAGCCCCTGTTATGTGCCAAGTGCTGGGTTCTGTGCATACAGTGGTGAACAAGACAGAATAAATCTCTGCCCTTATGGACTTTAGAAGCAAGTCAAGGAGCTAGAACTGAAGAGATAAACAGGTTGACCAATACACGTCATAACTTCACAGCACAATGATAGTGTAGAGTGGATGGATGGGTGTGGGGGAACAGTTGTGGGAAAATGACAGGGATGGCCAGGAACATTCGGTTTTGAATAGACAGATCTAGATTCTATCCCTCATCTGCCACTTATTATTTCAATGGGCATTTCTGTACCTTATAGCCTTATCATGAGGCTGGGGACTATGAATGAAGCATAGGTGGAACGACCTATGAACAAGAAGGCCATAGCAGAACAAGGCAGGTAGGCACCCGAGAGTCGGGGTCTTGAAGAAAAGGACCATTGTGAATGGACAGAGCTGAAGTGGAGGCATTCGCTGCTCAGGGAGGGGGCATCAGGAGGCGCAGGACTACTGAGCACCCCCCTAGGATTCTCCTGCCTAGCCCTCTGGGAGCTGTATGATATCCCTGCAGCTCTGCTCCCCAGTGCCCAGCACTGCTGCATTGTCCAGCTGCTGCTCTGTCCAGCTGAGACAATTCTCTGCCCCCTCTCCACATTGGAAGTTGAAGCTGGTGCTGTGACGCCAGCAGAAAGCCTAAGAGCAAATGGGATTTTAAAGTTGTTAGGGCATTTTGGCATTCAGTTCCCTGAGATGAACAAAGTGTCTTGTCTGGTAATTGCAATTAATGGCTCTGCTATTCAAGCATATCCGTCAATAAATCTCCTCTAATAACCGAATGGACACAGTCGTTTCCATAGTTATGTCTCTAAATTGAGCCCAGGGTAGTTGGCCACAACACTGACCTTACTGAGGTCAGGCCCGCTTCCTGACTGTATGACTCCACATCCCAGGAATCACAGTTGCCCTCCCAATGGCTGGCATTGAGCCAAGCCGAAAGACAAGCTCAACCCCTCTGCTTAACTGCCTGGAGATTTCCTGTAAATCTCTGAAATGCTGAATAAAACTCTTTGAAACCACAGAGCATGCGCAGTTTAGGACTTAATCCCATCCAGTCTACCTCTGCTGTTTGGAGGTATAGTCAACAGGGAAGTCACCACACTAGACCGGTCTGAGTGATGCTTCCCCCTTTCTCCCTTGGGCTATCACTAGGTAGCCAAGCCCTCAAGGAACTCCCTGGAGTCCCTTGGGGTTGCTCGTTGGTTAAGGGGTCAGTTTTCCTAATTACCAGCCATTCTTTCAGAAACTCAATCCCTTCTTCGTCCTCATCGTCTCACACATGCCGTGTGTCCTGAGAGAATTGCTCAAATGCCACCTGACAACCACGTTTGGAACACCTAATGAGGTGGGGGTATTTTAAATGCATCTATTTATATGTTGGAGGTGATTGCGGGTAATTACACCGAAGATGGAAGAAGGGATCTGGAGGCAAAAATACTCAGTGCAGTATTTTTTGCAACTCATAACTAAAAAAGGAAGACCATGGAAAGTTATGAATATGTTTCTTGTCTCTAGTTGAGCCCAAGGCTCGATTTAAATTTTCCAGACTCTTTTTGCAATTTCTCTCCATGTTTGCTTTCTCCACTTCTTTTAGGCTTTCGTTCTGAATTAATGGCACCAGGAGTTTCCCAAGTGGGAGGATTTCCCAGAGGGGACAAGCAGTGAGGTCATGCAGCTGTGGTACCGGCAGAGCGGAGTGAACGGCAGTGATCCTTCCACTGGCCCAGTTTCTGTGCCACCTCTGTTTCTGGGGAATTCCTGGTATGGGCTAGTAGTGCTCAGCATTTTTACCTTCTCTTCCTCTGTAAGAAGGAAGAGAGTACCTTGGGAGGGGGGTACTGGAGAAACAAGTCATAAGATGGAGAGTAGATGTTTGTTTGACCTCTCCCTCATGTTAGCTTTTCTTCTTCGTCTAGCCAGAGGTCAGATAAAGCCACATTGTTTACGTGGTTGTTTCTGGGGAAAATATGGGAAGTATGAAAAGAGAAAGTTTTAAGCCCACTTGCTTTGGGCCATTAAAATTGGATCTTTAGTTGGTTTTAGGCCACGCCTGCAAAGAAAGCTATGCAGAGAAAGATGTGCCCCACCCAATGCTTTGGAGTGCTCAGGAACCAGTGGTCTTTGTCAGAAGCTAGAAAAAAAAATCTGGAACCATGAAGAAAAACTCCTTTCTGGGACTGATTGTTAAAGGGAGCCTGAGAGCAGGCTGAAGTGCTTGCTAGGTGACCACCTGGATCTACTTGTTGAGTGGAAGTGGGAGAAATGCGGCAATACAGAGACGGGTTGAGTTTGACCACTGACACCTGTGGACTTGGTTTACAGGAAAAAGAGAAGATGAGAGCGGGTTGGCAGGTCTAAAGTTCATGACCTAGCACAAGGGGCTAGGCTTGTTGAGAATTGGTGAGAGCCCATGGTCTTAAGGCAAGGCGACCAATGGGCACCCTGTGGAGGCTGAGTGAGGCGGCCCACATTGAGTTGACCAAAACTTACCAGATGGAGATTTTTGAGCCTGTGAACTGGTGCATATTGTTGCTGACTTTATGGATGGCCTGTCCAGATTTGACTTTACTTATGGACACAGAGTTCACAAGGTTCCAACTGGAATGAAGACTCTTCATGTAGAAAAATATGATTGTCTTCTCAGAGATCTGCGTTGATATAAGTAGGCAGTATATAAATTGAATACTCAAAATTTGGGGATAAAGGGTTGGCTTACAAACTTTCATAGGTGGGGGAATATATTCACAGGAATATAGGATTAAGGTGCAGGTGTTACTTAATTGCAATCGTGAAGCTAAAGGTGCCAGGTTGGCAAGGGGTGGATTGAGGTAGTTAGTTTATTGTGCTAACCTGACCAATAAACACATGTGGGGTTAATTGAAGGGCGGAGGGGTAAATGGCTTGGTGAGCTTCGCCTTTCTAGTTCTCAGGTCTCTTGCTCTTTAATTATTGGACCAGTGTGCGGCTGCCTTGCTTGTGACTTTGCCTCAATTTGCAAGCTATACTACCTGTGAGACACCTAACCCATGGACTGTGTCGCTGTAATTTGAGGCTCCTTCAAGACCTGCTTCGCCACACCATTGGAATTTACATTTATTGAGCTGGGAACTGTCAGACCCTGTCATCTGGCTGACTGTTGGTGACCTGCCTTGCTGTTTGCTGCCTGTGCCTGGATAGCCTGAATTGCTCTACAGAGGACTACCCGGTGGCCCTCAAGACTTGACGGACTGCCAGTGTCTCATGGGAGTAAGTTGCACTGAGCCATTTGTACTGCTTTATAATTTAATTAACTGTTTATTTGTTATGTTATACATCTATCTGTATAAATATATATAAAAGTATTAGCATTCTGGTTTTGTTTCTCTAGAGAACCCTGTCTAACACAGGCTAGTAGTTCTCTGCATTTTTACCTTCTCTTCATGTGTAAGAAAAGACCATGGACTGTCAAAATGACAAAGAAATCTGTCTTTGGAGAAGTACAGCCAGAGTGCTCCTGAGAGGCAAGGGTGGTAAGACTTTGTCCTATATACTTTGGACATGTCAGGAGAGACAGGCCCTTGAGAAGGCTGTCATGGTTGGTAAAGTAGAGGGGCAGTGACAAAGAGGAAAGCCCTCCCCAAGATAGATTGACTGGGGCTGCAATAATGGGCTCAAGCACAGAAAAAATTGTGAGGATGGTGTAAGTTTCCTTCTGGTGTGCATAGGATCACTGAGCTGACTTAATAGCACTGACCAACAACTTGTGGGTCTATTCTGTGAGATAAATGGAGAAAGATTTCCATGTGCCAAGAATATGTCTAGACATCTGTTTAAAATGAAAACCAAAAAAACCCAGTTGCTGTAGAGTTGATTCAGACTCATTGTGAACCCGTGTGTGTCAGAGTGAACCTCTATTGGGTGACTGAGTTTTTGGCCATAGGCTGTCAAGCTTTCCTTGCAAGATGTCTCTGGGCAGACTTGAAATTTTGACCTTTCAGTTGGACGCTTAGGGTGTTACTCAATTGCACCACCTCGAGACTCTAAGAGGAAACAAGCCCTCTCCATTGTTTTCTTTCTAATTTTTTCTATAACTTTCAAATATAATGAAAATGATAGCGTATGTTTTTCACAGAGATAATGTTCTACAGCCTACTTGGTAAGTGGGGTCTAAAATCCATGGGTAGCCATCTAAAATTGGGCTCTCCCTGTCAGAGGAAAGAAGAGTGAAAAAAATATTGAACACACATGGCAATAGTCCAACCAAAGGACTAATGGACTATATGAACTTCAGTCTGCAGGACCCTGAGACCAGAAGAACTAGCTGGTGCCTGGTACAACTACCAATAGCTCCGAAATAGATCACATTGAATACCCTAGATAGAGTGCCAGAAAAATGGGGAACCCAAAACAAAGCGATCAGACTTACTGGTTTAATAGAGATTGGTCCAAGACTATGACCTTTAGCCATCCATCAGGTCTAACCTTGAACTCACCCCTATACACTTCAGTAAAGCCACAGACACATCTATAAGAAGAACAATAACACTAGTGCGGTTTGAAGCATTAGACCAATCCACCACTTGAGACCAAAGAGGAAGCATTTTTCCCCGAGTGTTCGAAAGAAGTTGCAACAGAAACAGGAAATACAAGGAGGAAGTGGAATAAATGATGTTACATTGTGAGGATTGCCATGAAAGAGATGAAACCAAATGTGTGTGAATTGTTGAATGTAAGACTGATGATCTGCTCAGTCAATCTTCAGCCAATTCACAATAAACATTTTTTTCTTTAAATTTGATGATGTCTCTCTTTTCAGTGAATAAAATTTGTGGAACTCTCTGGGGTCCTTGCAAGAATACTTCTAATTGTTTGAACAATAACATTCCAAATTAATACAGAAAAACAAAAGGTATCCATTCTGTGTGTGTGTGTGTGTGTGTGTGTGTGTGTGGAGAGCAGGCATGTGCTGGCTTCTAAAATACTGCATTTCAGTGGCTTATAAATGTATTTTGGTGGATGTTGATAGAATTTGAATTATTAAGCAATGTCAAATCGGATTTTGGCTTCACTGTTAATGAGGTATCATTGAAAGGAGTTATAAAAATAGCAGGAGATTTATTTTAATAAAAGAGGAAACAGAGAACAGCAAATTAAATCTAATAAATACATGAAGCTGAACAGTTGAAAGCTCCACTGGCTTTCTTCAACTTCCTTGTCTCCTCCATGCCGGGTGTTCCTCGCCACCTCTCCCTAGGCGTTCAGCAGGGACGTCCGCTCAGTACTCCGTGGCCCTGCGTCCAGATCCAAGAGACCATGGCTGAACTGCTGCCCCATCGCCTTCTTTCAAATGTATGGAATATTTTTCAAGTTTCAAGGCCCCCATGCCCCAAACATTTCTCTGGATCCTGTTTCATTGTTAGGTTCCATTGAGTTGGCTCTGACCCATGGTGCCCCCATGCACAGCAGAAGCTGCACGGTCCTGCGCCATCCTCACAATTGCTGCTGTGCCCAAACCCATTGATGCAGTCACGGTGTCCATCCATCTCTTCAAGTGCCTTCCTCTTTTTGCCACCCTTTCCCTCTACCAAACACAAGGATCCTCTTCCAAGGACTGGTCTCTCTTGACAACATGGTCAAAATATGTAAGACAAAGTCTTGTCCTCCTTGTCTCCAGGAAGCCCCTGGCCTTCTTTCTTCTAATGCAGATGTGTCTGTCCTTTTAGCAGTTCATGATGCCTTTGATATTCGTCGCCAGCACTGCAATTCACATGCATCTACTATCGTCTTTATTCAATGGATCCCAGCAGGTGTTATTCAGGAGCAGATATGCTGCTCCTCATTGTGGTATCAGACAGCTCTCTATTGGGACAACTTGAAGTTCCAGTGAGGCAGACGGCAGGTGGAGCTGTTAACCACAGCGTGGCTTCCTCACAGGGCTTGTTCATCCGGAGTGCACGCACTGTGTACATGGTGAGCCCAGCCACAACACAAACATCAGCCCCGCCCTTCTCCAGGAGAAAGGCAACTGCAGGGAAACTGAAATGAGAATTGATGTCTATCCACAGAGGATGCACTTGAGAAGACCAGGGAAGACACCTGGGCTCAGGTTGGAGCAGAGGTGAGGAACCTGCAGGAGGAGGCGGTGTCTCCAGCAAGCCCGAGGCCCCAGCCTTTTCCTTTGCCACTTTCCTCTCCTCCCTTCTTTTCTCCTTTTCTGACCTCCTGGGTCCCTTCTTCATAATGGTTGACTTTCCCTGTGAATTTCAATCTCAAGCAGTTGGTGAGACTTTTATTTCTATTTATGCATTTCTGAGTAGTTCATAAGGCACAGAGTGTCAAGTTCCAGACAGTATGGGTCGACAATGAGAATGAAGTCTCCCACAACCATGTCCACTTCCTCCGTTCCTCTGTACAGATGTGTGACCATTGTTAATAATGATTATTGCATTCGCCCACCCCAGGGAGATTCTAAGCAAATAAATCTGCATACCACACACAGTCTATTGTACACCCAATTTTGCACATTAGCCACATGGCCTTGGAATTGGTGCCATGCTACAGCGCTGCCGTGCTGATTTCGGTGACTGCAAGCATTCCATATTATGGGTTTACCATAATTTCTAGGTCTTCTGTTGATGGATCTTTAGTTTGTTTCTAATTCTTTGTTGTGACAAATTTCCTTAGACATCTTTGTGCACATGTATGAATCCATAGGACCAATACATTTTTAGAAAAGGAATGCTGTCCAGAGAGGGTATGTGAATTCTAAGCCCTGAAAAAATAACTACATTTCTTTCTCTTTCAATTTAAAATATCACCTGACCCAACATGGGCTTTTGCTCATCTGCTAAGGAAAACTGCATCCCCTTGTTCTCATTTGCCTTTCTCTTATTTGAGCGAAGTGAGTAGATGATTGGCATTCCTTTTTCTGTGGATGGTTACCTCATATTTGAAGAGTCCCTCAAAAAAATCCTCACTGCCATCAAGTTCCTGTGGAGTGGTCTGTGGTTTTGAACTGCTGACCTTGTGGTTAGCAGCCCAATACATAACCCATCATACCATTGCAGGTCCTCTTGTTAAGGGTAGTTTGGGTGAATGTAGATGGAGCAGTCACGATCATGGAAGAATAAGAAAATCAAGGACAATTATTTTTTTCTAATGAAGTAACTGTACATAGCTGGGCTATGCCCTGTCACTATACTAGTTACGCACAGATGCGTTTTCAGCTTGACCAACATTTTGTACCCCTGGACCATAATGGCAAGAGCCTTTCCCAAACCTGGTGCCGACCATGGCATGCTAGCAGTAGTAGGGTACAATGTCATGGTGAATGACGTAGTAGGGTACAATGTCATGGTGAATGACGTAGTAGGGTACAATGTCATGGTGAATGGCGCAGAAAACTCATGGTTTTAGTGCGAGTGAAAGTTTCAATTTACTGTGCCATGACCACTGTGCGATCTTTGTAACCCATAAAGCCCTCAGTCCCTGACGTGCTGCGGTGCATCAAGCTGAAGTGAGACTTTCAGGGAGCCACCTTCAGGTGGCAGCAACAGTACATTCAATTCTGTGAGGCAGCCAGTCCAGTACAAAGTGAAAGTAAAAATTGCAATAAATCAAAATAATACTGATTGTTATAATTTTATTAGCAGAGCATTAAGTCAATAAAACTTATCTGAAATGTCATTTGCATTGTATACAATTTTTTTACTAGTTATCCCGTGTGTCTTAAAAGCATGTTTAAAACAACAAAATGGAGAAATCGGTGATAAATTGTGCAAATGCTAGGGCTTGTCTCATACTGTAGTAAACCTAAATTCTCTTTAGATTTTTCTTTTGCACTGTAAAATATGCTCCTTGCAGACTTTCAACGATACCACTGTGCCCAAGTCTGCCCAACTCTATTTAGTGCCCTATTGTCTGGTTACTTATTTCCCTGCAGATTGGCTGGCCCTCTTTCATTTATGATTTTATATAGGAAGCTCATCTAATATATGGCATCCATTCAGGAAGGAGGACATAGTTGTTTTTTTTAATAATGAGGAATAATGAAACTTATTTATGAAGGAAGTCAGAAAAAATTTATTGAAGATTCACGACGAGAAACATGCAAATTAAAAACAAAATAAGACAAAACAAACCAACCCTGTGTAATAGCATATTCATTACCAGGGAGCTTCCAAGGAATGAAATAGTTGTGCAAAAGGCAGGATATTAGGTGATGTGATATTGCGTTTATCAGGTACATTACAGGATAAGTATGCATTTTTATTTTGTCAATTACCACTAGATTATCGTTGTATTACTGTGCAATGACTTAAGATGCAAGGCACTAAAAATGTTCAGGTCCCTATTTTTGTAACTTTTTGGTCGCTGTTGCACTTTTATGTGATGACGTGCTGATGTGAATGACAGGAGGTTGGAAAAATAGATTTAGTGTATCTTTATTTGATAATATTAGCAATGTTCTGGTTATCAGTTTAGCTTTGACCTTCAGTAAAATGTGTTTTTAAAAAATATTCGAAGTTGACATATGGCTGAGTATGAAAATACTGGATGGAAAGTCAAGCTGTGCCACAATCTAGCTCTGTGTCCCTGATGAGTGGCTTGGCCTCTCTGAGCCTCAGTGACATCAGTGAGGGTCATATGAGTTGGGTTGACTCAATGGCAGCGAGTTTGGCTCTTTTTGGAAACAATGACCTGGGGTGGGAGTAAAAGCATACATACTATCCTTACCATCTCATTATCTGGCATTTTTCCAATGATTAGGCAATTATGAAAAAAACATGCTTGGCACGGTGGAAGGGCCGTGAAAAAGAGGCAGGCCCTGAATGATATGGATTGATACCGTGCTGCCACAACGGGCTCAAACATAAGTATTGTGAGGGTGGCGCAGGACGGGGTGGTGTCTTGTTCTATTGTACATAGCATTACTATGAATAGGAACTGTCTCAAGGGAACCTGACAACAACAACTATCTGTTTTGGGCATTAACAATGCCCACCTGCCAGTAACAAACACCGAGGTCAAGGGGGAGTAGGGGGTGAGAGTAACACTGGGATGGTTAAGGTTTTGTGTCATCTTGGCTAGGCCAGGATTCTCAGTGGTTTGGCAGTTATGTAATCATACAGTTTGGCAGTTATGTAACGTTGTAGTCACCCTCCACTTTCACGTAATGCTGATTTTCATACAATGACCTGGTATTTGGAATCTAACTGTGTTGATAAGTAAGGAGTGGGTGTATACAGTTATTTATACATTCAACACTCATGGATGTCCACCAAGGGTTGGACACTGTGTTTGGAAAGGAGGATCCATAGATGAGTGAAGCACCACCCACACTTCGAGGGACTCACAATAAGATGGAGAAGGAAGGCGTAGAAATATGGCTTCATAGCAAGCTGCGTGCAAGATAAAGCAGTACAACTAAGCACTGAGTACTTACTCTGTACCAGGCACTGTTCTGAATGCTTTCTGTGAGTTGTTCCTTTTTCTTCTTTTTTTAGAATCATTTTATTGGGAGCTCTTCCAGATATTAGAACAATCCATAATTCAATTAGCTCAAGCACAATTGTACAATTGCTGCCACCATCAGCTCAACACATTTTCTTTCTTCTTGAATTCTTTGATATCAGCTTCCCTTTATCCCCTCCCTCTCCCACCCTGCCTCCTGGAACTCTTATTATTTTTTATAATAAGAATTATTATTGCTGCATTTTACACCATCCATTGTGTCCATTCACCTACAATTCTGTTATTCATTCCCCTTGAGTGGGGTTATACAGACATCATTGCTATCAGTTTTCCCTTCCCCACCCCTCTTCCTATACCCCCAGGGAATCATTACTCCCATTACTATTTCTGAAGGGTTTATCTATCTTGGATTTCATGCATCAAATGCTCTTAATTATACAAATGAACACATACAGGTCTAACAAGATTAATGAGGTAAAACTAAGACCATCATAGTCAGGGGAGGAGATGTGAAAGAATTAGGGGATAGTTACCGTATATACTCGTGTATAAGCCGAGTTTTTCAGCACATTTTTAAAGCAATTTTTGTGGTAAAATTAGGTGCCTCAGCTTTGGGTCAGCATCTATGACATGTGTTTATATGTGATATGTGTATATGATATGTGTTTCGTCAGTGCTACACTGCATCCTGGATGCAGCATCTTGTCTGTGTGGCTTTCTGTGAGGGGCTGTGTAATTATGCTATAGGTTTTGGGTCTCCACTTTGTCTACATTCCTTCATGTCAATTTGATTGCTTGTTTTTGAACTCCTGATACCTATTCCCACTGACACCTCATCACACAGGCTGATGTTCTTTTTTCCATGTGGTCTTTTTTTCTCTGCTGGATGGTTGCTTGTTTAACATCAGGCCTTTAAGACCCTAGGCGCTATAACTTTTAATAGCTGGGCACTATCAGCTTTCTTCACCACATTTGCTTATTCACCCATTTTGTCTTCAGTGATCGTGTTGGGAAGGTGAGTATCATACATCGGCACATCAATAGAACAAGCCGTTCTTGTACTGAGGTAAGATTTAAGTACAGGCCCAAAATTCATTTGCTTCCTTGTTGTATTATCTCTTATTTCTTATCCCTCTTCCTTATCCCTACAATATAGAAGAATTACAACCACCCCACATTATAGATACAGATACTGAGGTATTTGGGAGCACATATTGACAAATGATAAGCTGTAGTTTCATTTTTGCATTCCTTATGCACCTACTGTATCTTGGCCACATATGCATCTCCTTACTCAAGAAAATATAATATGAAGGTAAGTGAAAAAAGAGGATTGCTATTAGGGTTCCAGCTTCTACAGGCATGGGTTCATTCCAGACAAGATGTGGTCAAGTGTGTCTCTGAGAACATTGGGTGACTGCAGATCACTTCTCTCAGTAATGCACTGGTCTTAATCTTGTGAAGGGCCTTCACAAAAAGGATGCTTTTGTGCCATGGAAAAAGCTAGTGTGAGATCAGGGCTGGTATCAAATTTATAGCAAAACTCAAGTGGACACTTTCCCAAATCACTGGAGCTTTGCAGTACATTTATGGGAATGCTGCCTCCCCTGAAGTAACATTCTGTAGATGGGTCAAATGCTCTAAAGAAGGTCAGGAAGATCTCCAAGATGAGCCAAGAGAGGGAAGACCATCGGGCTCAATAAGTGAAGGAACTGGCTGCACTCCAGAGACTGGGGGAAAATGACAGTGGGATCAGCCTCGATGCCATAGCTACTCCATCTGGGATCGCACAGGGGATCAGTATTTTCAAATTTCAGTGAGTACCTTTGCCTCAGCAAGCTTGCAGCTCCATGGGTGCCCAAAGCATTGTGTGAAGATCAGCCAACTCAAACCAATCTAGTAAACAAGAATAAAGCTAAGAAAGATGATTTTATGGCACAAGGTGTAACCAGGCCTGAGTCTTGAATGCACCAAGACTAGCTAGAGATCAAGGTCCAATCAAAGCAGTGGGTTCTGAGGGGATCTGCTGGGTTTAGAGGCCATGGGACTTTTGTTTTCTTGTGGGAGGGGTGATGGGGGTATTTCCAAGGGGTCACCTCAAGACATTTCCCCAAAGAACACAAGACACTCATGGGGGCTTATTGTGAAGAAATTTTCAGAAAACTGCATTGGTAAGGAACGACCATAACAGTTGCACTGAGGAATGGTCCCCACAATGGGGATGCACCTGCTGCTGAATGTCATTGGGAGACCTCACCCCATCTGCCCTGCAGCCCTGACCTTCTCCCTGAGGCTTTCCCTTCAGATTCAAACAGCATTGAAAAGGAACATGATTTGTGTCCTTCGAAGATGCCCAATCTGCCATTCTGAGATAGTGTAAATCGCGGATCACAGACTTTTTCAGGGTAGAGCTAAGGAGAGAGAAACACCACTTCCAGAAGTGTAAAGACCCAGCCAGAGGATATGTCAAGAAACAATAGCTTCACATTTTGACATGTTTATTTAATAATGGTTTCTATGATTTTTTAACTATACTTTTGGACTTACCTTTTTAAAAATAAATCATTTTATTGGAGGCTCATACAATTCTTATCACAATATATAAATACATCAATTGTGTAAAGCATATTTGTACATTCATTGCCCTCATCATTCTCAAAACATTTGCTCTCCACTTAAGCCCCTGGCATAAGCTCCTCAATTTTCCCCCTTCCTCCCCACTTCCCCCTCCCTCATGAACCCTTGATAATTTACAAATTATTATTTTGTCATATATTACATTGTCTGACATCTCCCTTCACCCATTTTTCTGTTGTCCATCCCCCAAGAAGGAGGTTATATGTAGATACCTGTAATTGGCTCCCCCTTTTCACCCCACCCTCCCTCTACCCTCTTGGTATCGCCACTCTCACCACTGGTCCTGAAGGGATCCTTTGTTCTGAATTTCCTGTGTTTCCAGTTCCTATCTGTACCAGTGTACATTCTCTGGTCTAGCCAGATTTGTAAGGTAGAATTGGGATCATAATAGTGGGGAGGGGGGAGTGGTGGAGAGTAAGCATTTTGGAACTAGAGGAAAGTTGTATGTTTCATTGTTGCTACACTGCACCCTGACTGGCTCGTCTCCTCCCTGTGACCCTTCTGTAAGGGGATGTCCAGTTGCCTACAGTTGGGCTTTGAGTCCCAACTCTGCATTCCCCCTCATTCATAATGCTATTATTTTTGTTCTTTGATGCCTGATATCTGATCCCTTCAACACCTCGTGTTCACAGAGGCTGGTGTGCTTCTTCCATGTGGGCTTTGTTGCTTCTCAGCTAGATGAGCGCTTGTTTACCTTCAAGCCTTTAAGATCCCAGACACTATATATTTTGATAGCCGGGTACCATCAGCTTTCTTCAACACATTTGCTTATGTACCCATTTGTCTTCAACGATCATATCAGGGAGGTGAGCACACAATTATATAATTATTTTTGTTCTTTGCTGTCTGATAACTGATCCCTTCAGCACCTCGTGATCACACAGGCTGGTGTGCTTCTTTCATGTGGGTTTTGTTTCTTCTCAGCTAGATGGCTGCTTGTTTACCTTCAAGCCTTTGAGATCCTAGATGCTATATCTTTTGCTAGCTGGGCTCCATCAGCTTTCTTCACAACATTTGCTTATGTACCTGCCTTGTCTTCAGTGATCGTGTCAGGAAGGTGAGCACCATGAATGCCAGTTTAACAGAACAAAGTGTTCTTGCATTGAGAGAGTACTTGAGTGGAGGCCCAGTTGGACTTACCCTTATACAATGTAATGAACCTTTAGCTCCACCTCTTGTGCAACACTCCTAGAGAAAAATAGACACCTCGGCCAGAAAGAAACTCAGCACCTAGAGTTGGACCTTAATTCAGGGACTGAGTTGTCTGTTAGGGCAGTTCTAGAACAAATGCCCACTGTGCTTGGAGTTTTTGACTCAGAATGGGCAGGAATCTTATATAAGTCTAGCTGATGTTGCCCCCTGGGAATTACTCTATTTTAAAGTGTTGAAAAGCAAGGATGTTACTGTTACGAAGACCAAGATGCACCTAACACAAGCCACGGTACTTTGAATTGCCTCATACACGTGTGAAAGTTAGACATTGAATAAGTAAGGCCAACGAAGAACCGATACATTTGACTTATGGCGATGGTCAAGAATAATGAACGTGTCAGGGACTGTCAAAAAACGAACAGATCTGTCTTGGAAGAAGTACAGTTAGAATGGCATCGAGAAGCAAGCATGATGGGACTTCGCCTCACGTATCTTGGGCACATAGTCAGGAGAAACCAGTCTCTGGAGAAGGATACCATACTTGGTAAAGTGGAAGGGCAGTGAAAAAGAGCAAGGGCCTTGATAAGATGGATTGGCACAGCGGCCACACCAATGGGCTCAAACCTAAGAACAAGTGTGGGAATGTCTCAGGACTGGCAGTGTTTTGTTCTGCTGTACACAGTAACCAATTCCATGGCACCTAACAACAACAATAACAACAACAACACCGCAACAACTGGGAAGTGCAGCAGTGTAATAGTTAGGAGCAGGACTGTTGAGTCAGACCACCTGGGTTAAGACCGGGGGAGATGACACTTGCTATCTCAACCCCAGTTCGTCATCCCTTAATTGGGGGCCCACTATGATCTTCTCATAGGCTTGTCTGAAGAATAGAGTAGACAATCCCCATGAAGCCTCAAGCCAAGAGTCTGGCTTATTAAAAGTACTCAATAAAATATTTTCCATAACTATTACTGTTACTGATCATCCTTTCATCCTGGGCAACTGGCATAAATATGCCACAGGAAATCCAAAACAAAATTAAATCAGAAGCTCACATTTTCTCCGAGGCCAGCTGATACAGAGATCAAAGTAATGTATAGTTAAATGTAAATAATTCAGAAATGCTTTTTGGTAATAGCAAGCAGCATTGTGAATACCAGATAAGTTGATTGTTAGATAAGCTACTGATTCCTCTCTCTCAAGAAGTATTGATTTAATTTTGGTGACAGTGTCCAGTTGAGAGGGGCTGTTTGAAGATGTTGAAAACAGGGACTCAAAAATGGTCTCACGAGATCAGTATCTTGACTAGCATTAATAGTAGCATGGATATATGAATTTCAGAATCAATCTGCCTTCTGGTTGTCCCTTTGTGTATTGATGTGTGGCCCTCTTTCCGAGTTAAGGTGTCCAGCCACAGCCTGGTTTTGGGGCTGCCTCTTACTCTAGCGGAGCTCTCCCCTGTCCGTTAACCTTGAGAACGCCGTGGATTTCCCGGGTGCCACATGTGATGGACCCAGCTCGCAGAGGAGACATTTCGAAGGGCTTCCCAGTATGGGTTCTCTACGAGATGCAGCAGGGTAATATCCTAGTTTGGAAAGTGTACCTGAAAAGTTAAGCTTTTTAGATGACGAAATACATAAGACAATTGCTGGCTCTTTGGAGTGAAACTTTTCAATCTGCACATGTTGGTGCAAAACCAATGAACTTTGCACGTCTGAGCGTGGTGTCAGCAGCTACCGAGCCTGGAGACTTGCAGTGACTGTGCTGGGAGCTGAAATTGTGCTGTGATCCATTACCAACGCGAGTGGAATCCAGTTTGCAGGCCGCCCGGTATGCACTTCCTGAGCTCCCTGACAAGATCTGTCTGCTGTGGTCACCTTCCTGTTTTTGATAGTTGAAAGAGACCAAGTGGCTTCTCAAAAATCAATGGGCGACTGGGCTTCTGGTACTTTGGGAGTGTCACGCACAGATGCCTCCACACACGTGCATTCAGGCACAGACTTTCACGAACGTGTGCACACATGTGCATGCACGGGTTCTTGGCTGAACTATTCTCTAAGATAAAGAGATAAATAGCTGTTGTTGAATTGGCTCATGATGACCTGACACCCCAGAGAACGAATGCTCCCTGATCCTGCATCATTCTTCGGAGTGTTGGCATGACGCAGTCCGTCGGGCACAGCTGCTGTGACAATACCTCTCACCGCAGTTCTCCTTTCCCCTGGCTGGCTTCCTAGCTATGCTAAGTAGGCGTTCTCCGTCATGCTAAGACAGAACACACGGTGTCTTCTGTCTGAGACTCAACGACGAAAGCCGACCTTTCGCCATCTCCTTCCAGCAGCTCAGGGTTCTGGTGAGCTCTGGGCAGCCCTCATCACACTCGAAGTTGCAGAGGAGTCTCCGGAAACCAAGATTCAACTTGAACTCGGCTGAAACTGTGATCCCCTAGTTGCCGTGCTCTGGATTGTGAGAAGGAAGTTTGCCAGTGAGTTTTCTGCCCAGCAGGGCGCTCCTGAAAGGAGTAGTGACGGTCCTGGAACGAGGCCTGAGGGAGGAGGAATATGGCAGGATGAACACGGACGGTCCCAGGTAAGGACTGGGCTCAGGTGGAGCTTCGGTGAGTATGCACATGGATCAAACGCCACTGCTTTGCTCCAGGTCCAAGTTCATTTGGACCAATGCAAGACAGACTATGGACCAACTGCTCTGGCTGAGAATGGCCTGAAGGGAAAAAAAAATCCTCTTTTGTGATAGTGTCTGATACAAGCACACATTTACAATTACAATGGAGAATGACAGAGTCTGAAATTTTTTGTTCTGAAAGTCTTACTTCCCATTGCCTCACCTTCTTGGGCTCAGTCTGCCCTATGCTGAACTCCCAAAGTGTCCTGCTCACTCTCGGGCTGTAAATGATCCTGAACCTGGAAGGAAAGAAATGGAAAGGCCCAGTTCTCCTAGCACAAGCAGAGGGCAGAAAAAGCCTGAAAAATGGATTGAGCTCTTTCCTGGAATGGTCCAGAAAAGATTAAAAAAGGCCCATTATCCAGGTCATTTTAGCTCGATGAGCTCCAGGTTTCAAGATGGTAACCTGATTGAACTCATTTTTTCATCATCATCATCATCATCATCATCATCATCATCATCATCATCATCGCCACCACTGCCACCATGTTCTTTTAAAGAAAAAAGTGAAGCACCAGTAGGGGTCCTGGCTGCACTGTCCCCTGCCCCCGCCCCAGCCCACCCTGACAGTGTAACTTACCAGGTTAACAGGCTGCAGTGCTGAATACAAAGCAACGTGACAAGCTGGCACTGAACAATGTGAAATCCAAGTGGCCAGAAATGATGTCTCATTAAAGGGCTGTCCACACAGCAAGTGAATGCACTTGGCAACAGTCATGGGATTCCTTCTTGATAGGTGTCTCAGAAGGGATCTTTGCTGTTAGGCAGCCAGTCGTTCTCCATGAATCTCCCTGCAGTTTCTCTTCCATGATATTCTGCCTCTCCTGACGTCGCCTCCTTCTCCTGCACGCTTGTGTGCTTTTGCTCAGTTGCCTCCACCAACGCACTTGGAGCCCTCAGTGGAACACCCCGCTGTGTGGGCTTCCCCACCTGCCGGGCTAAGGGCTGGACCCCCTTTGGAAGCGTGGAGGACGGCCTCTCCTGCCTTCTGAGGATGAGAAGCAGGTAGCATTGCTGCTGCAAAAGCACCTCCCTTTCACGGAGTCACCCCAGAGCGGACGTTTACATCTGTACCACGACTGGTTCCCACCCTCTGCTTGGCATTTGTTTTCCTGAAGGACTATGGGGAAAACATTCATCACACTTAAAAGCTAAAATGTTTCTCCACTTGCTGAGTTGAAGTTACCAGTACATTTATTTCATATGAGTCGGACAGTTAAAAAAACAAAACAAAATGAAGCTCATGCCCCCCAACAAACAAGCAAGCAAGCAAACAAACAAACAAACCAACAGTGATGGGAACGGGTTAATCATGAATCCTGACACACTGATCGCCCATTGTCATCAAGGAATTGTTTAAGCCAAAACATCCTAGGCGTTACCTTGGGGTTTTTTGTTTCTCTGCAGCCCACTCACACAATTAGCAGGTCTGATTGGCTCCATCTCAAGGGAAAAAAGTCCATGCCCACATCTAGCTACAATCCTTCACCTCCACTGCCATCATTCTGGCCACCATCGTCACTGAGTTGAAACTTGTGACACTTTCTTGATTTCCCTGTTGCCAAAATTTCCCCCTCTAGTTAACCTTCTACAGATTCCTTCGAGTCATCTTTAGAAAACTTAAATTGGATCCACTGCTCTACTGGAAAATCTTTAGGGCAGTGGTTCTCAACCTTCCTAATGCTGTGACCCTTTAATACATTTCTTCATGTCGTGGTGACCCCAACCATCGGAAACATGTGTTTTCCAATGGTCTTAGGCGACCCCTGTGAAAGGGTCATTCAACCTCCAAAGGGGTCATGACCCACAGGTTGCCATCCGACCCCCAAAGGGGTCACAACCCGCAGGCTGAGATCCGCTACTTTAGGGCTTCCCAATCCCCTTACAAGAAAAGCTAAGCTCCTTGTGGAAGCCCCTGCCTCTTATGGATCTCATCCGGTATCTCTTTCCGTTGCTTGGCACTCATTCGTTCTGTCCTGGACTATTTGGGACGATCAGAATGTTTTCCAATGATCTTTCGGTGTCTGACTCTTCATCATTCACCATCTCTCTAGTCGTTTGTCTTTCTCAGAGACCATCCCTGACCACCCAGGCTACAGTAGTTATTATTAGGTGCCATTGAGTTGATTTGGGCTCAGGGGGACCCCGCGTGACAAAGTAGAGCTGCAGCATAGGGATTGCTACACTGTGATGTTTATGGGAATAGAAAGTCATATTTTTCTCCTATGGACCCACTAGGTGAGTTTGAACCACCAGCCTTTCAGGTCGCAGTTGAGTGGCTACCTATTGTCTACCAGGGATCATTCAGGAGAAAGTTGTTAGGTACCCTTGAGCCACTTTCAACTGTTAGTGATCCTCTCTCCAATAGAACAAAGCACTGCCTGGTCCTGTGCCAGCTTCACAACTGTTGCCATATTTGAGTCCATTGTTACAAGCAATGGGTCGGCCCAACTCATTGAGGGGTTCCCTCTTTTTGATGACCCTCTCCGTTACCAAGGATGATATCCTACTTCAGGAATTGGTTCCTTTTGATTACGTGCCCAAAGTGAAATCTTGTCATCTTCATGTCCAGAGAGCATTCTGGTTGTATTTCTTCCCAGATTTTTCATCCTGAAGTTGTGCTCATGCCATTCTGCTTTGATTTCCTCAGAGCAGGGACAACTTCCTGAAATCATCTTGCTTTTGGTATAATTACAGTTCAATGTTGGCCTCCCCATGCTAGAATGTTAAATGTCAGAGGAGCTGGGACCTTGTTGAGTTTCTGCTGTGCAGGGATTCAGCACCTAGGAGAGCGCACCACCCTTTGTCCAACAAATGCCTGCATAATGAATGAGTTCTTCCCATGTCCACAAGGCCAACATTTACCCATTCATTTCTTTCTCCTGAGGTCCTTTGCTTCTCCATGTTCCATTAACTTATCCCCTGCTTTCCTGTAATCTTTTGGGCAAGCACCCCTTCCAGTGTGACTTTTCATTCTGCTTTGTTGTTGATAGCCATGGAGTTCTGCCAAGTTGCTCTGCCATAGAATTCATTCCATACACTTTCATCTGCTACTGTGCCTCGATATCAGAGCAGAATAGTGTTCAGTTTTAATGTCTTGGTCTTTGTATGTAGATTTCATCTGTCCTGAGTTACCATTGAGTCCGCAGGGAGATGCTAAACAGGGCCACTGGATAGCCCTTGCAATGCCTAGAGAAGACTCTTGCTGAATGATCACTCTGCTGTGGGATTATCAGAAGATACAGGGCTCAACCACTGCAAGGAAATGGAATGACAAAGGAAAATGGGTGGGCAAGGGGATCATGGCAGAGACCCTCAGAGAAAGAATGCTCAGTGCTCCCCAGTCATCCGTCATGTTAGGGGCATAAAGCAATCATGCTTGTTGTTGTTGTTGTGAGGTGCCACCGAGTCAGTTCCTATTGCTCGTGATCTTCTGTACAATAGAACGCAGCCCCGCCTGGTCCTGTACCATCCTCGCAATTGTCGTTTTGTGCTTTATCAGGATATATTTCCACAACAATAGCGGTACTCCCCATTGTACCACACCAGTGCAAGCACACGACTGCATGGCCCTTCACAGGTAATGTGAATGCCTGGCTGTCACGAGAGGAATCCCTACTGGTTTGGGGGAGTCCTAAACTAGCATCCCTCCCGGAGGAGGAACAAACCATCCTAGTTCCTCAAACTGCTCAATCATGGGAGTTTACAAACTGATTACTAGAACGAGGAGGCAGATTGTTTTGCTGGGGTGAAATCAAATTGGGAGATGGTTGCAGAGAACTCAGGAATAGAGAAAATGAAAATCAATAGTGCATTTGAAGTGATCTTACATTTCAATCCGAGCAGTTCTTTATACATGTAATTTTGGAGGGGGAACTTCATTAAATCGTGGCAGAAGAACATTTTATATAAATGCACACGTGCACTGCTCATAACCAACTCTCTCCGTGCACGGGTTTGTGGAGAGGGTTGAACTAGAACTAGTCACTGAATGCTAGAATTTGAGGGCAGGGGCTCATTTCAGAGTTGAGTGAATAGAGTCCAGAGAAGAGAGCTTTCCCAGGGTCTTCAAAAAGGTTAGCAGCAGAGCTGGGCTCCCCCCGAAGCCATCCCATTCCCGTTCTATGCCCTTTCCTTCTCTTGCCCTGGCACCAGATCTGCCGCCTCTCCTGGCTGCGAGCCCAAGATGCTGCCTGTGGTTTGCTCAAGCATCGTCTGAGATGTCGCCCTCACACTCTCCGACAGTCCTTGCCCACAATAGCATTAGTGAGCACTGGGGCGGCGGAGTCGCAGAACAGGCTCCATAGCATCTCTAAGAGAAAACTTTCTTTACCATTGGCCTCCGTTGGTCCTTTTCAATTGTCCCCTATGAAGTGGTCAGCCAACTGGCTCTTTATCATCTCAAGATGATAAAGCTCTATGCTAATAGCTAGATGCTAAATCGTTCAGCTTTGCCTGGTGTCCTACCCTCGAACTCACAAACACAAGCCAAATGAAGCCAAGGACTCTCAGCTCATAGGACACTCTGGAGAAAGCCATCTTGATTCCACGAGCTTGCTCTTGGAGTTTCACCCGTACAACAGGCAGCTGACGCAGTTCCTCTCCAAGAGGAAGTCCAGCAACAGAGACATCTCCTTATTGCAGTGTTCCCATCGCAGCACGTTTCCCGGTGGCCTGTTGTAACCACTGCTTTTCTTGCTCTGGGAACTTGACTGGAAATTTCTCTGTTTTGCACACAGACCTGATCTTCTGGACCACAATCATGCTAATCAGATTATCAACTGCCTATGGGATAGGTTGTTAGTGCCCTGCTCTAGGATCCCAAAGTTCATCCCCATGAAGGATGGGGCTCCCCATGATACTACTAGGTGCCTAGGGTCCCCTTGAGATTGACAGTGGTTTTAGAAGATACCACAGTGAATGGTTCTTTAGGGAGAGCTGGCTGGTGAATTGGACAGAGCTGGTCTCCATCCTCTGGGTGATGTGTGGGGATCAAAGGTTGGAGATCTGACCATGGAAAAATGTCCAGTGAGTTTCCTGCTCCCTCACTGCCATTGAGGCGATGCTGACTCATAGTGGCCCTTTAGGACAGGCTAGAAATGTCCCTGTGGGATTCTGAGACTGTGAGTCATTATGGGAGTAGAAGGCCCATCTTTCTCCTGCGGAGTGGATGATGGGTTCAAACTGCTTACCTTGTGGGTAACGTCCAACTCATAACGATTATATAACACCAGGGCTCTTCAGGTAGCTTAAGGTGTCTCTCTTGTTGGTACCAATCAATTCTTGGTTTGCCCACTTGGGGATGCCGAGGGGCATGCTTACTACAGGTATTTCCCCCCCTGCCTCAATCCAGACCTCCTCTATTTCCCTCCAACACACACCATCTCGAAAACCCTTGGATTGGATTCTTCCATTCCTTGGTGAATTCCTGAGCCATGGCCTCCGTTACAGAAGCACACCGTCCCCTATCACCCCCATTTCCCAGAGGGACAAGAGATGTTTGCATCTCATGTCAGGAGGTCTTCGGGGAACGATTGCCTTGTAGCAGAGGAAGTCCCACAAAGAGACAGAGTTTTTCTGTCAACCCCTGGCCTCCTGCTTCCTCTCTTCCACGTGCCGTGCTCCTATTAGCTCCTCAGTGTTCTCCCACAGTATCTTAAATTCTCACAAGCAACACACGGGGCTGGTGGGGGTCATGCCCATCTTAAAGACAAAGAAATCAAAAGGTCTAAGAGGTTCTGAAACCTGGTCCAGTTCACCTGGCCCCTGGTGGCTGAGTGTTGCCCCACGTGTTGCCCCACGTCGTGTTCTTCTCACAGTATCTTGCACAACTTTTGGGTTAGGAAAAACATCCAGGGAAAGACAGCTCTCTCTTCTCTTCTTTTCCCCCCTCTCTCTTCTTTTCAAAACAGACAGATTCAGGAATTCAGAAACAGTTATTGCAGAGCCATCTGCTAAGAGGTCGTTCCATGGCACTTGAGGGAAGATGAATCGCCGGTGAAAATGTAGGTCCCCTGAAAGTACACTCAGCCCCTATTCTGGGGTCTGTGCTCCAGGCTGCGGCCCTGCTAGACCCACGTCTGTGCTTCCTGATATGGGTCCTATTGTTGTGCAGCCCGTAGAGGTGTGTTCCTCACGGACAGCCCAGGCTTAAAGAGCAGCCCAGAGCCCAGCGCCCACGGTCTTGGTGGACCTTGATGAGATTGTGGGCACCTTGGTCGGCAGCAGGCAATGGTCCTAGCCAGATCCATGAGTCGGCCACTCTCTGGGCATGTGTTTCACCATTTAAGGTATTGCGTTGACCATAAAGATCAACATGTGATAAATGTGTTTGTTGGCATGTGTATTTGTGGACTTATACATAACACTCTATGTGGCTGAACATGTGTTGACAATGTTCAAAAAGAGAGAAATTCTGAAGCAACAGCGATTGAACTTTCGGAGTGTTTGCACCATTGCGGGCGGAGGAGGAAGTGGCTACTGCGGGGATGCCAGCCAGCTCCGCTGTCCCAGGTTCACACTCCCCGACAGCCTGTGAAGCAGCACTGATGGCTGGGATCACGTGTCTCCGAGCTCGGCCCAGACTGGGAGGAATCAAGGGCTCCGGGAGGAGCTGCTGGAGGCTTCCTGGCAGCCTCTGCAGCCTGGGCTGCTGCCAGATCACTGCCTCCTGTGGGCATGTGTGAGTGAGCGCTCAAACTCAACCCAAACGAGCTGGAGGGAAATCAGAGGAAACTCTTGAGAAATTACCATGAGGAAAATGCTTCAGTGAATGCTTCGGTCCGCTTTTCTGCTTCTAGAACATAAGTGGACTTTTCGAGTTGGAGTGAGCCTGCCAGGATTTCTTGCTCCACCCACTGCACTTTCCTTAGGTCTTGGGCTTGGGGGGCCAGCGACAGGGAGGCAGCAGGTTCTGTCTGGGCATGTCTTGCCCTGGGTACCCGGTGATGCCATGTGCAGGAAAGGCACCTGGATTGCCACTGCGTTACTTTGCCCCCAACCTTCCAAGAGCACACTTCCAACCAGATGAATACCCAGAAAGGCCTCCTTTAATACTTACTGTTAAAAATGAAAATACAGCATTGTCAGCACCTTGTAATCTGGAAAGAAAATGCCACCCCCCAAAATAACCAAACCCAAACAAAAATAAAACCCAAAGTAAAACCAAACTCACTGCCATGGACTCATAAGGGGGTCCCTATGGGGGAGGGTAGAACTGCCCCCTGGGAGTTTCCGAGACTGTAACTCTTTATGAGAGTCGAAAATCCAGTCTTTCTTCCCCGAAGCTGCTGGTGGTTTCAAACTTCAGACCTTGTGGTTAGTGGCCAACTGCATAACCTCTACACTGCCAGAGCTCCTTTATAAGGCTGGCTATATAAGACTCATTAGTGAGTTTTTGAAGATGTTAGGTAGCAGAATAGGGATAGAAGAGGGGATTGCCCCTCACATGCCTGAAGGTCCCCCATAGAGGAAATTGGAAGAGAATCATGTGAGCATTGAGCACCTTAACTGGGCGTGCTCCAATTCAAGCCGCCCAAGACAGGTGAGTGGTACACCGGGGTGACCCAAACTAGAGCCAGGTGGGTTTTATTCAGCCAATGTGTCAACCAGTACCTCCCACCACGCCTCCCTGGCCAAAGGTTTATTTTACCCTGGCACGGGAAAGCAATCTCTTTTCTCTTTTTCCTTTTACCCAGCTTCTGCGCTCGGACCGGACTGCTCACTCTTGGGCCTCAGTTCACCATGTGTGGATGAGGAGTCAGTGGTGAGCCCAGCGTGGCTTATGCGTGGTTTGGCATGCTTTTGTGAAGTAGCTTGTACTCCTTTGAGACTGCAAAACCTGAAACTTCTTCTGCCCTTTAGGAAAACCCACTTGGACTACAAACCAGGCTTCAGTGTGACTTCTTTCTCATGTGAAGCCAAGAACCGAGGTATTACCCACCTGAAAAACTTAACAACGACACTTGACGACCCAACATGGAACCCAAGGGTGCCATTGGATGGGATTTCCTAGAAAGTCTCACTCTCCTTGAGAAGTTTACTAAACAGAGACTAGGTAGCAGTTTTCCTCACTATGCCTATTTTGTTTTAATGCTTCTAAATCACACACACAACCACACGCACCCAGAAAACCAAACACACAATCACAAACACACACAACCACCCTCCTACACACAACCACATACACACACAAAACCACACACACACACGCACACACACACACGCACACACATACAACCACACACACAGCTATCACAAGCCTACATGCCTTCCGGATCCCACAGGGAGAGGCACAATTAAGGCTCTCATACAACAACACAGTCCTTTGTCCTTAAAATCAGCATATGCATGGACATCTACAGTGGGGAAAATTGTGCTGATGTAGGTTCTCTGAGATTGGCTTTTATTTCTGCAGAACCATATTTGTGGATTTCAGCTATCCTATCATAATGCAGTGTACGATATACCTCAGCATTATCGTACCATTAAGGCATTGACTTACTTCTAGGATAATGACCATTGTGTCTGCAGCAGTCGGCTCCTGAGGACACACTGGGAATATTTCATACTTATCAGGATTTTGACCTCAGAGTCTATATCTATATAATTCCAAAACATATTGTCATTTCTGTACAAAAGTGAAAAGAAAAGGGGGGCAATTAACCAGTTGCCTAGTGCTGCCTAGATAAAAAGGTCTAGATAATCAACCTAATCTTTGATTTGGCTTGATTGATTAATTAATTAAACCTTTATTGAGCCAGTCCCTGCATAGGTGATGCCATGCTGAGTCTCATTGTCAGGGGCCTGGAAGGTTATTTGCAAATGTTGATCCTGCCTTGGAAGGTAATACGGAGATACCCTCCTGAGGGCTGTGAGAGGGCCTCTCCCTCAACTACCCCAGCACCAAATTGTGTGCCTCTGAGAAGTCAGAAATCTCACCCACCACTCAGCTCTGGCATGCTGTGGCAGCAGGTCTCTGTGCTTGCCTGCGGGCAGGGGGCTGTGAGGGTGAACGAGCTTATGCAGGGACGTCTATGTACGTGTGCAGGACCTGTGGTTTAAGGTGGGGGCTGATGCCTCTCTTCCACTCTTGGTTCATGGATGACAATATGGCCATGTCAAGCAAACGATAAGATGCACATACCCTCTGACCCAGCCATTATTCAACTTCTGGGAATTTATCCTGAAGATGTGCTCACACATTGCCAGTGATGAATATTCAAAGATATTCATTATTAATTCATTTATTCACCATTAAATATGTAATGAGTTCCTGCTGCATCCAGACACTGGCTTAAGCATTGCAGGAAAAGAAGTGAACAAAACAGATAAATTCTTATGTTCCAGAAGCTTCTGATGGGGGGAGGGGGAGGAGTGTGTGTGAGGTGGGCAAAGAACAAGTTATAAACAAAAAAAAAATAAGGAATAGGTTGTAGGTTAAATCAAGTCACCTGGAACAGTCCCATTAGGCTCTCCTACAGAAGGAGCCCTGGTTGCGTAGTGGGCTGGCTATATGTTGGGCTGCTAATTGCAAGGTCAGTAGTTTGAAACCACCAGCCTCTCCAGGGGGAAAGATGAGACGTTCTACTCCCATAGAGATTTCTAGTCTCAAACCCACAAGGGGGGCAGTGTGACCCTGTCTTTCATGGTGACACTGCCAGGTAAGCATTGGCCTGCTAACTGTCAGTGGTTCAAACCCACTAGTCACACTGGTGATTTTCTTCTGAAAAACTAGCTGTTGAATACCTCGTGGAACATAATCCTACGCTGACACAGATGGGGTCATCAGGTTGGCATGGACTCAATGGGAACTTTAAAAAAGAACACTGTCAACAGTAGCCACTATTTCTCTTCGAAGTGTCCGAGTCTGTATAATAAGGGAGTTTCGGTTGTGCTGTTGGGTAAGTGTGGGGTTCCTAATCAAAATGTTAGCAGTTCAAATCCACCAACTACTCAGCTTCTGTAAAGAGTCATAGTCTCTGCAACCATATACAGGTTCACAGCGAGCTGGAATTCCCTAGATGGCAGTGGGGTTTTTGGTTTTGAGGTGATGTTGATAATGCTGTGAAAAATGCTGATGGACTAGGAAAAGAAGGAGAGAGAAGGATGGAAGTAGGTGCCACTGAAGCCATTTCAACTCGCAGCAATCCCACAGGGTTTCCAAGGCTGTCCATCTTTACAGTAGCAGACTGCTTCATCTTTCTCCCACGATGTAGATGGTGGCTTCAAGCCAATGATGTTGGGTTTGACATCTGTCGCTCTTTAATCAGTGCACCACCGGGCTTCTTTCATCATGTGTTAGGCCAAGTTGACTAGAGAAACAAATCCAGTCAAACTAGATAAAAAAATCTCATCTAGATGAGAGCTTTATATTAAGAAATAATTATATACCAGGCAAACATTCCGGCCCAGTCCAGATCAAGTCCATAAGTCCAATACTAGTCCATAAGTCCCTCTGCAGACTCAAATGCAGCCACATAGAACTATGCAGAATGCAGGAACATCGTCAGCCAGTGGGTGCAGAGTCTTGTGGATCCAATGGTGGTGGCAGCATCACAGGGCTCTGGCAGCTCCCAGTGTGGCTCTTCAACAGGAAGGTGAATGCAGACAGAGAGAGAGGGGGGGGGGGTAGGTAGGTTCCCAGGACCCTCCTTATGAAGTATCATCAGGCTGTGATCTGATTGACAGGCTACATTCTACCCCTACACTCATATTTTCAAGTTGACATGAAGTTATGTAACGACCACAAACCAGTAGAAGACCAGTTAATAAATTATGTTATATTCATGACAGTATTAAAATAGCTATCAACAGGACAATACAATCATGCTAACCGCAAAGAAGGATCTTTAACATATACTGTTACGTGAGAACATCAAAACGTAGGACAGCAGCATGCATGGTCTACAAGCACAATGAGGTTTCAAAGAGTTCCTTAAAAACATGGAATAACATTTGCATATATGTACATAGACCTATGTCCCTATCATTATATTTACATATGTACATGTCTGTATTTAAACCTCTATAAATGTCCCCTTTGCCTACTAGTTCTTTCCTCTGTTTCCCTTTACTTTCCTCTTATCCCACTATTATGTTTGACACTCATTTAACTTAGTAATTCCTCGGTTCCATTGCACTTGATCAAACCCCACATTCATTCTACACCCTTCTTGCCATTGGTTTTAGATCAGTTGTTCCCTTGTCCCTGGGCTTGTTGGCTCCCCACTTCCTTTCCCCCACCTGCCTATCACCCATGTCCCCTGGAACCATTAGTCCCATTTTCTCCTGGGGATTGTTTATCCTGTCTATCTTATATAGATAAACATAAAAAACCCTATAAATAGTTCCAGGTCTGTCTGTTGACCTTTCTGAATGTTTTCTGATCGAGTCTGATGAGGTCCCAAGCCCTGCCCCTAAAGTCTATTTTTTGGGATTCCTTGGGGACTTCATTGCTTTTATTCCTTTGCTGCTCTGTTGCTCTCCCTTCATGTTTCACCCGTGTGTGTGTGTGTGTGTGTGTGTGTGTGTGTGTGTGTGTGTGTGTTGTTTGTCAGATCGGGCACAATTCCCACACTGTATCTCCATTGTTCCCTGTAGCACTGTGGGTCAGTGAGGGGATTTCATGTCTCATGGTGGGACCAGCCGTATGGTCCTCTCTGTTTATTGGCTGCTCCGAGAAGGGATATTGTCCTTGGAGCTTGGTAGACAAGGATGTGGTCCACTCTGTTTCTCTCTCTTCTTCCCTCTTAGTTTGCTGCCCCTCTCCCTGAGCTGTATAGCAGATGGACATTGGATCTCTACTCATGTACTCCCTCAATGCAAGAACACGTTGTTCTAATAACCTGGCATTCTGTGATTCTCACCTTCCCTACATGATCACTCAAGACAAGATGGGTACATAAGCAAATGTGAATAAAGCTGATGGTGCCTGGTTATTAAAATATATAGCATCTAGGGTCTTAAAGGCTTGAAGATAAACAAGCGGCCATCTAGCTGGGAGGCAAAAAAGCCCACATGGAAGAAGCTCACCAGCCTGTGTGATCATGAGGTATTGATGGGATCAGGTATCAGAAGACTCAAAACAAACAATTATATTGATATGAATGGGGGTGGTGGTGGAGTGGAGACCCAAAGCTCATCTGCTCACAGAAAGGTCACATCTCCTCACAGAAAGGTCACAGAAGGACATCTCCTCACAGAAGGGTCACAAGGAAGGGATGAGCCAGCCAGGGTGCAGTATAGCACCAACAAAATGTACAACGTTTCTCTAGTTCTTCAATTCTTCCCCCATCCCCCACTACCATGACCCCAGTTCTACCTTACAAATCGGCTAGACTTGAGCATATACACTGGTACAGAAAAGAGCTATGGACACATGGAATCCAGGACAGATAAAGGCTAAAGGAACAACAATGGGAGTAGCAATACCATGAGGGTAGGGGGGAGGTGCGGGGAGAAAGGGGGAACCGATTGCAATGATTGACATATACTCTCTCCCTAGGGTGTCGAACAACAGAAACATGGGTGAAGGGAGACAGTGGCTGTGCAAGAAACGAAAATAATGATAGTTTATAATTTATCAGTGGTTCATGAAGGTGGTAGGGTAGGTGGGAGATGGAGGAAAAAATGAGCTGATACCAAGGGCTCAAGTAGAAAATGTTTTGAAAAGGATGGTGGCAAACTATATACAAATATGCTTGGCACAATGGATGTATGGATTGTTATAAGAGCTGTAAGAGCCCCCAATAAAATGATTTAAAAGCCCCCCAAAACATGGAATTAAGAGATAATGGAAAATTCCCATGAAATTTTGGAAGCCTCAAAGAAGCTATTTTTCCTCGACATAGCCTCTGTCCAGGTGTGCATGATGCTGAAGGGGTTCCCATCTCCCGGACCCTTGCTCAAAGACTTCTGCACACCACGGTCCTCACAGCAGCTGGCCATCCTCAACAGACTACAACTGTGTTTCCTTCCAACATTCTTTGAGTTTGGGATTAAAAAGCATGGATGGGCTTGGCTTCCCAATGCAATTCTCATGGGAAAGCCCTCTCTACCTGGGAAGAATGAGCAGGAGCATTGTGGGGGCAAATTTTCCTTGATGCAAATTACTGGCCTTTCTTCTTACCAATGCAGTTTTCAATTTCTTACAAACTTCTTCC
Source organism: Tenrec ecaudatus (assembly GCF_050624435.1). Taxonomy (NCBI): domain Eukaryota; kingdom Metazoa; phylum Chordata; class Mammalia; order Afrosoricida; family Tenrecidae; genus Tenrec; species Tenrec ecaudatus. The sequence goes on from NC_134547.1 coordinate 29,931,886, forward strand.
TAATGACTACTTTGATTGGCCCGTGTCTTTTGAGAAAAATCTATCATGATGACCCCATTGAGTCCCCCTACAAACAGTTGTCACAACTGTCTGGGCTGATTTCTCTGCCTTGAATTTAACTGGCCCAGAGAGCACCTCAGAAGCCACTGCTTGGGCCGGACCTTGGTCTCTGGACCGTATTGGTAAATCCAAGACTCAGCTCTGGTTATGATTCATTCCATAGAGTTCTCTTCATTAGCTTAGCTCTTGGTGAATGATCAAGTCTTTGAGCTAGTAGATCTTCCTGCACTGCTTTTGGGACCCCCACCCCACCCTAAAGCCCAAACCCCCAGTGGGAACCTCAGGCAGGCTCTCTCCTTTGTCTAAGGCTTCTGCATTCCTAACCCCACCCCAGGACTCAGTCTTCGGAATAACAGTATTGCTGGACTTAATTGGCAAGGTTGGCAAAAGGTAAACACAAATTAGAGGCGAACAAAACAATTCTACTCAAAGAGATACACGCCAGTGCAGAGCTCCTGGCTCCAGGCAAGGCCATAGGTAGAATGAGCTCTTTATTTGGTAATTAACAGAAGAAAACCGAGCTGGAAAAATGACATTCCTGGGGCTGTCCTTGGGAGTTAGTGTGTCTTAACCCCATTTCGCCTAATCATCTTGTCTTCCAGAAGGAGGCCAAACCCAGGGCGGGAGCCTGTGGGCCAGCATCAGGGCCAATGACCAGTGCTCTTGCATCGGAGCCAGGCCAGAGTCAGAAGCAAATGTGGACCCAGAAACTCAGAGGTAAGGTCTAAGCTAAACAGAAGGAGTTCATGGTAAGTCCTGCCTATGAGCAAATCGTCAGAACTTTCCTTTCTGTTGGGCTTTGCCCTAACAGGGTTGGAAACCAGCTGGCTGAATGGTGTGGGGAAGGAGAGCTATCCTTTCATAGCCCCTAACAAATCTTCCGATCACGGGCTTCACCCGACATTGGACTAAGCCTTGTGGGCTCCTGGCTATGCTTCCTATGTTTTTAATGTCCATATTCCTCAGTGAGGAGCCCTGGTGGCCTAGCGGGTAAGGTGTTGAGTAGCAAGGTCGACTGTTCAAACGTACCAGCTGCTCTGTGGGAGAAAGAAGACATTTTCTGTGCCCATAAAGGCGTACAGCCCAGAAGCCCCCAGAGGCAGTCCTGGGCTGTCCTGTAGGGTCTCTGTGAGGTGGAGTTGGCTCCATAGCAGTGAGTTAGGAGTTTGATGGCTTCTTAGTGACTGGCAGCCCTTCCAGAGCAGAGGCAAAGTCTTCTTTTTAGTGCCCTTGGCTTGCAAGCCACCGTGCTCTTGTTGTTGAGTTGGTCCTGACTCATAGGGACCCTGTGCACGCGGGAAGGAGACACTGTCTGCTCCTGCGCCTTATTCCTCGCCATTGTTCCCAGGCCCGAGCCCATTTTGGCAGCCACTGTGTCAATCCAACTCATTGAGCGTATTCAATACATAATTTGTGAACGACTTAGTGAATTTATCATATTTCACATCAACTCAAGTCCCTGGCGTTGCTTTGTTTGACTTTTCAGATTGGGGTTTCCGGCCTTGCACTGAACCCCAGCTCCCTTTCAACCGGCTACCGTCAGTAAGTGGGAAAAGTCTGAGAGTGCCCTCTGAGCCCCATGGATAGACCCAGATGAAGCAGAGACGAAGTCTTCAATAAGCACCGGCGCTCTGACCCTGAAAGAAACACAACCTGCGCTTTACTTGTAATGTGTCTGTATCACTTGAACCAGACTCGCTCGTTTGCTGCCAAGGAAATTGCTTTTATCCCAGTTTGAGCCTAAATCATCTAGTGCCCGCTGACCCCCAGGAAAAAATTGACTATGCTACCTTGTGTGGGCCCAACTTTTGACGGATCTCATTTTTCTAATTTCCCTCCAGGTCCTGAGCGGAGTCAGTGACTGATTAGCTCAAGAATAGTCATGTGCTGGTTGTATTTATAGCACTAATTAATTAATACAGGTAAAGAGTTCGGAAGATAAAGTGCTAGGAGAGTGCCCTGTCTTAGAACGACTATTAACATTCCGACTGGGGATTTTTGAATATGTGTGTCTCCCAAATGTGGGGGTGGGGGGGTCAATCACAGGTGGAGCTTCGTAAAAACACGTACTTGACTTCAGAAGACAGCAGTTGATGGTCAGAATCCTTTCCCATTGGGTTTCCAGAACGCGCCCTCTCAGCCGGGATCTGAGTGCTCCAGGGAGCTCAGTGGGTGGCCTGGTTTCCGACCTTCCGTTTCCCTGGAACAGCAGGAGCAGAACTGTTGAGCACCTTGAGAGTTAGGGAGTCCATGGTGTCGCTCCAAAAAATGGAAGACAAGCGACATTGAAGTCCCACCCTTTGGTGAGTGTATGTGCTTGGAAACAGGGTCTTCAATGAGTTATCAAGTGGGTTACCCTGAGGCCAAACAGGACCAGGCTGGGTTCTAACCCTGCACGCCTGGTTAGGGCCATAAGGTTACAGGGGAAGAGACACCGAGATGGGGAGACAATCAGAGGATGCCATGTGATGCTTCTGCAGCTGGAATATTCAAGAAATACCTGAACCACCTGCCATTGGGATAGACGCAAGGAAAGGAGAAAGAGCCTCAGAAGGAATCAGCATTGGTGACGCCCTGATCTCAGACTCGCAGCTTCCAGAAGCTGTTCTTACAACCTGCCCTTCTGTGGCATTTTTTTGTTACAAAAAATACCTAGGGAGCCCCTACAGAGCTCAAAGATGGTGACGTATTGAAAGTCCACAGAACCCTTCAAAAATGGAGTGGTAGCACAGTTGCCACGAAAGGATGGGCCATATCGAGGCCTTGCCTGAGAGCAGGGGCCGAGGAGGGCCTGGAGCGGGACTCTGGGTTTGCCATGTGGTAAGAGGTCTCGTGGAGCAAAAGTCCAAAGCCTAGGAGCGCCACCAGGGCAGGGACAGGTCTGCCTTGTGTTACCTCCCTGAACCGGCTCCAGACTCGCACAAAATAGGATGCATTTTGAACAATGTAGTGCTTGGGGTAGCTCCAGAAGCTGGCCTGGGTTCTGGCCTGGCCTCTACCTGAGTGGAAACACCCATTAATACTGATGGAGAAGCTTCTCCTCCAAAGATCCCCAGCATCTTACAAAACAAGCTACTGAAAAGGAGGCTAGCTTGCCCTACCTTGACTTGAGTCTGGAGGGGCTTTAGCAAGGTTCCTGGCACCTTAGGCATACATTTGAGAAGGCATACGTCTGCTTGCAGGTGGAAGCAGATTCGTGGACACAGCACTTGGAGAGCGGGTCTCAGGCTCATGTGCTCATATTGGTGTCATTTGCTGTGGAGTTGATTCTGTCTCCGCAGAGAAACCCTCTGACGTAGAGCAGAACTGTTCCAGCGGGCCCTCGAGGCTGCAATGAGTTGAATTGTAGCCCCCTCCCCAGCGTGTGGTGTAAATCCCGAGCCCCTGTACTCGTGGATGCACTCCTATGTGGAAACAGAACTTCTTTTGCTACGCTAATGGCCCCCTATTCAAGTGCATTTTAAGTCAATCACCTCTGAGATACAAGAAGAGGAGATCGGGAACAGAGAAGAAGCATAAATGGAGGGGAATGCTTGTGCCATCTGAAGTCTGCCAAAGACCTAAAGGATAGGCCAGCACTCGAATTCAGACTTCCAGTCTCCTAAACTGTGAGAAAATACATTTCTGTTTGTTTCTGGTGTTTTTCTGATAGCCAAACCAAACTCACTGTTATTGCATGGGTTTCTATTCATACTGACCCTACCGGACAGGGCAGAATTGCCCCCATGGGCATCCAAGACTGGTGGTACTCTTTAGCCTCACCTTTCACCCAAGGTGCATCTGGTGGTTTCGGACTGTTGACCTTGCAGTTAACAGCCCAATGCATAACCACTATGTAACCAGGGCTTCCTATATCTGATAGCAACACGAGGAATCTAAGACACAAGACTGTGACCTTTTGGAAGAAGATTGCTAGGCCTGTCTTCTGGTAGGGTTTGAACTACAAACCTTTCAGTTCTACCACTTGTCTGTCAGTGTGTTGTACCGTGGTGGTTTGTGTGTTGCTGAGATGCTGGCAGCTATGTCACTGGTATTTCAAATGCTATTGGGATCGCTCCAGGTGACCAGGTTTCAGCAGAGCTTCCAGACTAAGATCAGACCATGAGCAGGCTGTCCACTCCAGAGGAATGAGTCACTGAAAACCTTATGGTAGAATGAAAACATTACCAGATACTGCAACCCTGATGAATGACTGCAGCCCATTGTCAAAGAGAAGAATGGTTGAGAGGGTGGCTCAGGCTTGGGCTGCATTTTGTTCTGTGGTGCAGAGGTCACTGTGAGCAGGAACACACTGGCTGGCACCTAACAACAATAATAAACTTTCAGCTAGTAGTTCAGTGCTCATGGGTTTGTCTCATCCCTCAGCAGGGTACTTTCGTGCAGGGAACAAGTAGTACAACTCTGAAATATCCTCCAGGGCTGATGTGAAAGACCGCGGGGCTTCCTCATCACAGTGTGTACTGTGAAGCAATCAAGAATTGGCTCCATGTCTAGGCCACCTGAACGAGGTGGAATTCAGTCGGTAAGAGACCTACACCCCCACAAACAAACAACTGTCACGGAATGGATTCTGACTCATCATGACTGTCTGGACAGAGGAACTGTCCCTGTGCATTTCCGAGATTGTGACTCTTAACAGAAGTAGAAAGCCTCATCATTCTCTGGAAGAGTGGCTGGTGATTTTGAACCACTGATCTGGTGGGTGGCAGCCCACTATGCTACCAGGGAAAACTGGTTGCAAAGATGATGGAAGACGGGGAGGAGAGAAAAGACTGAGGTAAAGCTAGTTGCCATCACATTGGCTCTGACTCATGGTGACACCGTGGCCTGGTCCCATGCCACCTTCGTGACCTTGGTACGTTCCAGCTCATGTGGCTATTGTGCCAAGCCACCTCGCTGAAGGCTCGCTTCTTGGCTGCTTCTTACGCCCTCCTTGCCAATCATAATGTCCGTTTCCCGCAATCGGTCCCCGATGCTGAGGAGTTCATAGAAAGTACGGTGCAGTCTCAGACAATATTCTGTGGCCATGAGGGCTTTCATTGGCTAAATATTGGGAGTAGATTGCCAGGTCTTGCATTCTAGTCTGCCTTTTATGTCACTGGTGCCCTTTGAGCCAATGATTATTTGAACAGTGCACATTGTGAGAGCTTGGACTTTCACTAAAGTATCACTTTGTCACTGTTAGGAACTGAATAGCAGGAAATTCCAATTTGTTATCTTAAAAAGGGGCCCAAAATAAGAGGTACTGTACAATAAAGTTGGAGTCTTAATGGCATAGTGGGTTATGCGTTTGACTGTTAGTTACAAGGTCAGCTACTCAAGTCCCCCGGGCTCTCTGCAAGAGAAAGACAAGGCTTTATCTTCCCCTGTGTTCACACTCTCACCCGAGAAAACATTCTTTCTTTTTTACAGAAACTCACAGAAGTTCCATTCTGATCTATAGGGTTGCTATGAGTTGTAATTGATTGACTGGTAGTGAGTTTAACATAATACATAGAGATTCAAATGCTCTGAAACCCTAAGTGAGTGTGTCAGTGTTCAAATTCCTTTATTAAAATTAAAATATTCCAGCCTTGTTTTAAGATAGCACAATCTCTCTACCTGCACACCGAAACTCTTAAAAGAAAAGTTAGACGTTTTCTTATAAAGAAGCTCGGATTCAATCTCACCTCTAAAACATTCAACATGAATTGTCCACTGACTTCTATACATTAAAACATATTCTAAAATTTTTACTGCATAATTTGAAGAAGAAAATTTTAGATCTTCAAAATGTTTATGAAAACTGCTATGAAGGCTTATATTTTGGACACTCTAAATTGCCCTCACACCTTCTATATATGTACCTTTGTCTTTTTTCTTTTCCACTTTTCTCAGGCTGTTTTATAGCTTTGCAGAATCCAACTTAAAGGCTCTGAATCTATTGTACACCCTCCCAAACCCAAGAGAAAAACCCACTGCCATCTGATCGATTCTGACCCACAGTGTCCCTGCAGGACCGAGCAGACAGAGAAGATCTGCCCCTTTGGGCTTCCAAATCTTTAAATATTTTCAAGGCTGCAGAGTGACTGGTGGTTTCAAATCATTGACTTTATGATTGGCAGCTCAATGTATATCCAACTAGCCATTGTAGGTTCATATACAGCTTCCTTTGACAGTCCTTTAATACTTAATTATTTTCCAAATGTTCCTTACCTTTTTGGATCTTATCCTGTAATTTTTGAGCCTGAATTCTCATCTTTAAAATTAGGATGATAAATTAGTGTAACTTAATAGCTGAAAATATAATGGAACACCATATTGAAGAAACTAGGGCTGATGTGCACTATCCAATGTAATTTTAAAGTCAGTACCCGAAATGACCTCCGCAACAGGTCTAAAAACCAAGACACCAAGAAAAAATAGAGGGTGGGGGCTGTGTTATTCTTAGCTCCCTATTTTCCCCAAACCTCCTTTGCCTTGACTCTAAGAAATTGTTAATCTAGTTACTGTCTCTACAGTTGGACTTCTTCTAGAGCCCTGGTGGCATAGTAGGTTATGAGTTAGGCAGCTAGCCACAAGGTCATCAGTTCAAAACCACAAGCTGTTCCATGGGTGAAAGACAAGGCTTTCTCTTCTTGTAAAAAGTTGTAGTCTCTCAAACCCACCAGGGCAGTGCCACCCTTCCTCCTGGGTGATTATGAGTCAGAATTGACTCTCTGGCAGCGAGTTTGGTTTTTGTGTTGGATTTCATATAAAGAAAAATATACCAAAACAACAACAAAAAACAAACACAGAAAAACAAACAGAAAACCCACTGACCTTGAAACAATTCTGATTTGTGGTGACCTTAGGAAAGAGTCGATCTGCCCTTGTGGGTTTCTGAGATTGTGATTCTCTATGGGAGTAGAAGGCTCCATCTTCCTCTGGAGGAGTGGCTGGTAGTTTCAAACTACTGACCTTCAGGTTAGCAGCTGCACATGTAACCACGGCAATACCAGGGATCCTAGGCTATTCATGTCCCTGGCCAATGGTCGGAGGGATTCACTGGCTGCCTCTGCTTTTGCTGCCTTGGCTTCTCTGTCTTGCTCCTGATCCTTTTCTCTTCACTGTTGTTGCAAGCTGGAAAAATGGCTTCTCCCTACCTCGCACTCTCTATTCTTCGAGTGACTTTTATTAACAGAACCCAGCCCAAAGTTTCATAGAGCCTTTATCCGAAACAAACAAAAACCCTCCAAATTTCCAAATTGTCGCCACATCAATACTGACTCATAGCAACTCCATAGTACAGGAGAGAACTGCCCGGTGAATTCCTGAGAGCATACCTTTTTCATGGGAGTTGAAAGCCCCGTATTCCTCCCTCTGAGTAGCCAGTGGTTTTGAATTGCTGACCGTTCCCATGGCAGCACGGCACTGAACCACCGCCCCGACAGAGCACCTCTCAGAGAGCTGTAGGACAAGATTGATCTCTCCCTGTGGCTTGCCCAGACTGTCCATTTTTGTTGTTGGTTTTAAGTACCATCATCCTGGTTCCAGCCCACAGCGACCTTATGCACAGCAGAATGAAACACTGCCCAGTGCTGTGCTATTTGCCCAATTGTCTGTTTTATTTGTTTATTAATAAATCATTTTACTGAGGACTTTTACAGCTCTTATAACAATCCATGCATCAATTGTACCAAACACATTTGTACATTTATTGCCATCATCATTTTCAAACCGTTTTCTTTCTGCTTGAGCCCTTGGTATCAGCTCCTCTTCCCCACTCCTCCCTCCCTCTCCCATACTCGTGGACCTCTGATAAATTATAAATTATTATTTTCATATCGTACACTGCCCACTGTCTCCCTTTGCACACACTTCTGTTTTTTGACCCTCTGGGGGGGCGGGTGTGTGGTTATACGTTAATCCACTACTGTGTCAGTCCATCTCCCTCCTTGATGGCTTGGCTCTTTTTTGCTGCCCCTCCAACTTTACCAAGCATGCTGTCCTTCTCCAGGGACTAGTCACCCTTGACAACACGTCCCGGATATGTAAGTGTTCCTTCTAGGGAACATTCAGGCTGAGCTTCTTCCAAGACAGGTCGGCTAGTCCTTTTAGCAGTACTTTCAGTATTCTCCAGCACCCCAATTCAAACACATCAGTTCTTCAGTGTTCCCTGTTCGGTGTCCAGCTTGCACATGGACGTGAGGCAATTGAGAGCACCGTGGCTTGACTCGGGTGCACTTGAGTCCTCAAAGTAACATCCTTGATTTTCTTTCTTTTTTCCCCCTCATCCTTGCTATTCAATTCCTCAAAGAGGTCTTGTGCAACAGATTTACCTGACACTGTTTTTTCCTGTTGTTTTTCTGATTATAGGTCTTTGTACATTTCATTTTAGTATTTTATTTTGTTTTCTCAAAACTTCCCTTTGAAATATTCTATTGAGTTCTTGCGCTTCATCATTCCTCCCATTTTCTTTAGCTACTCTACTTAGGAGTGAGTTTCAGGGTCTCTTCTGACATCCACTTTGATCTTTCCTTTTTTCCTGCCTTTTTAATGACCTTTTGCTCTGTTCATGAACGATGTTTTTGATGCCCCTGTCCTCCCACAGCTCATCAAGTCGACTGTTATTGGTGTTCAATGCATCAAATCTGTTCTGGAAATGTTCTTGAAATTCAGGAGGAATTGACGGAATACCATATTTTGGCTATTGTGTACTTGTTTTTTAATTTTCTTCATCTTTAAGCTGAACTTAATATGAGCTATTGATGGTCTGATTTTCGCTGCTGATGAGCTTCTTCAGCGTCTCCTTCCACAGATGTAGTCAATTTGATTTCTGTGGGTTCCATTTGGAGAAGTTCATGTGCACTCTGCTGTTGAAAAAGGGTATTTACTATGAATCAGTCATTGGTCGTACAACCTCCTATCCTTTGATCTCAAGTGTTGGTTCTATCACCAAGACCATATTTTCTAATTACCGTTCCTTTCTTTTTTATTTCCAACTTCTGCATTCCAGTGGCCAATAATTATCAGTGCATCTTGATTGCATGTTTGCTACATTTCTGACTGTACTTGTTGGTAGAATTCTTCAATTTCATCATTGGCAGAATTCTTCAATTTCTTCATCACTAGCTTTCATGGTTGGTGCATAAATTTGAACAATAGTTATCTTGATTGAATTTCCTTGAAGGCAGATGTATACAATTTTATCATAGACAGCATTGCCTTCAAGGTTGATTTTGCAATGTCCTTTTTTGACAACTAATACAAAAACACTCTTCTTCATTGTGTCTTAGCATAGTGAATAATATGATTTTCTGATTAAAAATGGCCAATGCCAGTCCCTTTCAGCTCACTAAATCCTAGGATATTGATGTTTATAGGTTCCATTTCATTTTTAACCAATTTCAATTTTCCTAGATTCGTACTTCACACATTCCAAGTTTCGGTTATTAGCAGATTTTTGCCGCTGATTTTCACTCCCTTGAGTTGTGCTCCATTAGCAAATGAAGCTCTCAGAGGCACCACTGACACAAGCTTTACCCAACTCACATCACCCTGGTTGATTCCACGCTAAGGTATCAGTTCCTCCTCAGCCACATTTCGAGAGCCCTCCGACGCGAGGGGCCCGTTCTCTGCACTGTCTCTGAACATGCTCTGCTTCCATTTATTAGGCCTTCAGTATCTGACAATATTTCCAAACTATGCATAATGTTTTCAATGACTACTTCCCCAGGAGTGGGCAGCCGATTCCTTCTTTTTTGTCTGTTTTTAGCCTGGAAGCTCCACCGAAACCTGCTCACTTTGGGTGAGCTTGCTGGCACTTGAAATTCTAGTGACATAGTTTCCAGCATCACAGCAAGACACAAACCACCACACTAAGATCACTTGACAGACAAAGAATTCTTTACAGGAGTAAAGCCTCATCTTCCTCTTGTGGAGTAGCTCGTGGTTTCAAACTGCTGACTTTGTGGTTAACAGCCCAAGGTGCAACCCCCTTTCTCCCCAGTGCCTTCACTAGGAGTCAGAAGCAGCTCCATGGCAGTGAATTTGGAGTCCAAAGTTAGCCAGTTGGCAAAGGAGTCTGGGAAATGTAGTTTGCAGACCGCCAGCCCCAGTGCTGGAGAGGAAAGCGTGGTAGGGAGACTGTTGGGCTCAAAACTCTCTGCACCATAAGTAATGCTTGTCTTGCTTTTATTTTTAGCTTAAAGTGTGAGAAGTAGAGAATTTAAGGCATGTTTACCAGCTGGCTGCTAAGCATCAGACACTAGCAAGGTCCTGCAGGGACAACAGAGGGCAAGGCAGAACCCTGCGCTGCAGCGGCATGTTTGCTAGGGAGGAACGCGCGGGACTGCACAAGTACGGTCCTGTACCCTGGATGGAACCGCATCATCTCGTACACTTTCACACACTCTGAATTTTCATAGGAGGACATAGAGGCTTAAGTGATCTGTTCTGAGACGCGTAATTTAACCACGCTTGTCTCCCTGGGAAGTTTACTGTCACCCCCAGAGAATTAATGCAAAGTCGTTGTCTGTGGTCGGTGGGCAGCAGTCTCATTTTAACACTGGTAAAGCGGGACGCCAGCGGGACACCATTGATAAAACTCATATCCTGGTGAAATAGCCACATGGCCGCCGAAAACTGTATACCCTAGCTTGCCATGCATTCTTTCAAAAAAATGGGATTTAAAAAAAATGCCACGGGATGAGGGAAAACTTGTTATAAACCGGGACTGTCCTGCCAAAAACAGGATGTCTGGTCACCTTTGATTTGCCGACAGGTGAGTCGTCTGTGAAAGACCTGTCTTGGAGCTTGGCCGGGGGCACCAGCAGGCTCTCCTCACAAAGTGGGCTGTCTTAGCATGGACGGTGTCTGTTGCTGCTCTGTGTCCCTGTCCCCCATTGTGGCTCCCAAGAGGCCCAGGAAGTGGAGACAAGGATAAGAGACTTCTCTTGGTTGTCTGCCTCGGCCCAGGTCGGGGCTTGACACCAGACTGGTCCTGGATGCATCTACTTCCTTCCTGGGTCCCTACTGCCAAGGTGGTGGGAAAGGACAGACACTGTTGTTTTGTTCTGTGCAGCTAGGGTGCATGTTCCAGCTGTTGGCTCCTGGATTGTCTTGCAGAGAGAGTTTACTATTGCACTGAACCCATATCCCATAAATTTACAGGAGAAACCAAGCAATGGTATTTGGGGCCTTTGAGAATCTTCACAGGACTCTAGGGGAGGGAAAACCAGTCTCCAACCAGTGTACGACCTCATTTGCCCTAGAAAAATATGAATCTGGGCTAACTTTTCCTTCTTCCCAAACACACACTAGAATGTTTCCTTGCGCGTAGATTTTAAGTGCACCGATGGTGCACTGGCTCCCCAAGTACAGCAGCAGATTTAGAAGGTTTATAAAATCTCCCTTCATATGCATACAGTAAACTTCTGTGCCATGAGCAGTACCCAGACCGTCTTTTCAAACTTTGCTCAAACTGATTTGTCTGAGAGCGAATTATCAGCAGATTGGGGAAGGAAGTTGATTTATGGTTCAAGCTGGTGGGTCCACACAGTCCATTAGGCCTCCAGGGTGTTATATTTCCAGGACCTTATTCTTTTGTGGAGCACACAATGCCTTTGTTTCTCTTGCTGTCTCCTCCAGCTCTCGTCTCAAGTAGGTTGCTTATTGGTGGGCAGCTGTGGGTGACTCAGTTCTAAGGCCAGCACTGCACTGCTGGGACCCCAGGGAGAATCAGAACGGGGAGCTGGCCTCCTGGGGTTGGAGGTCCAAGAAGTCCTCTGCGGCAGACTCATGTGCTGCATGGAGAAGGCACTTTATAGGGTGCATTATCCCCAAAGACTCCACCAAGCAGGACTTAGTGTACATAAAGACTGACGATGAGGAACTTTCAGTGCAATCTCAGCAGCAACATACAGTGAGACCTGCGTGGAGGCAGGTGGGGCAGCTGTAGCTCACCCATGCCAGGCGTGCTTTCACCTTCGGACTGTTGCCTTTGTCGCTCTTCTCCAAGATGTCTCTTTGTCCAACTCTCTCCCCTTCTTCCAGTGTTTGCTTGAGAGCCTGGGGGAGGGGAGCGCAAGTGAGGATGTTCTCTTGGAGCACAATTTAAGAAGGCAGTCATCTTAGGGTGCTGACCTTGTGCATGTCTGAACCTGAGAGTGGATGTCTTCTCAAAGTTTGCACCCAGAGCACCCATAACTTCTCCTAGCTCTTGTCCCTCTCTTCACCCATAATTCTGAAACTCACCCAATATCTCACCCAACAATCCGATTTCTCTCCCTCTTTTCTGCCTTCCAAAGTTCTTAACATCTTCTCTTAAACAATGGATTGTCTTGGTGGTACATTGATTGCCTTGCTTACTACTAACGGAAAGGTTGGAGGTTCTTATCCATCCAAAGAAACCTTTGAGGATAGTCCTGGTATTTGGAAAATCAGCTCTTAGAAACCCTATGGAACAGATTCTACATTGGCACACACAAAATTGTTATGAATTACAAGAATCTACATATAATCCCCTCCCTGGGTGATGGACAACAGAAAAGTGGGTGAAGGGAGACATCGGACAGTGAAAGACATGACAAAATAATAATTTATAAATTATCAAGGGTTCATGAGGGTGGGGGGGGGGAGGAGCAGGGAGGGAGGGGAAAATGAGGAGGTGATACCAAAGGCTCAAGTAGAAAGCAAATGTCTTGAGAATGATGGTGGCAACAAATGGACAAACGTGCTTGACACAATGAGTTGTATGAGGCCCCAATAAAATGATTTTAAAAATTGTTATGAATTGGAACGGATTCCACAGCAACTCGTTTGCTGGTTAACAAATGATGCCACATGCTTATTTACAATGCTCATGGCTGTGATCTGACTTCCTTGACTAGGATGTCAGTGTCACTGTGGTCTCTGGGGGCAGGGTCAGGCAAACAGTAGCTAGTCAACAACCTTTGGAGGAATGAATAAGACAGCCTGTTCCTGGACCCTGTAGCCTTGCTGAAAGTCAGAGATGAGAGTCCCTCCTCAGAAGATTCCTCCTGCTAGGGACAAAACTGAAGAGCTGCTTTGGGCCTTCATCACTGGGGAGGAGCCAGGGAAATGGCTAGAAATAGAGATAGAGAGACGAGAAACAGTGAGCGAGCAAGAGAGAGAAAGAGAACCTACTTCACGGTCGCCTTTACCACTTTGTGCTGCGTAAGCATTATGTTTCAGTATGGCCCCTTGCCCATATGACCTTGAGGAAGGTCCCTTCTCTCCCCTGCCCCAAGCAGACCCCGGAGTAGCGCACCATAAGCCAACCTTGGCAGACTCCCTGCTTTGACTACTCAGGGTCCACGTCTTTTATAACTCCCCTAACTGTATTTCTTACTGCGAGGGGGAAGTAAAGCCAAGGTATTGCCCTAAGTTTAAGAGTTCTTGGCCCCAATTTTATCATTTCAATGCTGTCCTTGGTGTGATTTTATATTGCCCTGTGGAAGTCTGTGCGTCTGCTGACAGAGCTAACAGCATCCTAGTGTGTCACTCACTATCACTGCCATTGAGCAAATTCCAGCTCCCAGTGACCCAGTGTATATATGCATATAAGAAAGTGCCCTCCCCAAGCAAATTGAAAATGCTCACACAAATGTATGGGTTTGGGGTCCTTCATCTAATTCCAGCCTGCCTAGGCAATGCCCATGGCAATTTCAATAATCTTCATAAGTAGCATAATTCAAATGCATAGATTCTTCTTTGGTGTCTCTTTAGTCAATGTCCAACTTTCACATGCATAAGTACCATGGACTGTCAAAAGATCAAACTGATCTATCTTGGAAGAAGTCTAGCCAGAATGCTCCTTAGAGGCAAGGGTGGCAAGACTTTGCTTCATATACTTTGGACATCTTGTTATCAGGAGAGACCAGTCCTTGGAAATGGACATCATGCTTGGTAAAAGAGAGCCCCAAACCTCACTGCCATAAAGCCTATTTTGATTCATAGGACATTCCGGTCCTATAGAATAGAGTAGAACTGCCCATTAATGTCAAGACTGCAACTCGGTACTGGAATAGAAGACCTCATGTTTCTTACATGGAGCAGCTGGTGGTTTCGAACTTCAGATCTTGAGGTTAGAGTCCTAACTTGTAACTCACTATGACACCAGGGTTCCTCTAATAAAGTAGAGCGGCAGTCAAAAAGGCAGACCCTCAATAGATGAATTGACACAGTGCTTGCAACAATGGGCTTAAACATAACAACTGTGAAGAGGGAAGTGATTTTTTTTAATTGTACAAAGGATGGCCGTGAGTCAGAATCGACTGGACAGCACCCACCTGTTCGCAATGCCCTTTTTGAAGTCCGAAACAGACAATTTTATATAACGTTGATAGTATATTTAACAGACTTTCAGATAGTGCTTGCTTTGTGATAGGAACTGTTCCCCAACCTTATTAACTTGTTTAATTCTCACATCAACCTTGAGGTAGTTCCTGTAATGAGCCCTGTTTTACTGATGAGGACAGGGAGGCTCAGGAGTTGAAGTCACTTGCCCACTGTGACTGAGCTAGCAAGTGGGAACCTGGTCATTGACTACATCTCTAGAATCAAAACTAAGCCTTCTAACCTGGAGTCCAGTGCAAATCACTCACTGGCTTTGGCTTGGGCGCTGCCACCAGTGGTTAGGGCCCTTGCCCATATCTCGGTGAGCTTGTTTGCACAACAGTGATGAGATCCTTTTTCGACTCAACTGTATCGGGAGATGAAGTGGACATGGCAACATACCAAAATAGTAAGAGATTAGTTACTGAAATTGGGCCTCTCGGGCAGAGATGACTGCTCATTTGGATTTGATAACTATCTCATCTCTCTGATAGGATCAGTCGAAGAGAGGACAGAGTTCCTTGCAGGGTGTCATCAGCTTGGCAGCCAAAGGACTCCTGGGGGAAAGGATTTGGCTGATGGAATCAAGAGATCTGGTAATTGTGTTAAAGTTTTCCTGGTCTGCCTTATAAAGCTCATTAACATCGGGTAGATGCCAACTCATGGCAACCCTATAGGACAGGGTAGTACTGGCCCCGTGAATTTCTGAGATTGTAACTGTACAGGAGTAGAAGCTTCATCTTTCACCCTCAGAACAGCTGGTGTTTCCTAACGACTGACCTTGCCATTAACAACCCAACTCAAAACCCAATATGCCACCAGGGATCCTTAGTCTCTGCCTTACAGGCCTGCCTATTACTCTCCAATTTAATAATGTTCATTAAACATCAAGTTTGTCTCAGTAGGGGATTGGGAAGTGAGTGGAGGGCTGAAGACTATATCTGAGGCTAAGTGGACCGGAAGCAGCTTCAGTAGAGAGCAGAGAATTTCCAAGTTGTTCTTGGGTAGGTACAGAGACACTCCTGGCAGGGATCCAGTGGAAAGGTGTCAGGTAAGTGCACGTCAGCTCTCTCTGGGTATCCACAGACAGACACAAGAAGAGAGGAGGAAGGCCATGTCTGCCTGCCTTCTCCTGAGACGGGGTGGGGCCCTGCTGCATTTCTACCCTGACCTGTATGTTTGCTATGAGTCAGAAGTCATTGGATGTGTTGAGTTTTTGAGTTGTCCCAAACTTCAGGTCCTCAATGTGTCAAATCTGCTCTTGAGATGTTCTCTAAATTCAGATGGGATAGACTGAATGTCATATTTTGGCCCTTGTGGACTTGCTTTAATTTTCGTTAGCTTAAATCTGAACTTACCTAAGAGCATTTAATGGTCTGTTCCATAGTTCCCCTTTGCCTGGTTTTAGCTGCTGATATAGAGCTTCTCCATTGTGTCTTCCCACAGATGTAGTCAATTTCCACCTGGAGTAATCATTGGTTTTGCAAATTCTATCATGAGACTGCCAGCTTTGTTTTAGCACCAAGACCTTATTTTCCCATTATGTTCCTTCTTCTCTGTTTCCACGTTTTGTAGTCCAATCATTAATCATTATCAATGCTTCTTGACTGAATGAATGCTCAATTTCTGACTGAACAGTTGGTAGGAATTTTCAATTTCTTTGTTACTAGCTTTGGTGATTGGTGCATAAATTTGAATACTAGTTTTATTGATAGGATTTCCTTGAAGTTTGATAGTATAATCCTATAACAGGCAGTATTGTACTTCATAATTGCCATGTCCTTTATGACAATGCAACGCCATTCATCTTGGTTGTGTCCTTCCTGGTGTAGTAAATCATCTGATTTTCTGATTCAAAATGGCCACCAGTCTATTTCAGCTTACTAATGCCTATAATATCAATCTTTATTCATTTAATTTAATTTTTACAACTTCCAATTTTTCTAGATTGATAATTTGCACATTTGAAGTTCCAGTTATTAGCAGATTTTCACAACTGTTTCTCCTTACCTTGAGTCATGCCCCATCAGTGAATGAAGATCCAGAAGACGCCACCCCACAGGCTTCATGTGACTCAGATCCCCATGGTGGACTCCAGTGGAAGCAAGCAGCTCCTCTGTCACATTTCAAGTGTCCTCTGACTCTGGCGAGGCCCACCCTCTGCTTCCATTCATCAGGCATTTAGTATCTGACGATGTTTTACAGTTGCACATCAGGTTGTAAGTGATCACATGCTCTGAAGTGGGCAGTCAATTCCTTCTTTGTGGCCTGTTCTTAGTCTGGAAGCTCTGCTGAATCCTGTTTATCATGGCTGACCCTGCTGGCATTTGAAATACCAGTGACATAGCTTCCAGCAACACACAAGCCACCAGAGTATGACAAACTCATAAACAAGTGGTAGATTTTACTCATAGTCTTTCAATATTGAAACCAAGAAACAGCAGCAACAGCCACAAAACATGATATGGCATTGAGGCTGAATGACAGCAAAACCTGATGAGATAGTGAGGCTTTCCTCCCAGTACTGTCCCGGAGCACTACTAAGGGGCATGCAGGAAAGCCACATCCTGCTACCTAAATGTGTCACTTTCTTAGCTCAAGACACCAGAGCAGTGGTCTGGGACCCAGCATTGAGTGGGAGGCTTCAGGGTAAGTGAGAGGGAGGGAGGACAGAGCCAGGAAAGGCCAGAAAATTCGAGGCATTCAGGAACCCACAGACACTGTGAGGAAGTGTGTAGGGACCTATTCTTGAGCATCCTGTGAAAACATCAAGAGATCCTGGGAAGACTTCTATTTATTTAAAACATTTTATTGTAAATTAGTTGAAGGTTCACTGGATCATTAGGATAAGGATCATAAAGATCATTGGTTTTACACTCAAAAAATTCATACACATTTTCTTTCACCTCATCCATTGCAATCCCCTCAATAAACCCTAATTTATCTAATGTTCTCCCTGTGTTTCCTGTCTCCATCTCTCCTTCTTTCTAATGTACCTCTGGACATTGTCCTTGAATAAATGTTGGTCTTAAAGATCGATTATTCCAACACAGTGGTGAGTTCAGTTCCAGACCTGGAAATTAAGGGCCACAGTCTTATAGTTTTCATCGTTTTCTATCCTACTAGTGCACTGATCTTATTTTGATTTTGGATTCTGTTCCATATATGTACCTCGCCTCTCCAGCACTTCCCATCATCTAGGACCTTTTAATGCGATCCTTTACAGATTAGTTGGTGTTGATAGCTGGGCACCATCTAGTTCTTCTGGTCTCAGGATCAAGGAGGCTGATATTGCATGATCCATTGGATAAATGTTTTTGTATGTCTTATAATTTTCATCCTTCATCTCTCATCTGGATGGGAAGAGACCAATATTTACATCCTTGAAGGCTGCTCACAAGCTTGTAAGACCCCAGTTGCTATTCACCAAAGTAGGGTGTGGAACATTGCCTCTGTGAGAGGTCTTCAATGTGGTTCTTCTTTAGTAGTCCCTAGCTTATCTGGAGTCCCTTTCCTTTCCATGTAAAGTTGGTAATTGGTTTTTCCATTGCGTTAAAGAATGATGCTGGAATTTGGATTGGAATTGCATTATATCTGTAGATTTCTCTTTGTACTGGTGACATTTTCACAATGTTAACTTTTCCTATCCATAAGCATGGTGTCTCTTTCCATTTTTGTTCCGAGACAGTCATGCAGCCATCCCCCAAATTACAACTATTTGTAAATTTGCCTTTTAACCAATTAATCATCCTGTGGTATTAATGTAACCAATCGAGTCATTAAAGGTCACATTAAAGGTCACACAGCCCTTTCCTGCCTTTGACTAACCTTGATCACAAAACCAATCATAATTTTGTGCTTGTAGTTCCTCCTATGGCACTGTAACTATGTGTGATTGATGCCGGCCCCCCTCCTCCAGGACCCTAGGATTCTTGAAATGTCAGAACTTGAAGATGAATCAGAGAGACCAAGAGAGAGGTGTATTGGCAGATTAGATACTATGTCAGGTCACTGATAGTTCCTAGGATCAGCAGGCAATATGGTAGGCTCCTTGGCTCATGCCCAAAAAACTGGAGATAGAAGCAACAGATAGAACCACACAAGCAAGAAGAGAACGTTCTTTGCAGAGTCTCCTTTATGGATATCAAATAGACCATACTGTGAAGGAGACTTGTGACTTGAGTGAAAGGTTGCCCTCCATCCATGTCTTCTTACAGGTGTAGCCAAAGTCTAACAGTAACAATGACTTTAATAAATCTCTTTAATTTTATTTAACAGTATCAGAGACCATTTTCTTTACAACATTTTTGTGTAGCCTTACATGATTCAGAGTTGTTTTTCCCCGATGTACCCCAAAGAGTAAAATAAAAACAATCCCCCCCCCCCCAAGAGTCAGGTACCAAGAAGGACTGCAGTGTCCGCCCTCAGATCCTCAGACTCCTTGAAATTTGTCTGGTGGTGCGTTGCTCCTGGCCTGAACCTTGAGCATTTTGGGGTGGTTCATCACAGGCTTAGTAAAGCTGTCCTCCATTTTTACTTTCCCGTTCAGGGGTGAACAATATTGTTGTGGGTTTGTATTTTTAACTGTACGTTTTGTGTTACTAGAGATCCACCCACTGGTTCTAACCTAGTCTTGCACTGTGTGATATTTTGTTTTTGAAGTGTAGTTACCATATGCTAATTTTACTGTTTCCACATGAAAAACTTTGGAACAAGGTAGAATTTGTATATCTTATAGATATCGGGAATGCCTCTGGGAACCCCCAAACAGAGAAGGCTTATGACTTAGATTAATTGGCTATTTGAAAATAGGTCAGGTTATCTCTCCAATGTGGTTTTACTCAATCCATTAACTATACTAAGATTACCCAGGATGGCTAAACAGCTGTAATAGGATAAATGTATTCTATAGGTTTTAGGTACAGTATTTTAAATGTGTTAGTTAGATCAGACTTGTCAATGATATTTATGATAGTTAAGGTTTTATGTCAACTTGGATGGGCCAGTAGTCTCAGTAGTTCAGCAAGTAAGACTTAGTAATCCCCCAGGATGAAATCTCTTTGATGGCGTGGTCTGTCTCCAATATACATAGGTGCTGTGGAAAAGCTTGCTTGCTTTTTGCTGGGTCTCGATCCCGCATCTGGCTCATTGACCTCTAATTCTTTTTTTTCCTTCTAAAAATCATTTTATTAGGGGCTCATACAACTCTTATCACAATCCATACATACATCCCTTACATTCATTGCCCTCATCATTCTCAAAACACCTGCTCTCCACTTAAGCCCTAGGCATCAGCTCCTCGTTTTTCCCTTCCTCCCTGCTACCCCTTTCTCATGAACCCTTGATAATTTATAAATTATTTTTTTGTTATATCTTGCACTGTCTGACATCTCCCTTCACCCACTTTTCTGCTGTCCGTCCCCCAGGGAGGAGGTTATATTTAGAGCCTTGCAATCAGTTCCCCCTCTCCACCCCACCCTCCTTCCACCCTCCCGGTATCGCCACTCACATCACTGGTCCTGAAGGGATCATCCAGCCTGGATTCCCTGTGTTTCCATTTCCTGTCTGTACCTGTGTACATCCTCTGGTCTAGCCAGATTTGTAAGGTAGAATTGGGATCATGATAGTGGTGGGGTGGGGGGTGGCGCGGAAACATTTAGGAACTAGTGGAAAGTTGTATGTTTCATCGCTGCTACATCTCCTCCCTGAGACCCTTCTGTAAGGGGATGTCATTGACCTCTAATTCTTTGGACTTGAGCCAATATCCTGTCATATTGCCTGCCAATCTTGGGAGTGGTCAGTGGCTTGGTACCTGCCAACCTTATATTCATTTACCTCTGAAGCCACCAGCCAGTTTTCCTGTTCAGCTTAGGTTCATCAGCTCCTATAAATGCATAAGTCAGAAGGAACCTCCAGCTGACCCATAAGCTTGGAACTTGCCTGGACTTGAAACTTGCTTGCTTCTACAATGTGTGAACCATTTTCTTGATATAAACCTCTTTCTATATGTACAGACATAAGGTTCACTTACTTTATTTCTCTAGAAAACCCAGCTTTAGACAATTTTCTTCAGATATTCTATATACTTACTGATTTCTTGTGTTGTTGCTATACCAATTAACATCAGAAGGATGTGAACATCTCCAACTATTATTGTGAATTTATATTGTTTCCCTTTAATTTTTAAGGTTTTTCTTCATAAACTCTGAATTCTTATTATTTAGGCCATGTAGTTTTGGGTTTGTTTTTGCTGTCCTTTATTATTTTTAAAATTTAACCTCTTGGTTGACATAATTTGCATATCATAAATGTTTTAAATATATTAAAAATAGTTGTGAAATCATCACCACAATCAATTTTAGACCATTTTCTCAGCTTTACTTGCTCTGTGGACTGGGTGAAGTTCACCCCTCTGTCTCATGCTTAGAATCCTGGTTCCTCTGCTGCCTCTCTGGTGTCAGAGCTGTCTCCTGAATCAAAGAAGTTCAATGCCTAAGCATCTCAAGGTCCAAAGAACACACTTTACTCCAGACTCTTCTCTCTTGCTGGTAAGATAGTAAGATCACCGCCCTGCTTCTGAGATGGGGACGGCAATCACAACGAGCCCTGTCAACAGTCATTCACAAGTGAATCATACCGTATAATCTTACAGCATCTTCCTCCACCTCCCTACTCAGGAAGACAAAGGTCATTTGGCAGGAGTATGGCTAAAAGTGCTATGTTACACAATCCACTTCACAGCACATGTTTTTTAGGTTTAGTGGTTTTTGAGTATGGATGGCCATTGTTAATGATACCTCATAGGGATTCCAGATCACATCATCTTCCTTCAAAATTTAAAATTTTGTCTTTCAGCCAGTATCATTATTGGTAAATTCTTTGTCCTGTTAAACTTTGTTTTATTTCTTGTTAGGCTATATTTTAACTTTGAACTTTGCCTTATGATTTTTCCCCCACTTTGGCCAAGATCCTGAATCTGAAGGTATGGCTTTCCTGAGATTTCACTTGCAGGTTGGGCCAGTCAACGAAGTTCCTCAACACTGTCTTAGTTGAAACTCTAACCAATGCTTTCCAACAGTGCCTCACTTCTGATAGCGCCAATTGGCCCTGTAGCATGACATATCCAATTAGGCGTCTTGGTGGCTTGTGCATGAATGTCCCATGGACATTCCAGCCTTCAGGAATGGCTGCCTGGTAAACTCCACCCAGTTTCCCCAGGTACCTTTCTGTGAGGCTGCTTCTTCTTTCTTATGATGTCTCCTGGTACTTCTGCAGCCCGGAGCTTCCTGAGCTCAGTCATACTATTGCTCCACTGAGGGCTTCGCATGGCATTAGGCATGGCATTAGGCATGCCAGTAAGAAACCAGGGCAGTAATGGCGCTCAATTCATGTGTGTGCCATCTCTGAAATATTACAGCCCTTTACTGTGTGCTGTTCAACCCCCGAAAGCAGTTGCAGCATATATTTGGTCTACTTTTATAGTTGCTTTTGGCAGGGAGCAAGTCTCATATTGGTTCTACTGTCATGACAGGAAACAGAAGTTCTCCAATTTTTTTAAGTGACAAGATATTATTTAAAATATGAACTCCGGTGGTTTTGCCTATATCTGGATTTTAAATTTTAGCAGAATCCATTTAATTTATGGATAGACTAGATGGTTTAGCTCTATCTCTGATACTTGAGGAGCCTTTACTAAGAAACCAACTCTTATTTACAATTGGAACTACAGATTGACATTTTTACTAAGCTAATAAAAAATGAGCTCTGGGCAGGCTGTCATGGGAGCTGGGCCTGAGCCCTGGCTCTCCCACTAACCAGCTGCGTTATCTTAGATTTCTGGCCTCAGCATTACTATCTGTAAAGTGAATTGAATGAGTTGGATGCCCTAAGGCCTCTTGTAGCTCTGTCAGTTTGTGACTGTTACAGCAAGTGCCTGCATGTCACTCTTTTCTGACAGTAATTTTTTATTAGGGGCCTGGATGGGATACATCCTCATAGATCTTGAAGATGTTGAATCTCTAAATGATTGGGTTGGGTACAGTGAAAAGGGATCTCTTGAGGCAGGAAAAACAAATGGGATAAGCTGACAATTTCACACAAACTCAACCCTCATTATAGAAGTTAAGGGTATCAATAAAAAGGAGTCCTAGAACTAGAGGTCTATCATATTTGGCAACGATCGGTTATATTTTCTAGACCTTCACTAATTACAGTGGGTTGAATTGTATCCTCCCCAAATATTCAAGCCCTAAGCCTTGTGCCCTGCGAATGTGATATTATTTCAAAATAGGGTCTTTGTAGTCCAACTTAAGATGAGGTCATACTTTACTCGGGTGGGTTCTGAGGGTTTTTATAAGAGAAAGGAGCGGAGGATTTGGAGATGCCATCACACAAGATGCACGTAGGAAAGAATATCATGTTACAATAGAGGCAGACATTGGAGTGGTGCAGCTGTCTGCCAGAGAATGCCAGGGACCACCAGGAGCTAAAAGGAGACTTGGAACTGATTCTCCCTCAGGAGTTCCGGGAAGGAACCTCACCTGCTAACACTGGATTTCATACTTGTGGCTTCTAGAATGATGAGAGGATACATAACTATTAGTTTAAGGGACTTGGTTGAAGGAGCCTTGGTGGCACAATGGGCCAAGTGCTCATCTGCTAACCTAAAGGTCAGTGGTTTCGATCTACCGGCTGTCCTGTAGGAGAAAGATGAGGCAGGCTGCCCCTGTAACGATTCGTTGTTGTTAGGTGCCATTGAGTCCGTTCTGACCCATAGCGACCCTTATGTACACAATTGTTCTTATGTTTGGGCCCGTTGTTGCAGCACTGTGTCAGTCCATCTTAGTGAGGACCTTCCTCTATTTGCTGCCCCTCCGCTTGACCAACCATGATGGCCCTCTCCAAGGTCTTCCAAGGACATCTCACCATCCTTGTCTTTCAGGAGCATTCTGGGTACCTTTTTCAAAACAGATTTGTTTGTTCATTTGGCAGTCTGTGGTACTTTCACCAGCACCATTGTTCAAATGCATCTCAATTCTTCTTCACTCTTCCTTGCACACGATTCAGCATTCATGTGCATAAGAGGGGCTTGAAAATGCCCTAGTGTGGGTGAGGCACACTTTAAAGATTTGCAGCCCTGGAAACCCCGCGGATCAGCACCACTCAGTCTCGTGGGCTGCTATGAGGTGGAATGGGCCTGCTGGCAGTAGGCGGTTCTGTGAGTAGTTTGTAGTGACTTGTTACGAAGCCCTTGGGAATGATACACTGATGGTTGCCATCCTTATTTTGAGTGCCTGATCCCTATGAGTCAGAAACAACTCAATGGCAGTAAGTTTGGTCTGGGGTTTGGCAAACATTGGGCACTGGGACCAACATAGATTCTTTTTCTCTTTAGCCCTTTCTTTCCCCCAATTTTGCTCATGCACTTACTCACTTTTGTAAATTAGATCTTTTACTCTCCCATTAATAAGGGAAGTCTTACTACTATCATTTGGTAAGTGGAAACAACAGCAACACAACCACATAAAGCAAAACATCACCCTCAGGATCAAAGAGATTTCTCAAAGGTCTTATAAAAAGTGTTGGGGACAGGATTTTAACCCAGGCAAGTCCTTCTGATTCCCTGTCCTAGACACTTCTAATGCCACTGGGAGATTGCTACCGTAACACCCTGAGACTCTAATATTGGCCAAAAAGACCCAGTATTTCTTTCTAATCCCTACTGTAGGTGGATAGTTTTACAGTTTGAAAAGCACTTTTGTGTATAAAATCCAATTGATTCTTACAAGAACATTATGATTGCAGTTTCTTTACAGATTTGAAATCTGAGGCTAAGTGAAATTCTCCAAAGAAACACTCAAAGCTAGTGTGCGGCTAAGTCAGGATTGAAACTCAATGCTGGCTGCCTCTAAAGCTTTACACCTGCTTGAGTTCAGTTGGGTCGCGGTTAAGAACAGAAGATAACTGATCAAGACAGAAATAACTAGTGGTCATACGTGTTCATGGCGGTATCCCTGCTGCTGAGAGTGCCAATTGATACAGCTGCTTTGAAAACTCTTTATCTACATGTGTCCAATAATTTCCCTCTCAGATATGTGTTTACTTGTCCAAAAATGTTTGCAACATTAACCCTGGCGACCATCATGAGTATATCATATACATTGATTGTGGAATATTTAATATTTTATGTCTCAAAAATTCCACACCAAATTCACTGCCATCGAGTCAATGCTGACTCATAGTGACCCCTGTGGGTTTCTGAGACTGTAGCTGTTTACAGAAGTAGAAAGCCTGGGGGGCTGCTGGTGGTTTTGAACTGTCCACCATGTGGATTGCAACCCAACTCGTAACCACTACACCATCAGGGCTCCTTTTGATAACTCGAGGTGATAGTTATTAAAATTCTCAACATGGTGGTTGAAAAACTCAACACCAGGAGTTTGTTTTGTGAACCTACCAGACTCTTGTGATGCAAGGGTTCACTGCACCCTGATACTGATAGGTATAGGGCGTCCCTGATACTGATAGGTATAGGGCACCACTGATACTGATAGTATAGGGCACCCCGGATACTGAAAGGTATAGGGCATCCCCAATACTGGTAGGTAAAGGGCGTCTGACCCAATTATGTGGTTGCCGGTTCTACTGACAGCACGAATATACTCTGGGCACGATATCCTGATCAATGGGATTGGAGGTTGGGTCTTGTGATGCGCTCAGATGGGTATTGTCTACATGTTACCTCTCAACTTCCATCCTCTCAGATATTGCTGGGAGCGGAATCACATTTCACTTCTCTCAGCCCACATGCATTCATAGGTGCCCTGGTGAAGTAAGGGTTACAGGTCGGCTGCTAGCTGCAAGGTCAACAGTTTGAAATCTCCAGCCACTCCAAGGGAGAAAGATAGGGCTTTCTACTCCGGTGAAGAGTTACAGCCTCAGAAGCTCACAGGGTCAGTTCTACCCTGTCCTATAAGGTCTCTATGAGTCAGAATCCATGGACTGAGTTTGTATTCATGCTCAGTGATGGGCATGTGACCCAGTCTGCCAACCTGTACATCCCATACCCCTGACTGCAGTGATTGGTTTGAACATGCTCTTATGACCTAAGAGCCAGTGAGTCTCAGCTGTAAGGCTTGGATAGGACTCATCTTCTGCTGACATAAGTGTTGTATCGGAGCCTCAAGCTGCCAGGGTATCCTGCAGAGCCAGGAGGGGGCTACCCTGGGAAGCAGAAGTCAGGGAACAGGTCTCATCATTTTACCTCACCCTTTGCACCCGTCGTTTTGTAAGCCAATACTTCATTTCTGGGGTTGGATTTTCTGTCATTTACCACCCAGTGTGGCTCACCGGCTACCCACACCTATCTTCTACCTCCCCCGAATCTTTGGGCCGGGTTTGTCTACAGGAATGATTCTAGTGGCCACCCTCTCTCCAAGAACAGTTAAGAAAACTCCCAAACTCAAGTGCTCAGAAAATTCTTTTGTCCTGCCAGCGATGAAAACGATGATAACAATGCTGGCAACACCCCCAGGCTTTTCCACGTTTCTCAGCAGCGGGGTGCTAAGTTCACCCGTTCTTCTGTTGGCAAGATGTGGCAAATATTGTAGCTCAGCGGTAAGAGCGAGAGACCCATGTCCCGAGCAGTTGGGTGGCTCTTCTGCTTCACAGCTTCAGCATTTTGCAGACCTCTCCGATGTTGCTGTGTGTGTGTGCGCGCATGCGCGCGTAGGAGGATTTGGAATCTTTCCCCCCTTTGTTATGGGGAGAGCAGGGAGCAGATTGGAACAGGTTGTAACACTTCCGCACGCTCGTGTCCCTGGTGCTTATTCCGTAGTGCTGTCTGCCAATTGGCGTCTGTGTCCCAGGCCTCTTTGATTTATGTATTTATTGTAAAGCAGCCAAGTTTCAGAGAAGGAGAGAGGATATTCTAATTTAATAGTAACAGCAAGGTGTAATTTCTTATAAAGGGAGGGAAATATACCCACGCTTACTTGATGGTAGGAAGTAGGAATCTGTTCAGGGCTCTTGCTCATCCA
This sequence comes from Tenrec ecaudatus, assembly GCF_050624435.1. Taxonomy (NCBI): domain Eukaryota; kingdom Metazoa; phylum Chordata; class Mammalia; order Afrosoricida; family Tenrecidae; genus Tenrec; species Tenrec ecaudatus. Next base: position 29,958,303 of record NC_134547.1, read on the forward strand.
TTTAAAAATGAAGACACAGAGAGCTGCTGGCCCTCGGTGATGCTCTCCGGGCCACTGTGAGACACAGGCATTTTATTTTGTGGTTCAGAGGTGGAATTGTCACCTTTCCTGCAAGACTTGGGTTTGATTTCTGCTTGATGCACCTCATATGCCACAGCCCCCACTTATCTGTTCGCGAAGGCCTGCGCATTTCTGTGATCATAAAATGATTTAAGTTGAGCTTCTGGACAAATATAGACTAGGGAGAAAGGCCTGGTACTCTACTTCTGAAAATCAGCCAATGAAATGCATGTGGGCCACATCAGACCAATCAGCTGTCAAGGTGGCGCAGGACTGGCCAGTGATTTGTGTAGTTGTCCCTGGAGCTGCCATGAGTTAGGAGTTGACTTGACAACAGTTAGTAACATCAGCAAGTCTTATACTAGGAAATAAAGAGAACCTGGATGACAAACAAACAAACAAACAAACAAACAAACAAACAAACCCATAGTAATTCTTCAAGCAAACTGACAAACTCATAAATTTTACCATCCTTCACTATTTTCCTTTTAAAATTAATTAAAAATATTTCCTAAAGGCCAAGAGTTTGATGTGGAACTGAACTCTACCCTCATGGATCAATTTTAAGCCCAAACAATAGCTAGGTCTATAAGGAGAATGATAACACAAAGGAAGTAGGAACACCATAAAATAATCAGTCGTTTGAGATCAAAAGGGCAGGAGGTGCCTAAAGACAGAGTTCGTAAAGTGGTAAGGGGTGGGAAGGAAGGCGGAATGGAAACAGGAGACATGGGATAGGGGTGGCATGAGGGATGTGATATGGTGGGGATTTCAATCAATGATGTAAAACAAATGTGCATGAATGGTGGAAAACAGGCTTACTCTGTAAGCCTTCACCCAAATCACAGTTAAAAACAAACAAACAAACAAGCCACTAAGTGTGTCAGTGCCCAAACCAGAGACCAATTGCAACCCTTCAGGCTGAGATGAAATTCGACCTGTGGGGAAGGCCTGTTGGGTCAGTGGAAACGGGGAAGGCAAGAAGGGAAAATGACTTCAGGGGCAACAGATCCTTAGGATTCTTGAGGAAGGTCCTTGTTTGCCTGGTGTGCAACAAGAGCTCCCTTGTGAACCTGCCTCCTTGCCTCTGCAGACAGGTTTTCCACTTTGAACTGATATCATGCTTCCATCTCCCTGAAACATCAAGTTCATTTACTCTACTCGGGTCAATGATATTACTCCACAAAACTGAGTGTGTGTGGAGGTGAGGTAGGTGGGCAGTAGGGACCACAGTCTGCCTGCGTCTGGAGTGACTTCATCTTTATCTCACCCAGTGTCTGGCACACAGTAGGGCTCACTGGATGCTGCAGGCTGGACATTCCATTCATCTGGTTATCATCTCCAGTGCCCGGCCCCTCTGCTTCTCACAGCTCTAGCCTTGGCCAATCCCTGCTGTGCTGTGACTTCTCAGGGCCCAGACCCAGGTTCTAGCCCTGACTCTGCCAGTACCTACCTACCTACCCACCTACCTACCTACCTACCTACCTACCTACCTACCTTCCCTTTGTTCAAGCTGGGTAGGATAATAGTAGTAATCTTCTTATCTTTTATAGATATTATGAAATCAAAAGCAAATGGTAGACGTGTAAGTAATTAGGAAAAAAGCTCTATGCAAATCCATCGCTAGGATGGTTATTATGATTATTTTTATGAGTACCCGAAATGATCACACACTTCTGTGAAAGACATGGACGGCGAAGAAAAAAGAGAAATAAAAGCCGCATCTCTCTGCAACCTTGGGGCAGGGGAAAAAAATCCTCTCATTTTGCTTCCTCTTTCAGAAGAGAACTTGATGTGATCGGGTCATTGCATGTAAAATGCTTTAAGAATGTGATCCGTACTTCATCATTTTAAAATTCAAACATTCCCGAGCCCTTTTCCCCTCACCCCGTTCATATTTATCTTCTTGGTCTTGCCTTCATTGGGCACCACATTTGTATTGATAAATTGTAGGTAGTGGGAGATGTATTGATGGGATGGAGACAGTTCCAAATGTAGAGTGCTGGGGCTTTGCATATCATTACACCTAGCTAGCTTTTTGCCTCCTGAAAGCTGTCGATTTGTGCATTATTGCTATTCAGGCTGATAAATGACAGTAATTGTTCTTAAGTTGAAGAGCTGGTTTAATATGCTGTCTGGCCTGGGAATTTCCCCAGCACCAGGGTTAAACTAGTGCTCCACTAGAGCTAGCAAAATGGCCCTTTTTTCATCTTAGACTATAGAGTTAATTGAATTACTTGCTATTCATGCAGTTTGTAGCCTTGATTCTAAAGATACCATGAGCTGTGGGGGAGGGAGAGCTTTCTAGGGGCTTCGGTAACTGTGGGTCTTGTCTCAAGGACATCCTTCTTCCTTCCCCAGTGGAGGGAAGGTCACTCTCTGCAACTCAATTGGCTTTCTTGGCCGCCTACTTATAGGTGCTGGTTTGGGGGGGGGGGGAGGGGTCCTTCTGAAGCTCCCCAGCCACCCAGCCCAGGTGCACAGCGGGGCTGCTGATGCCCCAGCGACTACTCTGAAGGTAGCTTTGTGCATTTCCCCCAATGCATTCATCAAGGCCCTTGAATTTCTCGCCTATTTTTGGTTTACTTTGTAAAGTTTTAGCTTGGGATATTATGCTGCGATGGTGGTGTCTAAGGCTGCTACTTGCTTATTTGTCTGTTGGGCAGCTTCGGGCACAGCTCATTCTGCCTTCTTTGTCGGTGGCGCGTTCTGTAACTCATACATTCAATCCAACGTTCTCACTCAAGACCTCATTCTGAAACAGGGGCCCTTTCTTTGATGCTTCTGGGTAAGTGAGGGACTGTGCATCACAAGGTTAGCGGTTCTAACCCACCAGCTGCTCTTTGAAATAAAGATGAAGTTGTCTGCTCCTGTAAGGATTTACAACCTCAGAAACCTTATTTCGGGTCCCTATGAGTTGGAATAGACTCTATGGCAGTAGGTTTGGTGCGTTGCCTTTGACCAGAGATGGGCAAGGATTTAGCTTCAGGGAACTAGAGGAGAAGAGCTGCTACCTGCTCCTCCCCCAGCAAAGATGATTTCCTCCCACTCTGGTGTGTAAGCAAAGGTGTCCAGACAAGTGTCCTTTGAGTAGTTGATTCAGTAATCTTTTCTTCATGGCATTTCTGGACTGGTTGTCTGGATGTCCCATGGAATGAATGGATTCAACGCAGAGTGGGGGACCCAGCTTGCCCCATCTACCTTTGAAGGCAATGTGTTAAGATACAAACCCCCATCTTGCTTCTGGCTGGATATCAGTGCCCCATAGGCAGCCCATGCCCATATCCCAGCAGGTCAAGACCAAGCTCTTTCTTTGAACCACTTTCAAGCTTGTTCATCAGTCTTTGGCATTATTAATGGACGATTCCCCCCTCTCTCAACATTGGGAACCATGTGGTATTCAGTCTTCTAACTGGGAACATTTACTCTGTTTAGGTTCAATTTAATTAAAGATTGGAGGGGAGTCTTAAAATCTGACATATGCACCCTTTCTTTGCCTCAGCTCACATGCGTGCCCACTGACTGGGGACTGAGAGATGGGACCCCTGTGTCTGAATACCAGGAGCAAGGCAAGGCTCCTGCTGGGAGGCCTTCATCATTTCCCATCACGGAAGCCCATGCAAGCCCTCTTTTGCTACCTGGCAGGATATGAGATAACGAAAAAAAGGATGCTGGCCATGTAAATGATTTGCATCTATTGTGAACACTGTTTAGAATAAAATGCATGTGCAATAGAATCTCCCCTAAGAAGTGAACGGTTCCCAGACAAAGATATCATAAGTTCTTATTTTCATATGGAGGCTTCCACAAGAGTGGGGCTGAGGAAGTTCACTTGATAGTGCCCTAGGCAGAAAAGGATACTTGCCCCTAGGATGAATGATTCTGACGCATAGCCACGCCAGCTCAGGAGCCCTGGAGGCCCGGGGCTTACCTGATGGGTCGCTATTTGCAAGATCAGTAGTGAGAAACCACCAGCCGCACAGAGGGAGACAACGGAGGCTTTCGACTCCCTGAAAGAGGCACAGTCTAAGACACTGACAGGGACAGTTCTACCTTGCCGTGTAGAGTTGCTAGGAGTCAGAATCAACAGTGTGGGTGAGTTTGGGTTTGGAGTTACAGCTAGTAAACATGACTGTGAGTCCTTCATCCTGTCCCCAATCTCAGAAGAGTCTCTGTTCCACCTTTACTGGGTTAGGGAAAGGGTTACCTTGTCAGGACCCCCCAGCTCTGACTTCTCCCCAGGGTAGGAGAAGACCATCAGGTTCTCAGAATGGCTTCTGGAGTCCCTCAGGGTACTTGCTCAGGCTTGGGGCCTCCCCTTGCCCACCTACCTCCGAACTGTGCCACAGCTGGGAGGGAGCTGGAAAGGCGAGGGGTTTGTTCCCTGCAGTGCTTTGTTTTGCCTCATCAGTCACGCTTCCTGAGTTCCCAAGTGTGGGATGTGTGCTATTAGTAGGCTTTTAGGTGCCACAGAGCCAGAGCAATAAAGGACATGGAATCAAATGTCATTCCTCCTTCAATCCACTCTTCGGCCTGCTGATGATGTCTAAGAGAAAGACTTATTTGATGTCAAGATGTGCTCAACACCTGCCTCTTTTATACTTCCATGAAAGTGTGCACGGGCTTCAGACTCAGAACCTTCTGTAGGCGACAGTAGTTGGCGAGAGCTTAAGGAATGCTACTAAAAAAAAAAAAAGAATTTGTTTTTATAATTACATTTCATTTACGACAGATGATACCGATTTCCCTTTATGGGAGCAGTAAAAATGCCTTTTCAATACATTTCTCGAAATAAAACGGGTCGATTTAAGGAAACTCTTAGGGAAACAAGAACACACGTGGTGCAGGTTCATGGGAAAGCTTCTGGAGGTCCACTGGGTGACTGTCCTCTCGGAAACCGCCGAGACGGGCGGTGCTATTGGCAGGAGAGCAAGAACTTCTGGAGACGCCACGATTGCCCGGCCATGCCTGTAACTCAGCCTGGAGCCCAGCGGCCCCCAGTGGGCCCCAGTGGCCTTTACTACACCTGTTTCCCTTTTCTGTTTGCAAAAGGAAGCAATGCTCTTGGTAGATGATTTGGAAAAGGGAGAATATAACATCCTCATAAATGCAAAGGAAAGGAGGGAAGAGAGAGGGAGAGAGAGAGAGAGACATCTCTTACAATCTCCTTAGCTAGAGATAGCCATTGCTAATGTCTTGGCTTCTTTCTTTCCTTCGTCTTTCCCCCGTCTTTTTAATCAGAAGCATGCATAAATTTCTTCCCTTTTAAACAAAACGGTGGTTATGATGTATGCATAGTCCTACAATCTGTTCCCCCCCCCTTTCAGTTTCCTTTTCCTTAATGTATTTGGAACATTTCCCCATGTCATGATTTTCTGTAGTGCCTGATGTTTCACCACTCAGTTCAAATCAATGTGATATTTCCTGAGGCTTATTCTAGTCGTTTGGGATACACTAGCTCCTAAGCAAAAATCCTGCCCTGGGAGGGTTTTTAATTTAAATCTTTTTTATTCTATTAAAACACTTATTGTAGTGAAGGATATGTGTAACAAAGCGTCTGCTATTTCATCCAATTTTATGTGTGCATTCAGTGACCTTAATTATATTCACCGTGTTGTAAAATGATTACGGCTCTGTATTTCCAGTGTTTTTCCTTCAGCTTTGGGGAGAGTTTATATTCTAGGTACGTTTGGGTGAAGCGCAATCCCTTGCGGTTGGAGACTGAGACGGTTCTGTGGAGTCTTCTGTCCTGCACACACAGGGTTACTTACCGTGCACCAGAATCGACTCAATGGCAACTAACAGCAACAACGAGCAAATTGTGGTGTGAGTGGCGTCCTGGATCCTAACATCTGTTTTGCATATTTCTATTCCCTTCAGTGAATCCCTAGAAGTAGAATCAGTGAATATAAAACGAGGAACTCTCCAATCCTGTGGCCATATCCACTCTATTTTCCTGAGCTTATTTGCCACGTGGACATCTTCATCCAACCACCTGAATTCTCATTATGCGCACATTCGTTCCTACTATGCTGGAAGCTGTCCCTTCGGTGCTTCAAATGCAACAGGGCCACTCACGGTGGATGGGTGTCTGTGGCACTTCCAGAGGGAGCCAAACCAAGAAGAAGGGTCTGGGGTTATCTGCCTCAGTCGCTTTGAGCATCCCCTCAGGAAGAGCAGTCTCGACAGGAGAGCATCATGTTTGTTGATGGAGAGGGCCAACAAGGGCAAGGAAGGCCCTTGGTGAGACGTGTTGGCACGGTGGCTGTCATGATGGACTCAGATGTGTCGGCAATCAGGAGGGTGTGCTGCTTTGGCCCTGCTTTATCCGCTGTCCCACAGGTGGCCAGGAGTCGGAGCCAGTGCTGGCTCTCACTCTTCCCTCTCTGTACTGGTCTCTATTGCTTGTCAGTGAAATGTCTGTTAGTATCTTTGGCTTTTAATTGGATTGTTTGTTTTACTGTTGAGTTTTGAGGGTTCTTCATGTATTCTAGGGTATGGAACTTGCCAATATCTTTCCTAGTGGTTAGTTTGTCTTTTTATACTTTTTTACAAGGTCTTTTGAAAAGCAGAAATATTGAATTTTGATGTGATCTGATTTTCCAGCTTCATTGACTTGCTTTGTCAGTTGAATGACATCTGTGTGCATGTATTAATGAGTTGTATGTATACATACACACATATTATATATACATATATTTATATATCAGATAATGATATAATATGAGATATATAGTTTAGATATATATGCAAAGCATTATATGTATGTGTTTAGATATATCTAGCATCTATTTCCTACTAGGATTTTCTAAGGACCGAGCACTGCTTCAGGTTGAGAGATATAATGATGACAATAATTATGTTTTTGCCCTTTTGCAGTTAGACAGACGGTTAATGTAATTTCCTGGTTGTGATGGCATGAGTGCTCTCAGGGATCTGACAGTGTGTGATGCAGAGACTGAGAAGGTCTTTATGTAGCCTGAATGGAATGAGGAAGAGTTGGTCAAAAAGAGCGTGAGCCACGTGCACAGGGAGCAGCCTTGGAGTGGGCAGGAGCTCGGCATGACTAAAGAGTTAGGCAGGTTGGGGAGGGGAGGGATGGGGCAGGCTGACTGGTGGGAGACATAGACCATGAAGGCAGGCCCCACAAGTTGGTGAAAGTTGCTCTTTATCCTGGGGGGAAAATAGGCAATGAAAGGTTTCATTGTATGAAGAGCCTTGTGAACAATTTCCTGAATTTTGCCAAGAATGAGATCATATTCTTTGTTTTATAGAAATATAAACTCTGCACACATGGAAATATTACATACTTTCATCTGAATAAAAAGACGTTCCTTAGAGTAGTTATTGACTTATTTTATTTTTTGTCTTTTTATTAGGGGCACATACAACTCTTATCACAATCCATACATACATCAATTGTATAAAGCACATTTATATATTCATTGTCCTCATCATTCTCAACACATTTGCTTTCCACCTAAGCCCCTGGCATCAGCTCCTCATTTTTTCCCCTTCTTCCCTGCTCCCCCCTCCTTCATGAACCCTTGATAATTTACAAATTATTATTTTGTCATATCTTGCCCTGTCCGATGTCTCCCTTCACTCACTTTTCTGTTGTCCGTCCCCCAGGGAGGAGGTCACATGCAGATCCTTGTAATCGGTTCCCCATTTCCAACCCACCCTCCCTCTATCCTCTCAGTATCTCCATTCACACCACTGGACTTATTTATAGGTCCTGAGGTCTAGAATACTCATTATAAAAAAAAATTAAATACTTTTTGATTGTAGTAAATATGTATTTAATAAAATGCTATTGTAGTCACTTTAAGAGTGAAAACTAGTGACATAAATTACATTCCCCATATTGTGTTATTACCACCAATAATCATTTTCAAAACTTTTCTATCACCCCAAACTGACTCAGTATCCCTTTGGAAAATAACCTCCGTTAGCTCCCTGGTAACGGTTAATTAACTTTTGCTTATGCACTTTTCAATTCTAGATATCATAAAACTGGGATAATACGGTATTTATCCTTTTGTCCCTGAATCAGAGGCTCGTAACAGTGGGTAAGAGTGGGGTTGCTAACTGAAAGGCCGGCATTTGAACCCGCCAGCTGCTCTGAAGGAGAAAAATGAGACAGCCTGCTTTTGTGTAGACAACAGACTGAGGAATCCGAGGGGCCTTGCTGTGCTGGGTTGCTATGAATTCGAGTTGCCTTGATGGCAATGGGTTTGGATTTTACATGCTGTAACATGTATCTGAATATTCTATTTATAACTGAATGATAATCTTTAGTGTGGATAAGCCACATTTTGTGTATCCAATATCTACTGATGGGCACTTGGATAGGTTCCACCTTTTGACAACTTTAAATATTGCTGTAATGAAGCCCCCCCCTCTCCTTTTTTTTTTTTTTTAAGTTCCCATCTGGGGCGGAAAAAAAGTGAAAAAAAAGATTTATGAAGAAAAATAAGTCCACTGGACTAATGGACCCATGACTACGACCAGAAGCACTTGATGTTCCCAGACACAACTCCTGACTGCTCTGGAAGGGGTCACATTAGAAGGTCTTGGATGGAATGGGAGAAAATGTATATGAGATTCAAAATCATAGAACACCCAGCCTTACTGGTCAGACCGAGACAGGTAAAGCACCCAACACTAAAAATCCTTTAAAACAATGTCTACTTTGTGCCTAGGATATGCAAAATAAGGTTGGTTTCAAAAATGACTGAAATTATGAGACTAAAATGCCCAAAGGAAAATCAAAACCAGGAACCCTGGTACCGTCAGATAGGAAGGTAGAGGATGTCAAGAATTTCCAGAAAGCTGAGGTTTGGTGAGCTTACGTACCGGTGTACATTTTTAAAAGTCATTTTATTGGAGGCTCCTACAACTCATCACAATCCATCCATCCATGTGTCAAGCGTATTTGTATATTTGTTGCCATCATCATTCTCAAAACAATTTCTTTCTACTTGAGCCCTTGGCATCAGCTCCTTATTTTTTCTACTCCCTCCCTGCCCCCTCCCTCTTGAACCCTTGATAATTTATAAATTATTATTATTTTGTCATGTCTTACACTGTCCGATGTCTCCCTTTACCCACTTTTCTGTTGTTTGTCCCCCAGCGAGGGGATTATATGTAGATCCTGTTGTCAATTTCCCCTTTCTACCTCCCCTTCCCTCTACCCTCCCAGTATGGCTACTCTCACCACTGGTCCTAAAGGGATCATCCTCCCTGGATTCCCTGTGTTTCCAGTTCCTATCTGTACCAGGGTACATCCTCTGGTCTAGCCAGATTTGTAAGGTAGAATTAGGATCATGATAGTGGTGGTGGGGGGGGGAGCATTCAAGATCTAGAGGAAACTTGTATGTTTCATCATTGCTATACTGCACCCTGATTGGCTTGTCTCCTCCCTAAGGCCCTTTTGTAAGGGTATGTCCAGTTACCTACAGATGGGCTTTGGTTGGGTCCCTACTCCTCATTCCTTCCTCATTCACAATGATATAATTTTTTGTTCTTTGATGGCTGGAACCTGATCCCATCAATACCTCGTGATCACACAGGCTGGTGTGCTTCGTCCATGTGGGCTTTGTTCCTTCTCAGCTAGATGGTCGCTTGTTTACCTTCAAGCCTTTGAGAGCACAGGTCTACTTTTCTATGTTTCTCTTCAATGCCAGAGAGATCCCAGTGACACTGTGCTAACCTCAAGGTCAGTGAATCCAACCTGCTAGCCGCTTGGCGGGAGAACAACGAGGCTGTCTGCTCTCACAATGCTGTGCAGACTCAGAAACTCCATATCAGGTTGCTGCGAGTCAGCACTGACCTGATGGTAGTGGGTTGGGCTTTTGGGTTTAATGGTAGGTAAAATTTGCTTTGCACACAAAGGTAGCTTAATTATGGGGTGGCCTGGGGTGATGGGGGTGAGGCTTGGAAACATACAGGGTTATTGAGTATTTGTGGATCAAGCCCCTTTAAGTTTTTATGTACCATCTTTAAGCCAATTTTGGAGCTATCCACTTGCCAGGGAATCTATCCTGCTCCGTTACATGTCCAGTGTTGCCGGGCTAACATGGCTGTGAGGAATCGGTGGGCCAAGAGAAAAGACTGCAGAAGGCAAATGTGCAGCAGACACCTCTTGAACATTTCAAAACCAAAGATGTCACTTTGATGCTTAACGTGCATCATCTGCCTGGTATCATCTGCGTGGCATCATTGGATAGTGGAACAGCAAGCCAGCCAAGAATGGATGAGCTGGAAAGGTGATGCTGGTGGAGAATATTGCCTGCCTCTACCATGGACTGCCAGAGGAACAGACAAATGAATCTTAGAAGAAATCCTAATAGAATGTTCCTTTGAAGCAAGGATGATGAGATTTTTACTTGCCTATTTTGCACGTGTGAAACCTGTACATAGACCAAGAGACAATTGTTTGAATAGAGAAAGGGGATACTTTGTGGCTTAATTTAGGAAAGTGCACCAGAGCTGTATTCTTTCACTATACTTATTCAATCCATACGATGGACTCTTATGAAGAAGAATGTGGCATCAGGATGGGAGGACAGATCATTAACAACCAGAAATAGGCAAATGACACAAGACTGCTGAAATCAAAGAAGGCTTGAAGCACTTGCAGATGACAGTCAAAGACAACAGGAATTAACTTGGATTTCACATGAACATAAAGCAAAACACCTCACAAGTGAACCAATGAGCAACATCATGATGAATGGAGGTAATATGGAAGTTATGAAGGGTTTCATTTTGCTTAGATCTACAGTCAGCACTCATGGAATCAGCAGCCTGGAAATTAAATGACATATTGTGTTGGGGAAATCTGCTACAAAAGATTTCTTTGATGAGATTTTGATAGGAACTTTTTAAACAGATCAATTTGGAAATAACTGATATCTTGACTATGTTGTATCTTCTAATCTCTTTCACTTATTTAGATCTTTCATTAGCATTTTAATTTTCTGCATATCCGTAATGTGTATGCCGTGATATTATTGTATCTAAATATTTAATATTATTTGGAATAATTAGAAATTATATTATGTTTTAATTTTCATTCTTTAAAAAAATCATTTTATTGGGGGCTCATACAATTCTTATCACAATCCATACATCCATCCATTGTGTCAAGAACAAATGTACATTTGTTGCCATCATCATTCTCAAAACATTTTCCTTCTACTTGAGCCCTTAATATCTGCTGCTCATTTTCCCCCTCCCTCCCCCCTCCCCCCTACTTCATGAACCCTTCATCATTCATAAATTATTAGTATTTTGTCATATTTAATTTTCATTCTTGCATGCTCACTGTTCATAGATAGAAATTTATTGAGTTTTATATGTTGGTATTATATCTTGCAACCTTACTCAATTTACTTTTTAATTCTAGGAGGATTTTTATTTTATAGCTTTTAGTTGGATTTCCTACATTGACAATCATGCTGTCTGAAAACAGAGACAGTTTTCTGTCTTTTCAATCTATTTTATATATCTCTCTCTCTTTTTCATCACAGTAGATGATGCTGTCAGGTAAATATTGGATTGCCAACTGCAAAGTCAGGGGTTCAAACCTGTCAGTCACCCTTGGAGAAAGACGAGTCTATTTGCTTCCATAAAGAATCACAGCTTAGGAAAACCTATGCAAGATTCCTATGAATCAGGAGCAATTCAATGGCAGTGGGAATTGCAGTGGGGAAAAGTAGGTTGAATAAGAATGGTGAGAAGATATCCTTGCTAGAGGAAAAGATTCAATGTTTTTGCCATTAAGTATAATGTTAGCTGTTTGTTTGTTTGTTTGTTTGCGGCTACTCTTCATCAACTTGAAGCAGTTCTCCGCTATTCTAACTTGATGAAAGATTTTTAGTTTAAAAATTATGTTGGGTCTTGGATTTTGCCAGGAGGGTTTTATACATCAACATAATACAATGAATGATTATGTAGTTTTTCTTTTAGAAGATTTCTTTGGAATATTTAAAAGCAGTGTTATTTTGAATACTACGGTGTTTTTGACCATGGTATTTTACATAACTTTGTATGCATGTGAAAGCTGGATTGTGAATAAGGAACACTGAAGAATAATCGATGTCTTTGAATTACTGTGTTGGTGAAGAATGCTGAAAGTACAATGGACATCCAGAAGAATAAAAAACCCACAAAAATTTTTGGAAGAACTACAACCACATTGCTCCTAAGAAGTGAGGTTGGTAAGATTTCATCTCATGTACTTTGGCTATATTATCGAGAGGGTTCAATCCCTGGAAAAGTAGGGTTCAGTGAAAAAGAGGAAGACACATGATTGGCATAGAGCTGCATCAATGGGCTCAAGCAAAATGGATCGTTAGGATGGCACAGGACCCGGATGTGTTTCCTCCTGTTGTACACAGTGCTGCTGTGAGTCCAACTGGATAGCACTGAGGAACAGCCAGCATTCTGGACATGCTTCAGGAAAGACCACTGCCAGGAATGTTTGCTAAGGAAGAACATCAGTGCTGTCTTGGTTAGATTACGCCAACTAGACACTCCTGGGGAGGTGGAGCCCAACCTACCAATTGGGTCACAGCCTGATGACACCTCCTTGGTGTCATATGCCATTATGTATGCAAGAGAGAGACAGACCAGAATTGACTCCCTCTTTGGTCTTCTGCCGGAGCCGGAGCTGGAACTGGAGCTGCGTCTTGTATCTGGTTCCTCCATCTCCTGTTGCATCGCCTGCCAATCCCAGCAGCCATCAGCAGACTACCTCCCATGGATTCATTTGGCTGATGTGGGACCCCTGCATCCAGCAGTCTGTGCCCCCGCTGTCTTTGCTTCATCATTCTGCTTGCTGTTCATCAACTTCCAAGAGTCAGGAGGAACCTGACTTCAACAGGACTGGATGTACCTATTTCTACAATTGTGTAAGCCATTTCCTGATAACACATTCTTTCTCATAGCAACCACCGAACAAAATATTGTCCATCCCTGTGCCATCCTCAAAATTGTTGCTATCCTTTAATGAGATGGCTACTATGTATTTTATTAAATTACATTAAGAACTAAAATAAATAAATAGACAGATAAATAAATAAATAAAACTCTTTCTCTATACAACATATACCAACATTGTTGATTTGGTTTCTCTAGACAACCCAGCCTAACATAATCTGATACCAGGGAGTGGGGTGCTAGAGAAGCAGATAATGAACATGGAGAGTGGAGGCTTGCATGACCTCTGCCTTACGGCAGTTCCATGGCATCTGACATTCCTTATCCTGTGGATCGCCTAAGGAGGTCAGATATAGCCACATGCTTTACTCAGTTTCTGAAAAGGGCTGATTTTTAGGAGCTGTCTTTGGCTATTCCTTTCTGAAATGGTTATTCCTTTATGAAAATTTACATAAAGGATGTTAAATTTCAATTCAGGGGAGCAAAACACCTCTCGGACTTCTCTGAGGCAAGAGTCAAGCTATGTAGACAAAAAGACTGATGGAAGCCTGGCCCATGGTTTGATCCTGCCAGGAGGGCCTAAGGCCCTATTACATATGAATGGGATAGTCTAGATAAGAAAGGATGAAATTTGAGTGTTAAAAAGAATTGTGTTTAGGACCTCCTGGTATTGACAGCATGAGATAGAAAGGAGCTTTGTAAATTATTTTTAGAGTGAGCTTGTAAGCCTACTACTGTCTTCAGCCATTACAATGGGATCTGTTAAAAGGGATATTAGGAGTTGCCTGGAGAAATGACTTTTTGTTTGAAGCGAAGATAGAAGCTTGGCTAAGGTAATTCCTACTGAGCGCAACATGAAACTGTTGGGAGACTGAAGAAATGAAAAAAGGCACCAGCACACAAGGTCCAACATCTTCCCCTTCACCTGGTGGGGTTCTGGTCTACTCAGTCCTAGTCATTTCAAGGTAGATCGATGGGTGCGATAGCAAACTAGGGCGTTCCCCACATGACTCTTGCGGCTTTGAGCACTCCAGCCTGTGACTTCCCTGCTTCCCACTTGACCTTTCTGGATCACTGAGCTGCAGCTCTGTGGGCGTGAAGAGGGCCCAGCTAGTGTTGGACCTATGGCCTTGAGTTGGACTGGGCAGGGCATCTTCTTGATTAAAGTTGCTTCTGGATATAAAGTCCTCTCTTGGACAAAGGTGTGTCACTGGTTTGTTTCTCTAGACAACCAGCTTAACACCAGTGTAAGGTACGAAAATCCTTGATGAGCTGTTTGGACATAAGAGAGCACCCACAATGGGGCGAAGCAGCAATGGTTATGAAGGTGGACCGAGTCCGAGCTGCCCTGGCAGCAATGAACTAAACAGCAGCAGCACATTCTAGTACGTATGCAGAGTCCTCATCTGTAATGTGCTCGGGACATGCACACACCGTAAGCTTACACTCTGTAATGGCGTTGGCATGTTGCCTGGAGCCTGACCAGTGAGGCCACGGAAACATGATGGTGTTGAGAGTATTAGAGATAAGGACAGTGTTCCAAAAAGGCGTCCTGGAAAGGGAGCCCTGTTTTCCTAGATGCTTCCTGTCTTGCCCCAGCATGTACCCCACCTTCTCATATCCACCCAGCCCTCGTACCTCTGCAGCCTCCCACCCTCCCTTGCCCCACCTCACCCAGGAGGAGCTGGCAACGTGGAACTTCCATGAGCTCCTCCAAGCCTGTGCCCCCATCAGCTTGTCTCTCTGTGTGGGCGGAAGGGAACGGGCCAGTTGTAACACCAGCTGTCAGCCCACAAACAGCTTAATTTCAAAATCCTGCTACAGACAGAATTGAAAAACACCACCCTCGAGTTAAAGTGAGCTTCAGGAACAAAGGGAAGGGTTTCTGGCCAAGAGCAGAGGGACAGTGTGGGGATGCAGTGATGGGCCTGGGAGTCCTGGAAGACCGTCTCTCATGGATACCTGGGAGGCCCATTGGACCTTCGATGCTAAAATGACTGTGTAACCTGGAGCCACCTGCTGGTCCCCACGTTACCATCATAAACATCTATGGCTAGCTTTGATCCATCATCTCTGTGTCCAGCGTGTCATGTGAACGTTAGCACGTGGTTGACGCAAGGTTGCTGCAAATGCACCTTTATTGTCATTCTGCAGAACATCGGAGAGGGCGGGAACGAGAAGAATGCTAATGCTGCCCCCCCCCCCCACACACACACAGCCGGCCTCGCCTGCCCGAGGAGAGAGCCATTCTGTTCTGTGTCCACGCCCTCGCTAGGTCTCAGCACAGCCAAGTGGTTAGCATGTTCAGCACGCAGCTCCAGGCAGAGCGGACTGGCAAGCGCTTAGATATTCCACTTTACTATTATATATTTTTTAAAAAGTAGACACAGCTTCAAATGAAATGCAAAGCAGCAGCTCTGGATAGCAGCAGTCCCTTTCCCTGTCACAGTCTGCGCGACGTGCCTGCAATACCTAATGGGGAGGCAGCTTTCGGCCCAGGGTGGACCTGGGAGCTCCCTTCCTGAGCTGGTGGGAGTGGACCTCTGCCCCCTGGATGATCCCTCCTTCACTCGATGCTCCTCTGGACACTTGGTACTTCTGCTCGGTAGGTGCTGCCCCTCTGCCACTTCCGTGTTCATTCCACAGGTATCTGTCTGCTGCCTACTCTGGACCTGCTGAGGCCTGGTTCCTTCGGCCGCCAAAATTATGGCACAGCTGCTGGGGATTTCTTCCTCTGCTTTGCTCTCCTCCTCCCTTGGCACATGGTGAGCATCTTGTGGGCAGAGGTAAAGTTTTACTTGTCTTGCTGCCCTCTGGGTGTAGCTCAGCACGTGGAGCTAAGTGGGTGGGCAGAAGTTGGTGAAAGGCAAGCTGCTTTCTGTCCCTCACTGCTTTGGTCCCACCAGGGGTGTGGTATCTCTACGTCCACCATCCACGTTGAGTGGCAACTTGTGTCTGCTATATTTCTTGCCAACTCACTAGCCTGCCAAGAGGAGCCGGAGAGCTGGCCAGCGAGCCTGGGCCAACCTGCAAGGTGTCCTGAGATGCTTTGAGGGCAGCAGAAAGTCTGGCTGTGTTGTGACCCCCAGATGTGTCAGGAAAGGTCAAGGGGAAGAACACTCAGGACCCCTGGCTCTCCCAAAGGGACACAGGCAACTTAAGCACCTCAGAGGCCTTGGGGGTGAATGCTTGTCGTCAGAGGCTTCCAGAAAACCTAATTGAATGAGCCAAGTGCTCAGATTTAGAACAGATGCCAGAGTCGGGCTGCGGTGGGGGATTTGCAGGGTGGCCGCAAAGTCACGGCTCCTGACCCGACGCCGAGTCACTCGAAGGATGGCTGAAGGGGCAAGTGCAGCAAGAGCCGGGTCCTGGCTGTCTCTCTAGCATGACCTCACCCTAGAGGGTCCTGCTTGTTTCCCATGTTCCTGGGGCTAATGGGAAGCTTCAGGGAGAGAGCACAGGCATGCGGCATCCGGGACAGGAAACACATTACAGTTTCTCTTCATGGGATTCTAGATGTAACCTCTACAGAGGAGCCCCAAACCATTGCGAAGCAACACTCCAGCTTTGGCCTTGGGAGCCTGGCTCCTGGTCAGCTGTGTTTACTATGCCCCATGCCTTCCTCCCCACCCCCACCCCCCACTTACCCTACTCCCATCTTCCCACTCCCCATCCCCACTGCCAGCAATCTGATCTCTGACTCTGGCTGTCTTAGCCACATGGGTAGCGCTCAGGCTCTGAGTTTTCCCTCCTCGCTCCCCAGGAAGCTGCTTCCAGGAATTCTCACCAGCCCCGAACTACGAGGGGAAGCCCCCTCCTTGCCTTATTTGACTCGATTACACTCTTTCTTCCTCTTTGAAACAGAAGTACACTCAAAACAGAAGTACACCGAGGAGGAAAACTTATTTTTCTCTCTTCCCTCTGGAAGCCAGCCTTGATCTGAATGTTCCTATAGCAACATTAATTCTCCCAAGTTGCACCTACTGTATAATAAGTTATATATATAGAAGACCTACTGGGATCCAAATACCCCATATGTGCAAGTGAATGAGTTAATGCTGCCATGAGAATTAGCAACGTTTCCTTCCCTGATTCCCATGCTTTTAAAGTTACAACCTGTGTTTGCTGGGTGCTGGGGATGAAGGGCTTGGGGAATGGTGGAAGTGGGTGCTATCCTGGCAGGGATGCGGCGTCCCTTCCCGGCAGAGTCTCTGGAGCGTGTTTGAGTCTCAAGATAAAAACAGAGTTGGGGATGCCAGTGTCCTTCCTCGCCGTTGGAACCCTCCCTGGAGCTCAGCTCAGCCATTTCGGTCTCCGTGACGATCTGACAGGGCGGCTCAGCAGCCAGCGGGAGAATGGGTGCAGGCCGACTCAAATAGAGGGCATGTCCTGTGTGGCTGCAGACAGGAGATCAGTGCTCTTTTCTCTCAATCCCCCAACCAAACCATTAAACGGGTTCTGACTCATAGACACCCATAGGAGCGCTGGTGGCAGAGGGGCTTATGTGTTGGGCTGCTAATCAAACCCACCAGCTGCTCCAGGAGAGAGCAGTGCGGCTTTCCGTGCCCATACCGAGTTGCTCTACACGACTCTGCCCGATAGCGTTGTTGAGTCAGAATCAACTCAATGGCTCTGTGTGTGTGTGTGTGTGTGTGTGTGTGTTAACAGAGACCTGTTACAGTATTTCCAAGACTAAATCCTTTTGTGAGCAAGCAGCCTCATCTCTCTCCCAAGAAGTGGCCGGTGGGTTTGAACCACTGACCTTGCAGATAACAAACAGCCTGCCACCTCCCCCACATTGCCACCAGGGCTCCTTTCTTTCCTCTCAAGTCTGTGGGAAATGCGGATGGCTTGGGGCTTGGGGGGGCGTGGGCTCGTTGAGGGGGTCGCTGGGTCATGGTTTCCACTGGGCTCAGGCAGGCTGTGTGCTGTTACTAAGAATATAATGGCAATGGTTACCATCCAACGAGGGTGGCTCTCGTTTAGAGTCCTGTCACGGGCCAGACATGGTTGGCTAAGCACTTTGCTGTGTCGTGCATCATTTACTCTGACAACGGGCTTGGGAAGCAAGTGCTATGATATCTTCCATTATGCAGATGAGGAAGCCTCGGCCAGCCCACATTCAAGGAAGCTGGGAATGTTGGAGCCGGTGTCAGAACACTCAGACCCGAATTCCCAGGAATATGTCCACCACCACTGTGGAATCTTGTGTGTGTGTGTGTGTGTGTGTGTATACAAATGACTTGCTGAATCAGCTTTGAACTGAAAAGTTGGAGGTTGTGATAGACCCAGATGTGCCTCAGAAGAAAGGCCTGACCATGAACTTTTGGGAAAAAAAATTGGCCATCAATAACCCAGTAGAACACAGGTCTATAAGAGTTCCTAGGGATTGAAACGGACTTGACAGTGACTTTAAGAAAAACAAACTTGTGGGAACCAGTGGTGACTGGCTGCCCTGCAGACTGAGCACGGCTCCCCAGGCCTGGCTCTGCGGTGTTATCGCTTGGCTCTTGTCCTGCCTAGAGGAGCCCTCATGATGTAGTGGTTACTCATTGGGCTGGTGACCCCAAGGTCAGCAGTCAGAACCACCAGCCGCTCCTTGCGTTAAAGAGGAGGTTTTCTACTCCCTCAAAGGTTTACAGGCTTGGAAACCTACAGGGCAGTACTGCTCTGTCCTATAGGATCGCAATGAACTAGAATTGACTTGATGGCAGTGAGTTTGTTGTTTGAGTTTTCTGCCCTGCTTACTAAGCCCAAGATCAGCAGTTCAAAACCACCAGCTGATCCGAGGAGAAATAATGAGACAGTCTATTTCTTTCTTTTAAAAAAAATCATTTTATTAGGGGCTCATAAAACTCTTATCACAATCTATACATACATCAATTGTGTAAAGCACATTTGTATATTCATTGCCCTCATCATTCTCAAAACATTTGCTCTCCACCTAAGCCCTTGGCATCAGCTCCTTATTTTCTCCGCTCCCTCCCCACCCACCTCCCTCATGAACCCTTGATAATTTGTAAATTATTATGTTGTCATATCTTGCCCTGCCTGATGTCTCCCTTCACCCACTTTTCTATTGTCCGTCCCCCAAGGGGTAGGTTATACGTAGATCCTTGTAATCGGTTCTCCCTTTACAACTCACCCTCCCTCCACCCTCTCACCTTCACACCACTGGTCCTGAAGGGATCGTCTGCCTTGGATTCTCTGTGTTTCCAGTTCCTGTCTGTACCAGTGTACATCCTCTGATCTAGCCAGATTTGTAAGGTAAAATTGGTATCATGATAGTGGGCAGGGGGGAATCATTTAGGAACTGGAGGAAAGTTGTATGTCTCATCGTTGCTACATTGCACCCTGACTGGCTGTCTCCTACCTGAGACCCTTCTGTAAGGGGATGTTCAGTGGCCTACAAATGGGCTTTGGGTCTCTACTCCACACTCCCCCCTTACCACAATGATATGATTTTTTTGTTTTTTGTTGCCTAATACCTGATCCCTTTGACACCTCATGATTGCGCAGTTTGATATGCTTTTTCCATGTGGGCTTTGTTGCTTCTGAGCTAGGTGGCTGCTTGTTTACCTCCAAGCCTTTAAGACCCCAGATGCTATATCTTTTGATAGCCGGGCACCATCAGCTTCACCACATTTGCTTATTCACCTGCTGGAGACAATCTATTTTTGTAAAGATTTCCAGTCTTAGAAACCCACAGGGGCAGTTGTACTCTTTCCTCTAGGTCACAACGAGTCAGAATTGACTGGATGGGACTGTTTTTTGGTCTCTGTTTGCTTCCAGCACCTGGGACCTTGGAGACCACAGACTCACAAGTGAGCCCTCTAATGTGGAGCACCCGACAACAGGTCTGGGGAGACTGGAGAGTGGTTGGGTGAAGAAAGTTCATTCCAGAGCCCAGGGGTGCCTATGCTGGGATTGGAGGGGTGGAAGGCTGGGAGATGGTGAGGAAGGAGGTATGAGCTGACTTCTGAATTGCCCTTGTCTCTCAGACATTACAACTTACCCACCAGCCTGCCTTGTGGAAGAAAAGTGTCCAGTGCTTCGTTTTAGGACTGGCCACATGGCCCTCAGGTGGAGTTGTCTGTGTCCAGGTGAGCGCACGTGCTCAGGTGGGGGTGTGCCCAGAGGGCTCAGGTGTACCTCTCCTTTCTGTGGAAGGAAGCCCCACTGGTGGGCGTCAGCTTGGAGCTTGAGGCTGGAGAGGAGGTTGTCCAAGGAAGGCAGGCCTCTGTATTCCCAGCCCTGAGCTGCTCACCACAAGGTCACCAGTTGGAACCCAACAACCACGCTGGAGGAGAACGATGAGGCTGTCTGCTCCCCTAAAGACTTACAGTCTCAGAAAACCACGGGGGCAGTAGTACCCTGTCCTAGACTTTCTAAGGGTTTGAACTGACCAATGGCAGGGAGCTCCTTCAACCCAGCAGGCACCACTGGGGTGTGTGCTGGCGGGGTGGAGGGGGTGGGGGCACTGCTGTCGCTCAGAGGCCGACTACAGCCATGCCTGTCTGCATGCGAGTGTATGCGCGTGAACCCGTGTGTCGCTGGGTGTGCCATGCCTGGTGGGGCGGCTGTCACCCGCGGCCTGCGCACTGTCGCTGGCTGGAGCGCGCCACCTTGCAGCCGGCTGCTGCTCTCAGGTGGGAGCTGAGGCCCAAGCTCTAGGTTACAACAAAAATATTAAAATTACCTTAAACCCAGAGGACAGCCCAACTCATTTCGGACTGTTTCTTCTTCCTTGCACTTAACGGGCTGCTTTCCCCGACTCTGCCCATAACCTGCCTGTATCCTGAAGGAGCATCAAACTCAATAGACACTCACGGAGACAAAAACGCCAGTAAAAGTTCTTGATTCTAAGCCTTCGTTTATGGCCCTGTGTGGGAGTGTGCTAAAAGGCTACTTTGGGAAGAGAGTGGTCCATTTGGCACCTTGTAAAGCTGAGCAGAGTCCCAGGAGCCGGAGGCTCTGCAGCTCTGCGGGCGGCAGGGGGGCAGCGGGAGTGGGGTTTGGGGGTGGGCAGGCAGGTCCAGTGCAGATGTGCAAGCATTGCCTGCCAGCCCCCTGCTGCTGACACTGGCACCGAGGGACGAAGCAGGAGGTGGCTCACACAGGTCGGTGTGACATGGTGGCTGGGATATGGCGTAGTCATTATGCGTCCCTCTTCCTTGCATCCGATGGGACAGCGTTTGTCTCATGGAAGAGAAAGCATGATACAAGTCAGAGTCAGAAGTCAGCTCTTGACTTTTGGGTTTCAAAGGCATAAGCAAAAGAATTAGGAGGAAACATGGCGAGAAAAGCCTTCTTGGACAGACTTCTTCCCCCTCGGGAGAGGGGGTGCAATGGTTAGAGGGAAGTAGTGGATCCTGTACTACTGTAGTGGTTATGCATTGGGCTGCTAACTGCAGGGCAGCAGTTTGAAGCCACGAACAGCTCCTTGGGACAAAGACCAGGTTTTCTACTCCCATAAAGAGCGGCAGTCTGGGGAACTCACAGGGGCAGCTCTCCCCTGTTCTATAGGGGCGCTGTGAGTCAGCATCCACTTGAGGGCAGTGAGTCTGGGTTTTGAGAGAGAGCTTAGGTACTTTCCAAGGCCTGGCCATTTCCCCAACTTGTTCTTTCTCTCTTTCCTCCTTCCTTCCAGCCATTTAAAGTACTTGCAAAGGAGGCTCATTGATTTCCTCATGAAGACAAAATCCACCCTCCAGGGGACTAGCCTTCCTTCCTCTTGTAATGAGGCAAGGAAGGAGAGAACCGGTGACATTCATGCACCAATGTCCCACCTTGGGGAGATATTCACAGCAGCCCGAAGTGTACCTAACGCTCTCCACTTGTGCGGAGGGTCTGCTGGGATGATGGGGGGAGTTTCATCAGGTGGGGTGTGGGGTGGGGGCACGCATAGGAGTACAGTTCCAGTAGATAGCAAGGCTTGAAGATAAGGACTATGCACCCCAGGGTGCTCTTAAGGAAGTGGCCATCTGACAACATGATTTAGCTGAGAGGATCTCAGATATTGGGCTGACCCTGAGTGAGGGGGTTCAGGTGGCTCCCAGAAGATGCCTTTCAGACATGGCGATGGGCCAGAGAGGAGAAAAGACCCCTTCCTGTTCCTAACGCTCTGTCCTCATGGTCCCTAGTCTTTTCAGACACCCTCTTTCTTTGCAGTGTGCAGTGCGAGGCTGTTCACCGGGTCCGCAGGTGCTCCTGCTTTAGCTTCAACTTGCTTCTTCCTGGGGCCTCCGGAGGGCCCAATGGGTCAGTCCAGTTTTCATCAAATTTGGTTAACATAACTTTTTAAGAAATAAAATGTTTCAGAACTTCAATAATAACCCGAGTGACTGTTGTTGTGACATTTATTAATACAGCACGAGGACAACATTTAATAACACACCTCGAATCCTTGGTGTGTGCCTGGTGCTGGGCTGTGCTCACCCTGCTTTCTGTTCTTTAATCCTCATAAGCACTCACTGGAAAACATGGTAATGTTCTTGACTGCAGATCATAAAAAAAATAGATTTAAACTTCTTATGCTTATAGCTTTTCCACCGTGACAAAACTAAGTCCGATTTATAAATTAAATACTGAGAAAATTATAAAACCAATGTAATTTAAAATAACAACATTCATCTGATGGAAAAGATGATGTTGTTTTGTGGAAAGTAAATCACAACTTCAACATGACTCTAGCCCTGACAGCAATGACGCGGGTTTTTCCATATTGGAAGATGGCCTATCTCGGGGCAGGGCAGAGCAGTGCGGGATCAGTCCTGGTGGCAGGGCCGGGATTGTTTCTCTCGTCCTTTCTTTCATCTTACCTACCTCTTTCCCTGCTGAAGATCCCATGAAGAGAAGGTACTTTACTGGCACAACAACGCAAGAACACTCCACTGTAAGAACTGTGGACTGCCAGAAGAACCAATGCATCTGCCCTGGAAGAGAATCCTGACCAAATGCACTGCTCTCCTGTCCCTTCCAGCTCCCAGCAACCCCATAAAAGAGGGGAGAACTGCCCCGTAACAATTTCTTGGGGTAGAAAGCCTGGTCTTTCTCTTGTGGAGCAGCCGGTGGTTTTGAACTGCTAACTTGGTGGTTAGTAGCCTGATGCGTTTCCCATTGCACCCCAGGGCTCCCGCCTTGTCGGCAGTACAGCCACAATGCTCCTTAGAAGTGAGGATGGCGAGACTTCATCTCACAGACTTTGGACGCGCTATCAGGAGAGCCCAGTCCCTAAACAGAACATCATGCTTGGCAATGCAGAGCGCCCGAGAAAAAGAAGACGCTCCGTGAGATGGACTGACTGACACACGGACTGCAACAAAGCACGCAAACATGAAAACGACTGTGTGGAGGACGCAGCACCAGTGCCGTTCTGTTACAGACCGCGGGCCGAACACCAACAAAATCTCAAGGTAGCACAAGATCTGAAAGCTCGAAACTGGCTTCTTCGGAATGGCATGGGGACAGTGATGCAAAGAAACGAGGGAACGGTAGGGAAGGCGAGGGAGAGTGGTTTCCATCGTCTACCTGGTGGTCCGGGCCCTACTCCTGGACTGGGGCGTAGGTGAGTGGAGCAGTGCGCAGACAGGCTCTCCTCTGTATTCACTAGTGGTCTTTTAGGGTCTCCAGCCCCCTCTTTCCAGTTATGAGACTAGAGGAACTCAGGGTTATCCTTCCACGAACAGCGCGATCATTGCATCCGCTCTGCCCTCAGCCCCAGTGGCACCAGTGGCGTGTTAACTCTGCCCCTGTTTGGCCCCTGACAATTAGAATGAGCTTCACCACCCACATAATGGAAACCACAGAGCTGGCATGGAACTCACATGGCAGTTGGTCACCAGATGTTCCAGAATATGTTTATATTCATTGTGTTTTTTAAGGTGGATTTTCATTGATGTGAAAACAGACCAAACACTGAAAATGATTCAAGACACAGTTGGGGACCCCCAAGAATATAACCAGGGACCCAAGTTTGAGAAACGCAGGCGCTTCACAGCGAGGGAAGGCAAGGGGTGACATCAGGCTGTTAGCACAGGGGCTTCAGTCTCAGAGGCAGTGGGGGTGGGCTGCAAGCCTGTGGTGACAGTCATGGGCTGGGCGATCTCAGGGCAGATATATCACTTCTGAGACCTCCATTTTCTCATTTAGAAAGCGGTGGTATCACAAGATGGCATGGGCTGGTCAACTGAAGAGAGTAATGTTGTGTCCAGGTGTGAGGTGGATGCTTCTGGTGGTGAGGTCTGGATGGGGTGTGTGTGTGTTAGTCCGGGTAGACTAGAGAAACAAATTCATAGACACTCATATGTGTATAAGAAAGAGTTTTATATACAAGAGCAATTGAATATTGAAGAAAACATTATGGACCAGTCCAGATAAGTCCATAAGTCCGATAGTCCATATGTCTGATACCAATGTATAAAGTCCTCTTCAGACTCACGAAACACATGCAATGATGGCAAATGCAGGAACATCACAGGCTAGTGGGTGGAAGATCTTGTGGATCCAGTGGCGGTGGAAGCATGTCAGCACTGGCAGGGGTCTCCACGTAGCTCCATGTGTCTTGTCCTCAGGAATGTCTCACAGGAAGTGAGCCTGTGTCTCTCGTTGGCAAGAGTTATCTCCTTAGCGCCTCCACATGAGATCATCAAGCTGCGACCTGATTGACTCCACCCCATTCACTTACATCTCAAATGGATAACAGATTGTATAACTACCACCGAGAGCAAGGCCTTTGGCTCCTGCAGGGGTACCGTCCTTTGTAGCGAGTGGGAAGCGGGTAGAACTAAACCTAACTCTAATGTTGTTTTTAGGTGCCATCGAGTCCGTTCTGACCCACAGCGACGTGTGCACAACAGAATGAAACCCTGCCAGGCCCTGTGCCAGCCTCACAATGGTTCCTGTGTCTGAGCCCATGGAGGCACACGCTGTGTCAATCCATCTTGTTGAAGGTCTTCCCCTCTCCCCGCCCCCCGTGGCCCTGTTATTTTACCGACCAGGATGTCCTTCTCCAGGGACGCATGTCCAAACCCCTGAGATGAAGTCTTACCAGCCTTGCCTCCAAGGAGCATTTTGACTGTACTTCTTCCAAGACGGATGTTTGTTCTTCCGGCAGTCTGTGGTATTTTCAGTATTCTTCACCAACACCACAATTCAAACACACCAGTCCTTCTTTGGTCTTCCTTATTCGGTGTCCAACTTTAATGCCCGACTCCCCAAAGTAAAGACAGTAGTGATGGATCCACTGAGGGTCATGCTGGGGCCAGGTCGGTATAGGCGCCCTGACAGGGCTCAGGGACCCTCAAGTGTCTTCTTCTTCTCCTACCAGGACAATGGCGGCGGCATTCGTGAGATCCCAGAGCCGGACAACGGCGGAGGCATGTCTTTAAGGCCAGGTGAGAAGAGGATCCTGGGTGTTCAGCCTGGCCTTGGAGAGCACTTTCTAAAACCCATAGGCAGGGTGAGTAGCAATAGTCCCTTCTGGGTCTTGGGCGCAGACAAGAGCAGTGGGCCCACAATGCTCACAAGCTAGGTGGGGGTGGTCACGTGTCTGAGGAGGAGCTGCTGGGTTGTGGAGCTGGGTGAAGGCCAATGCCAGCTTACCCAAGGAGGATTCTTGCCCAGCAGTGGGGGTGGCCTGCCCGGTGACCCTTCCCTTCCAATGTGAGCAGAAAGGGCTGAGGTCCTGGACTGAGAGCCTGCATGGCTCCATGGGTAATTGATCCCCAACTTGAAAGGCACTGCTTACCTGTCCTCCATCCTGAACTCCGGTGGCCTACACCAAGCTGCCGGGACACAGGGTGGTTTGGTGAGGAGGGGGCTCCAGTGCATGCACTGTCCCCCACCAGCCCCTCCCCCGCAGAGGCTTTGCTGTATCCAGCGTGGGGACCTTCAAAGGCTCCATAGGATGGAGGGGTGGAGAGCTGGGACAAAGGAGCCCGGCCAGGCCCCGAGGCAGGGGCCAAGGACAAATAGGCGAGTCAGACAAGAGGAGGGAGGGGCTGGCAGCAGCCAGCACGAGCTCCTCCCCACACCTCCTTCCTGCCCGAAGCCAGCTCCTCTGACAGCGAGGCTTGCTCTCCCGGGAAGCAGAAGGGGCTCCCCCAGCCTTCTCCAGGGTGCCCGTCGGACCCAGTTCAGACCAGTCTGTGCCTGCGGTGCTGGCAGAGCCCGGATGATTAGCTCAGCGACTCTGGGCCAGTCCAACAAATTTACCCTCATTACTGCCTGGTAATTAACGCCCTCGCTGGCTGCTCCGGGAGCAGATGCGAGAGATTTCAGGGGATATTTCGCCTGGAATCTCGAGGCACAGAGCTAGGGAAGCGGGGCGTGGCGAGGCTGGGCCGCCATCGGCGTATTTCTTGTCCCGGGCTGACCGTCCAATTTCTGAGTTGCTCGGCTACTTCCGATGGTGAACGAATGACGCTCCGTGTCTATTATTTCAGCCCCCGTCCTTCCTGGGTTGTGGTGAATTAGCTTGGTGCCATTTTCTAAAATATCAAGCATTTTTATACATTAGGTATCGTGAATGGCAAATACTTGATGTAAAGTCTGCAGTTTTACTCCATAACCAGATTGTAAAATATGAACTGAATTAATCATAACTACGGAGACTAATGGTACGCTTTCTCTTATTTTATCTTTAGTGCCTTTCAGACCATGTTTTAAAACCCTCCACGTCTGGCGTGCCGAACGCGGCGGCAGCTTGGTGGTGGATAGCAAGAGGCAAAGGTCAGACCGGAGGCTGCGCAAATATTGTGTGCTGGATTTATTGTTTTAATTAAGAGCGTGGCAGTTCATCATAAACTGTTTATGGCGTTTCTGCACAGTGCAGCATTTTGAAATCAGCTGTTTTAATGAAAACATAATGTCATATCTGTCAAAGTTCTAAATATTTTGAAAGTGAAATATGGAAACAAGAACTTTAATTCTGGGTTTACTGAGATTAGCTCATTGAATTGCTTCTAAATCCCTTAAGAGGGTCACATCCCGGGGACTGCACCATTGCTTGGAGGTGACGGAGGGGGTGGGGAGGGAGGGGGCAAAAATATTCTAGGAGGTTCTCTGGCTGGTTATTTAATAGTGAAAATATAAGTTGAAGGTTAATGTATTGGAAGGAAAACACAAAACACAACAAAACAAAACAACAAAACCATTATTGCCGGTGTTGGGGTTTTAGATTAAAGATGCAATAACGGGCGCGCCCCAGTCTGGCTGCGGAGTGGTCTGGGAGGCCCCGGTGGTGCCGGGAGCCTCTTAGGACAGGAGAGAAATGGAGGCTCCGTTTCCAGTGGGGAAGCCTCAACCCCGCATGGCATGTGCAGCTAATTATTTATAATGACCTCCAAGATGATGGGGCTTCATGGACTTTTCAGGCTGAGCAGTTTACAATGCTAGTAATTTCCTCTCCTGGTCGCTGGGCATCTGTGTTAGACACGCGGTTCTTGGCTAACATTTGTTAGGGAGTCGGATAAAATATTTGTCTAATCTGGGAGCTGCATTTTTAGCTGTACCCTCATTGGAAACAGAAATTAAGCTTGTCATTAGATGCCGGGCCACCGGAGTTGCCCGAACAGGGTAATGTATGTTCCGTTCGGTGCTCTACTTGGTCAGGTTCCATACGTATCGTATTCTACATTATTTTATTAACTTTAATATCTGCACTTCCTATTACCAGACATGCCCCTCATTCAAAGCGCAGAGGCACAGTTCTCTAATCAGAAGTGACAGGCTATATACTTCCTCTCAGCCATTACTCGGTAGCCTAGAGCGAAGAACTCTGTTTCCTTGAAAATGTTTTGAATTGGGTTATTTTTATTGAAGTATTAAAGTAATTCTTCAGATTTTAGGCTATTATTTAAGTACTTTTGGGAGAATACAATAACCTCTGGATTCCGTAGGCTTCATGACTTTCACAATCCAAGCAGCTGAATGCATCTTTTTAATGCTGGTTATATAAGTGTCTAAGGCCTCATCTGACCAGCGGAAGCCCAGTGAAGTCAGGTAATTATAGAAAATTAGCAGGCTAAATTAGTTGAGGAAAACGCAAACATGTGATATTAAAACTGCTCACAAAATATAGGTCCCGGTGATGAGATTTTCAGCAAC